>NC_056733.1:1657683691-1658037441 GCF_019279795.1 Protopterus annectens | reverse complement strand
TTATGCAGTGTCCCTTATTCAGTGTTCATTCTTCCCCATTTGTATGAGAGGTTTGATAGTGAGAGAAAGCGCATGTTCCGTCGACTAACTTAGAAATTTGATAGAATAATAGGGTTGCAGTTACCACCTGTCCACTTTTGTGAGGGACACTCCCCTTAGGGCAGTTGTGTCTTGCAAAATAACTATAATTATGGCAAATGTCCTGTGATTTAGGCCAAAGATTACCTATATTGTCTGTAGTAGTTGCATAAAAAAATTATGCTCACCTGAAACACCTAAATGTTATAGGTAACAGTATAAGCAACTATACTGCTACAAGAGTAACCTTTTATTTAGGCAAAACAGTGAAGTACTCCCCTTTCTACTGGCTGTGGGTGTGTTGCCCTGCAATGTCTGACGTCTCTACGTACAGGTCCTATAGGGTTGCCACCTTTCCAAATGGCCAAAGTGGGACATGTTCTGTAGAAATGTCAGACATTCCAGAACAAAACATACCTACAGCCGCGCATAGTGCAGGATTATACTAGTTGCATTTGAATTGCTTATGCTATTTCACATAACATATAGAAGTGTAATATATAAAATAACTGTTTTATGCAATTATTAATGAAACGTAGAGTATAATAATGTCCTGTAATTGGGACATTTGCTATGTCTTGATTATTTTCCCAGTGTCCCTCGCAAAGTGGGACAGGTGGTAACCCTAAAGTCCCACCTTGGCCAATTGAAAAGATGCCAAACCTATAATAGGTATGCGGTAGCATGACTCATCCAACGGATGTGGCTCCCACAACCCAACTACATGTCTGTATTGCAGAGTCTCCGTTCCCATGTATCAGCCAGATGGGAGCAGAGTGTATGCGGAACACACAAATATGATTAATTCACTTGGCAGGATGCTGATTCCGGACAGTTGAACACCATGCTGTCACCTAATGGGCAGCCATTCCCGACACTGTAGTCAGGAGCGGCCTTAGGTCAACTGGAGCCCTAGGCAAAGCTCACAACGGCACCCCCCACCACACCACCCAGTGCCCCCATCCTGGTCTAGCTACACCAAATAAATATGACTGTAGTCATGTAGTCCGATGTGATAGGCATCACAAGGTGGGGGCAGATTGTAAGAGGAACACACAAATATGAATGATTCACTGGACAGACCACTGATTCCGTACAGTCGAATGCCATGCCGTCGCCTAATAGGCAGCCATTCCTGATACTGTTTTCATGTATTCCAATGTAACAGGCATCACAAGGTGGGAGCACATTGTATGAGGTACACACAAATATGATTGTGTCAATGGACAGGCTGCTGATTCCGTACAGTCGAATGCAATGCCGTCGCCTAATGGGCAGCCAATCCCGATACTGTAGCCATGTAGTCCGATGTAATAGGCATCACAGGGTAATACTGTGGTCCTCGCTCACACCCAGGGGCATGAGTGACAGACGTAAGCACCAATGTTGGTGCATTAACAAGTGCGGGAGCGAGCGGGTGTAAGCGTGTTTGGCAACCAGTATGCGAGTATTGCTCTGGTTAAGCAATGTAGAGGCTAACCGAGAGTATGAAGCTGTAAGCAAAGGTCAGCAGTGCCTAACACCGCGCAAACCCATGCACACCCACTCCCAACTGCTTTAATGTGCCTTACTCCCTCCATATCCAATGGGCTTGTTCTGCCTTGCAACCAACTAAACATCCTTTGCAAGGGTCGGAACCAGGACCCTGCGCACACAGCTAATGTGTATTACCAATACGCCATGGCAGATATACACACAATGGACAGTACCACAAACATATCATACAGCACAGTCATTCAACAGTATAGGAATGTATCCCATCATGTAGATGTACATGTGAGTGTTTATGTCCAACATATAGGTACAAACATACATAGAGATACAAACATACATAGAGATGTATCAGGAACATACCATGTTACAACAAAGCATTACAAACAAATGAAACGGGAAACACCAGTGACGCCTGTATTATGTAGTGGTGTTGCTCTATGTGATCACAAGACTCCCTCAGACAGACATGTGTCAGTCATACACGCAATTAGTTGTACATTAGCCATATACATCACTCAGTGCATATAATGTCCATTAACCTAACAGTACCTGTCCAATCATTATGTGTGAACAGTACTCTTGCAAGGTGCTGTGTGCAACATCATCATCATGATAAAGGTAAATGGAGTAACTATAGAGGGACCGGTAGTGTTTTGTGTACAATGGATGTGTCCTCCTCACGTGTACCTGGACCATGTAAGAGTGATGTGCATAACAGGATCGTGCACCAGAGGGACAGTGGTGAGGATAACAGTAGTATGTTATGATGCATATTCTAAGGGTTTCATGTGTCCATTGGGCATGTGTGTGTAATGGACAGCTATGTATAGGACAGATGGTCTACTAGGAACCGAATGGCCTTATGTGTACGTAGGTGAGGATCAGATGTTGGGGAAGGATTGTAGGTATGGCCATGGAGGATAGGTAAGAGCCCAGAAAAGACAGCATACAGGGTTGGTATATGACACATGTGGGGGGATACACCGTGGACGGGGATGGGTCTTCAGTATTCAAAAGCCCATGAAAACAGTGGGACGGAGGTCCCCAGCCATGGGCAACTGCCACTGCACCTACATAGCTGCAAAGGAGACAGTGCTGGGGGCTGTCCAGGAGGGGCAGGATCACCCTGTAAATGTGACACTCTGCCCTTGAACTGGCATATCTGGCTTCGTAACCCCTTAGGGAGCCACCAACGCAACACGTCTGGGACCGCACAACAGCAGATATCTACCTATCTGATCCCGCTCCTAAGGGGGACATGCTCCATCCTCAGTGGTGGTACCACCAGAAGGTGGTGCAGAGCCAACAGAGGTTGATGTCTATGGCAGGGCCCCAGATGTGCTAGTTCCCGGTGCCATGGTCAGCTGAAGTGGGACAGGAGGTTCTGCTGGGAATTCCCAACCCATTCACCCTATGGTGTTGCATTTTAAACCCGCATATGGCTTAGTGATAGACAACAGCATACAGGATTACCTACAACAGTATGCATAGATATCACCAGCAACCCAACACAACAGATGGTATACATTTGCAGAGGGAGCACAACACATGCATATATACCGCATGCCAACTGTACAATGTGTAGTAGACGTGTGACCGCAGCTACGAACAGTTGCCCATCATTGGCTTGTCACTGGGAATCCCACACAGTGTCAGTCATACCCCTGTCTCATGTGACACATGTCCAGTCAGGGATGCGATGGCAGTAACACATCCCTATCATCATGTACTGTCTGCAGTCCTCACACAATGCTTCTGCAGTGCTAATAAGTGTGTTCAGTGTGTAACACAGGAAACAAATGATTGCACACACTGACCAGTTCACAGATGGCCCTACAGATGGGGGTCCCTCATGAACAGAGTACTGTCATGTCTGTATTATAACATGCAGAATAGCCATTACCACACACATGTTAAACAGGCAGTAGTCTCAATGTAGCATAGCTACACTTACATGCTGTAATTGTGTGGCACATCACCCTCTTGTCTTTAGGCTATTTCCCACTGTGGAAAATGATTGATGTACATCCAGATATCATCTGCAATGCCGTGTCAGAACACCACATCCAAGTACCACTCACAGCGACTGTCATGGCCAGATAATAACATGTTTCCCTAGCTAGTGTACTGTGTTTATTATGCAGATGGCTATGGGAATACCATCACAGCTGTACCACATGCAATCAGCTAGAGGAGGACTGCAATAGGTGCAGAGGCCATCACCTGACCATTTCCATCTCTTACAATACACATGCTGCTGCTGCTGTGCAGGTGTACAACTTCACATCCACCAGAGAGTGTGTGTACGGGACAGGCAATGTACACCAGGAAGGGCTTGGAGACTTAACCATAAGCATCATCTGCCACACACCGAATAGTACAGGGGAAAACCCATGACTACTCATTACTATTACATGTGCATGACATTACTACATGTGCCACAAAGGTGACATGTTGCTATGCTGCACGAACATGTGTGTAGGTGATTGAGTGACATCTGCAACAGATATAGTAGACATACATTAGGTGTGGCACACATGTCAATCCACATGAATGGATGCCATTGTCACCGCAACCACTCTCGCTAATGGTCATGCATTGACACCTTTTCCAGGGCCACAAATACACAATGTAACTACTTAGTTTGGCACACTGCAGTAATGCACAAGACCACATGCACCACAATGGATATCTGGAGGTTCTATGGGCTACGGCATGTGAAAGTGCTTGACAACTGTTGGTATGCCAATGAGGTTCATACTGGAGTGACTGTGGTTGAGAGCATCACAACCCACACACAGACACAGGGTACCAGTACTGGCATGCATGTATGCATTGCTCCATGGGTGTGTAGTGTTTGGCTGTGAAAGATGGCTATTCAAGGCTGGGTGAGGGGTGATCCTTGCCATAGCATCACCAGACAATGGTGTGCAGTGCAGGGGTGTAGTGTCTGCAATGTCCCACACAGATGGGTACTTCATTATCTGGCCTGACATTCTGGTTACCAATGTGTAGGGCCATAGCTTTGCAATGCATGCCATGTCTGTGTTTGATCGTCCTTCACATGGACATTGCCTGGGATGTGCATGTACCACAATACTGTACAGTGACATGTGCAGGTGTACCTGGTTTGGCAGACACATGTAGTGTACACAGCTTGTTATACCCCGATATGCCAATACTGGCCTGGTGTGGTGAAACCTGCTTATAGTGAGCAGATCGGCCATGCACCTGCATGAATAGTATGATACAGGTATTCTGGGTTGTCAGTGGCATGGGTCCATACAGGGCACATGTGTACAGCATTGTCTGGCCTTAGTGAATCACATTTGATGGCACCACATATGTTGCAGGCATTCAGTGTGGAACATAGTGAATGCACATTGTCTGCATATATGTGCCTATTGTACCGCTGTACAGGGTGCCATGTCCTCTGCAGGCCACTGCATTCACACCATGCCTAATATCTGTTCTCAATGTGCATGTTAATAGCAACATAGTGGGATATCCTAGGCAAGGTTGTATGTGCATGGCAAATGGGTGCAGGACATATACCGGATACTAGTAGGGCTGCATACTTAATTCACCAGGCCTTTTGCCAGATGTATGGGTATGGCTTGCCAAACCAGTGCCGGGGCTGACTGACAGCTGTACTCCTGGCTGTATACTTAGTTCACCAGGCCTTCTGCCAGATGTATGGGTATGGCTTGCCAACACAGTGCTGTGGCTGACTGACAGCTGTACTCCTTGTGAGGTGGCCAATGTGTCATAAGACGGATACCATACAGAAAAACTACAAAACCCGCTCCCTAACATGTCCAATGGTAAGATAATCATGGCCACCTCTACACAGGCTCTGACAGACAAATACACACTTGCCATGTCCTGTGTACAAACCCCTACCATATCACACTGCAGCAACACGTGTTTAGGGCACTTGCTATGGTTAATACTACAAAGCACTTCACTTGTCTCATGCAGGCAGACACACACACACTTGGCATGTCTGGGATTAGAACACCGACCTAATTACTTTACTATACCACAGCAATTCGCAGTTACAGAACGCGCTACTGAGATTACTGGAGCACAGCACTCCCAGAGGTATATTTATAGATGGGTGACATCATCAGCCTTGCTAACGGTGGATATAAAAAATGTATGGAGTGTGAGCAGTACTCAGTTCTCACACAAACAGGGACACACACACACACACACACACACACACACACACACACGGCAAGTGTGGGACTAGAACACCAACCTAACTACTTTATTATACTATAGCATTATGCAGTTACAGAATGTGCTACCAAGATTACTGGGACATAGCACTCCCAGAGATGTATTTGTAGATGGGTGACATCATCGGCCTTGCTAACGGTGGGTATAAGAAATGTATGGAGTGTGAGCAGTATTAAAGTATTACTCAGTTCTCAGGCAAACAAACACACATGGCAAGTGTGAGACTAGAACACCAACCTAACTACTTTATTATACTACAGCATTATGCAGTTACAGAAAGCGCTACTGAAATTACTGGGACACAGCACTCCCAGAGGTGTATTTGTAGATGGGTGACATCATCGGCCTTGCTAACGGTGGGTATAAGAAATGTATGGAGTGTGAGCAGTACTCAGTTCTCACGCAAACAGGGACACACACTGCAAGTGTGGGACTAGAACACCTACCTAACTACTTTATTATACTATAGCATTATGCAGTTACAGAATGCACTACCCGGATTACTGGGACACAGCACTCCCAGAGATGTATTTGTAGATGGGTGACATCATCGGCCTTGGTAACGGTGGGTATAAAAATGTATGGAGTGTGAGCAGTATTAAAGCATTACTCAGTTCTCAGGCAAACGAACACACACGGCAAGTGTGGGACTAGAACACCAACCTAACTACTTTATTATACTACAGCATTATGCAGTTACAGAACACACTACTGAGATTACTGGGACACAGCACTCCCAGAGGTGTATTTGTAGATGGGTGACATAATCGGTCTTGCTAACGGTGGGTATAAGAAATGTATGGAGTGTGAGCAGTATAAAAGCATTATTCAGTTCTCAGACAAACAGACACACACACACACACACACACACACACACACACACACACACACACAGCAAGTGTGGGACTAGAACACTGACCTAACTACTTTATTATACTACAGAATTATGCAGTTATAGAATGCGCTACTGAGATTACTGGGACACAGCACTCCCAGAGGTGTATTGGTAGATGGGTGACATCAGCGGCCTTGCTAACAGTGGGTATAAGAAATGTATGGAGTGTGAGCAGTCTAAAAGCAATTTACAGTCCTCTGGCAAACGGGGACAGACATATACACACATATGCCAGTGATGGGAACGGAACACCTGCATATTTACAGATTACTATTACAATACTACATACTTACGAATTGTGCCACACAGACTACACATTTCAGGAATGTCATTATGACCTTCTGGGAATGCGTACATCAACAGGGATGCTGGCAGTTAAGATATACATACCTGTGAATCTGTGTGTTTAAAGTTGTAATCCATCCTGACCTGGAGTATGCTCATCTGTGGAATGGACAACTACTACCACTATACAGGGTTACAATGGCCATGCCCATACACAGAGGCACATAACTGACACAAGGTGTCACTGGGCATGTTCACACACTTAGCACAGTGCTGTTCGGAAAGCACTATGTGTCCATCTACACAAGGATATACCGGGCATGCTCATACACTTAGTAGCACAGGGGGCATGCTCACACACTTAGTAGCACAGGGCTGGTCAGAATGCATTACTATGTGTCCATCTACACAAGGATATACTGGGAATGCTCATACTCCTAGTAGCACAGAGCTGACTGGGATGCACTCTGATGCTAAACACGGAAGGCCACAGTAGCCATGCTATCACAGGTAGACGTAAATAACACATTGTAATGGGCTCTGATGTTAGTAGTTGTCATTGTTAGCAGGAATGCTGCTCTACATATATTTGACACCAGTCTTTTACACAACATCTGCTGTCATTCTGGGATGACATGGCTGACTGTAGGCAGGCCTTTGTCACATATCATGTGCATCCATGATTCAAGGGAGAGGGGATATTACCCAAGTCGCATTCGCCCACACAGTGCCATTCCAAGGCAAATGTCCTAAACACAGGTTAACTCCCATACACCTACAGGACAACTGCATTGTTTTCTTATGCTAACCAGTGCTAGATGTGTAGTGTCCATATCCACAGCTGGTCACTGTAGATCCAACAATGAGGAGTACTGACATCTGTGCAGCGAGGAACACCTGGCAGATGGCTCAGTAGCACACAATAGCACTACCACCATATACCTCAGAACTTGGCACTACCACCATATACCTTAGAACCAGACATGTGGGCCATAACACAGGTAAAGACCACTCCAGGTGGTGTACCCACTTACATAAAGGCCACTCACATGTACTGACAGCTCCCCCCATGAAAGGCATCACAGATGAGTCATGTGCAGGACACAGTGTCACATGCTGCATTCCAGGATGTAAACCTCAGACACCACCATGCCCTTGGACCACCAACATACATCCATGCATGTTGTATGACATAGAAGAGTACACCACCATGTGACCCTTGACCTGCGTACTGTACTAAGCTCTACATCAACTGTAGAGATTACACATGTACTGACACAGTTGCATCATGTGTTATGCAATGCAATGATACCACTGTCTGTGACCAGGTCAGCTGTACACATACCAGGTGCCCTTGGTACTTTTCACCATTAGCAGATGACTGTTGCTGTACACCAGTACACACCCCCATGTATGGATATGACATGCATGTAGCTGGCCTGGTTATGTACATGCCCCCCCCCACACACACACGCACACACACACAACATACATGTAAATAGCATATCTGTTGTTGTCCTTTGTGCAAACAGGTGGCTACAGCCATTACACACATGTACATGGAATGTAGGTCCATGGCTGATGAATGCTAACAGTACATAAGGTGTGATATCAATGTTGACAGAGGTAACATTCCATCTGTACTGGTCACCCATTACACCCATCATATCATACAACAGTCCATGTGTCATGTATGTCATTACACGTCCACCAATTGCAATGCCTACAAACATGCCCACATGTCAGGATTGTAGGACCTACACACCTGTACACATAGTGTTGTGCATTCAGATAACATGCGTGTGCAGTTGCTGATGTATGCAGGTGATGTGTATCCTAGTACATCATGCAGTTGCAATGCAGCCTCAACATTTCCAACTGTATATGGTGATATGCAGAATGTACAGAAAGATGTACCTCAGGTATGGACAGATGTGTGGAAATAACTAAGTGGTGGGGCATCTTTGCAGATGTATGTTTGCTGTGGACAGCTCACAGGTGTGTCACAAGCAGTCCTACAATACCCTATGTAACCGGTAAGCAATAGTTTTGTTAATTGAAGGACATAACACACAACTTAAACAGCGGTCAAGGTGACAGCAAAGGAAAATCACTTGACACCTGTTAATAGTTAAGACGTCCCATGTGCATATATCAGCACTGTTGCCACAGGAAGCATCAGTACAGTTTGTAATGCATGCAATACTGCTGTACATCTGACATACATAACATGAGCTAGGCAGTTCTGAGATTCACAGTACTGGCAGGTGCGGTTGCGTAGGTGTCCATATATGTCACGTATTGTGAGGAATACATCTCAATTGTTACTCACTCTCCTGTTCACTAGTGTACATATCTGTACAGACTGCAATGTAGAAAGCAGGACATAGGCAGGGGTGTGTATCTCACACATGTGAGGTATCTGTATGTGCATGTCATAGGTGTATTAAATACTGAATGCCACACTGTGTGTCTATGTAGGGCTGACTGGTCCCTGGGGTGAGGATGTATGTTACCATACTGAACTGATAAGAACCCTCCCACCATCCAGGTGATGCATTCTACTATCTGTGTTGATGTCCCCGATCTTAGGCTGTACTAACTACCTGTACATGTGTATTCTCTGTGGCGCGTCATGTTGGTGCACAGTACTGTAATGACGATTTGCACATAGGCAGGAGTCCTCATCTCACCAGTAGCAACTGTGTGTGAGTGTGTGTTACTGTTCTGGTGAATCCTTGAGTGTGTGGTGTGTTACTGTGTCACTGAATACATGTGTGTCAATACCTGAGTGTGTGGGTGCAGTTGTGTGTTGGCATCCTGACATGGGAATGTGTATTACTGATTACTGTATTACTGATTCCCTATGAGGCATCACACTTCCCACTTGCCTCTACCCTTGTAATCAGCTAGACCACTCTCTTACCTCACCACTCCATGTAACTGTACCTGTGATGTCACCCTTTATGGATGTCACATCTGTGGCCACAGTAGCTTAATACACAGCTATTATGCTCTTGGATTGGTAGACGTGTTTGTAACGTGGGACATTCTCACTGGTATGTGGCAGCTACACAGTGTATGCTGGTATTTTCAAACATACCTGTGAGTAGTCCACATTGACATATGGGACGCTAACTACAAACACTGACATCCACCAGCATGTGCAATTAAAACTGAAGGAGGACAGCAGAACATCATGATCAACATGCAGTTACTGTTGTTACACAAGACACATACTGTTAACAGTATTGTACACCTGTACTACATGGTATGTCTGCTGCCTCTCAACAGTACTCAACAATTGTAAACTACACTTATCTTCCTAGTCTGTTCACCCTGTGCATCAAACCATATAAGCATGTCCTTGCACCGATGGTGTGGATGTCAGGGATGTGACACAGGCATCATCATATGCACAGGGTGTTAATGTTTGAGGCCTAGGCTGCACCATTGGATGACATCATGTGTGTGGGTTTGGGCCTTTGATCTAATTGGGCATGTGTGGATGTTATGCATGTGTGTGTTGCAGTGCCCTACATATGTTTCCAGTGAGTGTGTGTATGTATGCACACAGTTTGCCATATGTCTGGCCTACACAGGGGTATTATTGACAGCTGTAGACTGTACATGTGACCTGTGCCTGCAAGGGGTTGCACGGGCACTACCAGGCAGAGTTGCAGATTGGGTGCTGCCTGATGTCACTTGTCCACTGGAACCGTGTCCCTGGTGGGACCGTCCCGGAACAAATGCACATGGCCTGCTGTGTTGTGGTGTGGAAAGCACAGCACCAGATGCACTGCTGCTGCTACCGCCAATATTGGAGTGGACATGTGAGGTAGCTTGTACATGTAGACCTGACACAGGTGATGTAGCAGGCCTACGTCCACATGCCCAATATCTCACTCCTACCAGATGTTCCAACATGGACAGCTCATGCTCGCGGATTGTCATGCCATGGTCAAGGACTTCAACCATGTCACTCAACCGTCTATCCAAAGCTTCAGAAATCTGCTGTTGAGCATTTACCATTGCCTGGATGTTGTTGTTTAAAGAAAGGACAGCAGCCCTCTGTAGCCTCTGATCTTCTCTGTTGCACCATTCAGCATGCGCCTGTGTCTCCATTACAGCCTGAAACATGCGTCTGATGACCCCAGTTGCTGCTCTCTGTCTAGCAAGAGCATGTTGGCCAGAGGTCCTCCTATGAGCAGCACTGGCCACGTGCCTGTGTTGGGCACCACCAGTCATTTGTCTGACACCATGGTGTGCAGGCACACCTTCCATAGCCCCCACACTTTGCTGTCCCAAGCTACCACGTGCCAACTGTCCTTCCTCTCTGGCCACTGATGATGGGGTATGTGCAGGTATGGGATCTGTGTGTTGAGATGAGGGGGATATAACTGGAATGGCAACCAATGGCACAGTTTCAGCCCCTGTCAACTCTGCCTGTGACTTAATCATACGTTCATCATCACTGCTAGAGTCTGTGGGGACACTAACATCAGATGTACCACAAGAGGCCAATGCATCTACATTAGCTGCGAAGGCAGACAAGAACTGTACATTACAATCTATACAATAGACACACACACACACACACACACACACACACACACACACACACACACACACACACACACACGTGATATGACAGAAGACATGCAACATGCATGTTTTATGGCAGATGGCATGCAGCGCAGACAATAATAGTGGTAGTTATCATACATCCCTGGGTTGCACACAACAGCATGCATGTGTCATAGCAGATGGCATGCAAATTACACAATCATAGTAGTAGTCAGCATACATCCCTGTGTTACACCATGTAGATCAGCACAGGTTAAAAGTATACCTGCCTGATGTGTGGCATATGACCTTGACAATCACATGTAGTATGACATGTGATCTGCTGATGTGTGCAATGACATGCATACATGTTTAACACAATGGTGTCCTGTCAAATATACCGTGGGGCAATGGTGTCCCAATGCAGTGTTGTCTGTCCGCCCTACAGATATACTGCACATTTAGCTGATGTGCATGGCCATTGCAGGGAATCATGAGGAGTCTCTAGTGCTATACAGTGTGGGTTACAGACAGGGTTCATAGCCATGACTGGGTTCAGATACAATACATATATACTGTGGAATGTGACCCACATCACTGAGGTGTATACACACTAAACCATGATGTGGAAGTTGTGACACGGGTCACTGATGGGTATACGGATGACACCCCTGCACATCTGCAACTATGGCCAGACATGGCGAACATGTCGGTACACCATGTCCCACATGGCATCTGTGTACAAAACACACACACACGCACACACACACACACACACACACACACACACACACACACACACACACACACACACACACACGAGGAGCAAGTATGACATTGATGTCCAACACCAGCAAGGGGAATGTACTGTATCAGTGGCCTGATGTGGATACTGTACAGGTGACTGCTGTCATGTCGCGACACCCTCAAGATGTTCAACACATCTTATGTGGTGGATTGATGTTGCACCTACACAAGAAGTGCACAGGCCTGTAGGATGTCCAGTATTCCACATCTACAATATGACCATTATACAAAGGCCATAGTTGGACCATGTGTAGCCATTGTACGACAGGGTGTACACACAAGCACATCACATCTACTGTGTGTGTTGCTCCATGTCTCTGGCCATAATACATGGCCATGTGTGTACATGTGTTGTCCAAATTATTGTGACGGGCATCTATTTCACATGTCTGTGTTGTCCCATATGACATATATGCTCCACTGATGACAGGGTTATACAGATAAAAGGTGGTATGTGAGATATGTTTTCAGGTTAAGTAGGCAGTGTTGCAGCCAGGCCACTAGATGTCATGGGCATATCAAGATAGCACATCACATTGTGAGACATTCATAGCAGGGCTATGATCCACACCAGTGAATCCTGTGTGCTGACCATACTCCAGCCCACTGTGTAGTTCTGTTTGTATTCACCACATGTGTAGTTCTGATCTGTAGTACGTCCCTAAAGTGAACATCACCTCCACCATTGTATGCACAGCTGCACACACATCTGGCAATGACAGTTTGTGAGGATTCATGTCAGTGAGATGATTCACATAGTTTGTAAGTGTTGCACATGGGTAGTCATTGTGATGCATTGCAGGTCTGACCTGTATATTGTGACAAGACCATACATTATGTGTACATGTTGTATATGGCCACATGGCAGATAGATTTGTGCATTACAATTCCTGATAAATAATAACACTCTCACCTGCAACAGGCTGCTGTTGCAGCAGAATGCCAGAGGTACCTAAATAGGAGTAACACAGCAGTATGAGCTTAATCCACACCTGCATAATGACTACAGGGTGCAATGTGCATAACAGATACACCAGTACATTAGACTATACTATGGTGTATGCACATGTGTGCATACACAGAGTAGCATACTATAGTATGAGGCATGTGTGTATACATGCCTTGCATATGATGTTACATTACATATTGTACAGTGACACATGCAACTATATGGAATATAGTTGTTACAGGTGCAGTACTGACTTGCCAGGCAACACCAGGCTCAATGGATGAGAGACACCCACCTCCACAATATTGGCTAAGGCTTGTGGATGTGGTTCTGCAGGTGTCCCCAGGTTGGCCAATAGCTCCTCACTACATGTAAGTCAGGGCTGGGTTGGTGGTCCACCACCTGTTGCACCTTGTTCCCTGGTGATTGCATTTGCATGCTGTTTCGCCCATCTAATGAGGTCTGTACAGTGTCTGCGCACCTGCTGGTATGTGTGATTGTGGCCACCAACATCATTAACCCTCCTGTGAAGTTCCATCTGCAGGGCATCCTGCTGCTGTGCATCCTGTGGCACATGGCTGAACAGGATATCATGATTGTCGAGTAGGTATGGGATGAGGGCCTCATCCTCCAAGCGGGTAAAAGGGGGTAGCCTTGCACGCGGCATACCTGGAAGACATAATGATGGAGACAGGTCACAGTAACTCACAGAGACATACAGAGCTATAGCTGAACATACATGTGTATTGCATTTATTAAGTTTAAATAGTTATATTTGCAAACCTACATGACATTGACGTGTTATTGTCATACACATCTGACACTCAATGTTGAGTGGATATTATCAACATATATGTGTGTATGTCACCTGATTACATTGCTCATACTCCATGTGGATGCTGTCTTGATGTGGGCATGTCTGTTTGTCTGTACTGGTGTTCCTATCTATCAGCACATGGCTGGATGTGTCCACATTAATGCAGTCAACCTTGATGCTGTGTATATGTCACATATAAGGACTTACACTGCCTTAACAGACATGACCTGTGACCCTGCAGACTTGCTCACATAAGGTTTTACATGTATATGTTCTGCCATATACATCTACACATCACTGTACAGCAATTCAACATCCTGCCATGTATCACCTGTGCTGCACATGTGATATACATGGGACACTGGCTAGCCAGATGGTATTTGCAGGGATGGATATCAACTATAGCATGTACAGTCAAAGTCAACTAGTGGGCTATATGCCATGGACCATGTATTAATCTAGGATGAAAGGTTACCTGGCAGTAGCTGATAGGAGGGTCTGTGGGGCCAGGTGGAGCAGTGCCACATTACTGATCCACAGGGTTAATGATACATTTACCATGCATTACCATGTGGTCATCACACCATGTCTGAGAGGGGAGCAATGTGTAGCTTTGATGGATGGAAATGCATAGTATGACAGGACTATGTAAAGTGTTTGGGACAAGGATATGTCCAGCATGTGGAAGGTGAATGTCCATGAAGTATGTGTTTGAGATCAGGATGAGTACATGTAGCATGTCCAACATCACTGGGTTGGATATGGATGTATTCAGGGTATGCATCATGCTATATAGTGGAGATGGGGAATGGGAAGGCTGGTGTAGGACATCTGCAATGGCCAATACCCCTTAAAGGAAATATGTGATCTGATATGGGTCACTTGAGTGTTGTGTATGGCTGGACAATGATCTTTAAATTCATGGATGGCACCCTATAATTATTAGGGTTGCCACATATGACTACCTGACAGGTGTGGTGACATAGCTTTCACAGGAAAGACAACTGCCCAGCTGCATCCCATACACACAAGTGTCCATTATGTTGACCACTGCCTAGGTGGTAGTTCATGGGTACAGGGTTATTAACATAGGGGTGACAATGCAATATGTAGCTGACAGATTGTGGTCATATGTCACTCACAACTCACCCACAAAGCCCCTTCTGTATGTTGTCCACAACACTCCTGAGTCAGCTATTGCTCCTAGGTCATAGTAAATAGGTAGATGCCTTCTGTTTGTCTGTGAGGTATGGACTACATTGAGGGTGAATACAATTCATTAACCCTGACATACTGTAGCTGCCACTGGTGTAATGAGCATGTATTATTCAGACACCTTCTGTAGTGTTGGTTCTGCCAGCAGTCCTGTTGCAAAACACTCCTGTGACATAGGAATGTACAGCTATTATACCGAGTGTAGGTGGCATACAGTATGGGTGATGATGTCCTATGACCTGGCAAGGTTATGATATGCAGTGTGACATCAACCATACTGTCATCTACATCTGTACTGCTGACATCAATTAATTGATCAAGGTTCATGGCCTTCCAGACCAGACTCAGCAAGGTAGTGGTGCAGTACTTCCCATTATCAGCGGTGTTTCCCCCTTTGTGGGTTGTAATACCTGTTGGTGTGCACAATTCAGTGTGTATACAACCTGACATGGGGCTATGTCTTACATGATGTGTACGTGGAGTGCATCTTGTTTTGCCATATGTGTATGATACAACCTGTAATGTGGACAGGTCACATGCAGCCTGAATGCAGCTTGTACCTGCATAGTTGAGGGTACAGGGGCCCTGTGGTGTACATGGATATATGCTTGTGTACCTGTTGGGGGGAGGGGGCCATGTGTTTATGTTATCCAAGACACTATCTGGATTGCTTATTCATGCTCAGCACTTGTTCAGAACTTGTAAGAACTACGTAAGCTAATAATTAATATAGCACTCAATCTTCCTCATCACCTAGAGGTAAAGGTAAACAGGTTTTGTACATACTTTTCTCACTTGCTTAGAGTAAATTAGCTCTTGTACTCACTTTCCTCACTTCCCTAGGTAAAAATAGTTCTATATTCAGGCATGTCCAAGAGTCAATTGCCAGTGTTCTCACCTGTCTATCTGATGAATCTGGACATCCTGAGGCAATGTACACATTGCCTCATGTACACAGACAAGCCTCTCCACCTACCACCCAACACTACAACCTGTGAGAGATGCACTCATCTAGCCAAACTGGAGGTAAAGGTCTCTCCAATCAAGCCTGACCCTGACAGTCATGTGGAGAAGGTAAACATTCGCACCACACCACACTCATCACATAGTCTCACTGAATCTACCCCACCATTTACTGGGAAAACTACTCGTGTACCAACACATTAGCTCAACGCCTTGGAATTCATAAAACCAATGCCCTGAATCAACATATCCACACACCCACCAGGGGCAACAATATCCTAGACCTAGGCATTACCAACATGAGTGACTGGTGCTCCACACGTGAAGTGAACTCCTCGTTGGTTCGATCCAACCATGAGCTGAACACCATTGAGATTCACATTCCGCCCCCACCCTCCATTAAGGGAACCACAGTATAATATGTCTACAAAGCCAACTACATGCTTCTTAAGACAAACGTGATGAATGTCATGACACCCATGCAGATGGACAATACTATTACAACTGCTGAATCCTACACAAATGCACTGTATAAGCACTTACACAAGTGCATGGCTTGTGCTATCCCAAACAGAACCAGGACGCTATACTCCTAATTAAGGAAACCAATCTGGTGGTCCCCTGCCATAAACAAACTGTACTACAGGAGGAAGACACTGTTGCAAATGAGAGTACAATCCCATGCATGGAGGAGCTCCCTGACCAGCCTCAGTAAGAATGTGAGATCCCTTATAAGATCCTCCAAAGCTAGCTACAAAAACTAAAGCGCCACTAATTCCAACAACAACCACAAAGCATTCTATAGCTATGTCACATAGCTCGATGTCAACAACCAGATCTGCTCTGAGTTAGAGCACAAAGGCACGAACATTACAGAAACAACTGACATTGGCAACATACTGGCAGATAGGTTCAGTGCTACCTCCCCCCTCTCAAAGCTGCACACTCTAAAGCCAATATCACAGCATCCATGGGACCGGACAACATCCCAGACTGTGTTTTACATGAACTTCAGAACGTACTGTCTCCGCACCTGCGCACCATGTTCAATAATAGCCTCACATCGGGCATAGTACCACCTGAATGGCACAAAGATGGCACCACAACAGACCACGGGACCTATTTCTCTATAGGCCTGACTAGCCTGGTCTGCAAGGCTATGGAGCACATCATAGATCTCAGTCAAAGAGACATTAGGTACCTCCAAACCGTTGACCCTTCCCAATTTGGCATTGGTAAGGGCAGACCATGCCTCCTAAACCTGATGGACTTCTTAGAGACAGTTACCAAGGCATTAGATGAGGGTAAGGAGGTCCACACAGCCTACCTAGATCTCTCATAGGCATTAAACACCATTCCTCCTTCTAGTATTATCAACATACCCATCAGCCTGAACATTAACCCCTACATCATGTGATGGTTTGCAAAGTGGCTCACAGACAGAGCCCACACAGTGGGAGTTGCATACCCTAGGTCCAACTGCATACCAGTTACAAGTGGCATCCCACAGGGCTCAGTCCTCGGACCCTTCATGTTCGGTATATACTTCTCTGACATACAGACAAGCACAGGAGGGCTTTGGCTGAAAAGGTTTGCAGACGACTGCAAACTAGGGGACATAATTGTTTCCCCAGCTGTTGCAGACACCCTCTGGAGGGGTCACACTGAGAAAGATACCTGTTGTTAATATCATGGCGTCATGCTGAATGCCTAAAAGTGCATGGTCATCCCTTTAGAACATGATTCCAATGTACATCAGGCAGGGCCCCTCACTAGCACTCTTCAAGGGAAACCTTGACGTGTGAATGTGAGACAGACATGTACCTCGGGGATCACTGCAGTGGCTCTCCTGGACAGAGGCACAGGGAACTAATGGCTCTGCCATTCAGAGGCACAGGGAACCAACCTATGGGGGTGGTGAAAGCCAACTCACTCTAGCTAGGCTTACAAATACCCTTGGTAAGACAGCCTAGTACCTACCTTTGCACATATTACATGTCTTATGTGCATGGATAGTTAACTAGCTCATCCATTTTACTTTGCTATCATGCTGATAAACTGTCGGGTGACTAAAAGACATATGTAGCATGTTATTGTGTATTGTAAATGCCAATAGACATAACTAATGTTTGTCTAACATTACAGTAATGCTATGTAGCTTGTAATACATATCTGCCTACAATACTGTACATTACACAGTAATATCCCACAATGCAAATCACAATTGCACAGTGGCCCAACCTTCCACATGTTATTCTCAGTAATACACCCATACATATGGCTACAGTTACAATATATCAACATATACTATCCCCTGTTATAGCACATACTTGTTGGACCAGCCCTGTCACTGACATCGGCTGGTGACGAGTATTTCTGTTCAAAGCCCTTATATAGCATCCCTTGTGGTGTATGCGGTGTTTGCCTTGTGACCTACAGCAGTACACACAAATACTACAAGCATTACTATGCTCAACAATACATCACTACAAGATAACTGTTTCCACTATATGGATTACATGCACTATAAATACTACAGAAAGGTACTACATACACAGTCATAATGACTGTTCTACATACCGTATTAGTAACCCAAGGTATCATTAACTGTTGATTCAATCCTTTTCAGTTTGTGTTTCAATGTTCTTTGTAACGTTCTGCTGGTATATATGGATGGTTTGAATGTGTGATAACACATCCTTTTCTAGTTACATATCGGTAACATGTGGTATCCCGTCCACCAATTGCTGTTCCAAAGTAGTTAATTAGATGCACATCAGCTGTGCAGCTACTCCATTATCCGATACCATGGCAATATTGGTGTATAACTGAGTACTCCTTTTGGGCGTTATCTGTTTGCCTTGCTTTCGAGGAAGACGGCCTGGATGTGTTGTTTGTGATATATTTCAACAGCTATATGGAGACACACAGAGATATATTAGCTTCAAGACTCCCATGGACTGTGTGTAATAGCTAGATGATTTTGTTCTACATGTGAGTACAGCTGTTATATTTCAGAACATTGCTACTTATGCATGGTTTGTACCTCATATGTCTACAGATGTTAAATTCTGGCAAGGATGTTTGCCAGGTGAAGCCTGTACGGCTAGGCATGAACTGTTATGTGGTTTACAGTGTGCTCACCAGACAGCCTTGATTTGTTGTACAAGTGTAGCATATTGTGCTGTTACTCAGTAATTGCTAACACATCCCAGTGTACACACAACCCTCTCAAATGGGATTAGTGTAAACAATCCCTGTAACATCAGCAGCTGTTCCATTGTATAACAGCAGCTATTTCACATAGGGAAATGTTAGTGTGTCTCTGACAAGGTATGTTAAGGCTTTTGCCGATGTCTTACAGTGAGTGAATGATTTGTGATGTTATTACAGTTTGTATTGTAATATGTTTGGGTGTGGGGGTGATGTTGGTGGGTGTGCATAGCAGGTGTGGAGGAACTGCTTTTATACATAATTGATATGTGTGTGAGGGTTCCTTCCCTATTTGAACACCTATCCTTTTGTGGACTAATACAATGGCAATTGCAGGCTGATTCACTAAGGCATTGTTATGTGGTTCCTGTATAGCATGCAGGTGATGTTAGTCCTTGAATCCCTTCGGTAATACATCTGAATGTAATACTACTAATGCTGCATAAAAGCTGTGTATTTCTGTCATAGGTATTTGCAGTCATCATAGTTGTGTTGGTGACTGACCCTTTTTGGCTAGGGTTGCCACCTTTTCATATGGCCATAGTGGGACATTTTTGGGACACATACCAGAATTAACAGGCCGACACAAACCCATGGTCAGTACAAGGGATAGAACTTTCCATTCTTGCCTAAATATAAGCTTATTCTTGTAGCAGTTTAGTTGCTTATCCTGTTTTTTGTAACATGTAGGTATTTTAGATACAGAAATAACTATTGTATGCAACTATTACAGTACATTTGGGACATAATTATGTCCTACAATCCCAGGACATTGGCAACGTTTAATATATTTGGTCAGGACACAACTGCCCAAAGAGGGAGTGTCCCTCGCAAAGTGGGACAGGTGGCAACAGGGTCTATATTATATCATCG
This sequence comes from Protopterus annectens, assembly GCF_019279795.1. NCBI lineage: Eukaryota > Metazoa > Chordata > Ceratodontiformes > Protopteridae > Protopterus > Protopterus annectens. The sequence continues at coordinate 1,658,017,041 of NC_056733.1, read as the reverse complement.
AACACTTAAAAAAGCAAACGCTGATTGATCGACCTAATTTAAGCGAAAGCTTACAATCTCAAACTGTCAGATCAGCGATTTTTTTTTCCCAGGGAAAAAAATTGCTGATCCAAAACACATACATACAACACAAGCACACCAAACAAAAAGAAATCCACACACATACACCTAAAATTTGATACCTAACCCTACACTAAACTATGCACACACCACTATCTACCCACTTACCATAACCCAAACCCTAACCCTAAGGTCTGTCACTATCGCACACTCACCTCACTCGCTCCCTAACCCTAACTCACTTAAATCCGCCCTAACCCTCATGTCCACTCAATCGCACACACACCTAACCCGAGCCCTAACCCTAACCCTAACTCACCTAAATCACCCTAACACTCACATCCACACAATCGCACACTTACCTGAATCCAACCGGTAACTTTCCACCATAACACTGAAAATACCGAAGCAACAGAAACGGACAACAAATTCTTTCCCTAGGAAAAAATTCGAGTTTCTGCTGCTTCGATATTTTGCAATTTCGCGAAAATAGGTTCAATCAATCAGCGTTCGCTTTTTTAAGCATTCGAGGATATAATATAGACCCGTGGCAACATGATCATTGGCTCATGTCCATAGCACATATTTGTAATAGTGTATAGGCATATACTCTCCATATCCTTTGTTCATAAAGGTTGGTAGTGGCGGAATGTGTGATTGCTATGGTCTATGTTATACACATATATGAACACTTCAACCGCTGTATACGGGATATCTAAGGAATCCCAAAACCACAGAGTTTCTATGCACACAGTACCGGGACCAGACTCCCATACCCCACATTACCGACAGCGACAGTAACTAGCGAAAGTAACACAAACATGGAACACACACACGCACACACAGACGCACTGCTACCCAACACATCCAAACAAAGCATTCTACACTACGTATGAGCAGGTGGCCAAGCCCCTCTACACCCCCTATGTAGGTGTCTGTGCCCCCCACACTACCCCCTACTTTAATATTCTACCTCCTAGGTCACACAAACAGACACACAAAGCTAACCCACACCCACACATTACAGTCCCCCAAGAACACACACCACACACAGAACACACACTTACACACACTACAGCCCTAAGAAACACACTTACACACAGTAACCTACCTGAACTGCAACACCAGAAGCACTGATTAACTGTCCCTTAACATTGTAATTTTACACCTCGCGCATCTGGTGTTTCGGTTCTGTGTTCTTTCGGAGCTTAAGCCTCGGGATTACGCATGTCGGTATGTAAAGCAGTCGGTATGTGGTAGGTATCCCATTTATATGTACCTCCATGGTTATGTAGGTGTTGTTAACCTATCTATATATCTACATATATATGTATATCCCATATATCGACATATATATCTCTCTCTCTCCTTCTCTCTCTCTCTATATATATATATATATATATATATATATATATATATATATATATAAAACATACACCTTTCATTGGGTACATGCCAATTTGTCCTATTTCAACACATTCCTACCTTTTGTATTTTGTCCTGTCAGTATACACAACTGCCATTGGTACATCTCAGGTAGCTTAGTGGTATGTTATTGTGATGAATGTGTACATGGTTGCGTGTTCTAATCCTGGCAGTGATATCTTACCTCTCAGAGCAGGCACTGGCAGTGTAAGGGTGATTAACGCACATTTCAGTGGTTGTGTGTTCCACATGTTTATTATTCTGTGGAGAACTACCTATATATGGAAGCTGTGTTTAAGGTATACTATGTAACATGTAAACATCTGTGAAGATTCCTGTCAGGGATACTCCCCATTATTTGGAACCACATCCCTGATTACATTATACAAAACCCCTCACTAACACTCCAGGGAATCCTTGCAGAGTGGGTGGTGATCAGTGGCCACACCCCAGGGATCCCTCAATTGGCTCTGCCCACAGAGGGACAGTTAATTAATTGATGGGGTGGCGACAGCAGACATGTTTTGCCAATGCTTATGAGTGGCCTTGGCAGTTGGGCATGTACCTACCTATGTATCTATGAACCTGTATATACGGTATGGACGCATGCTGATAGCTTAATTTACTGTTCAGGTGTTGACTTAACTTGTGCCAATGGCGGTTGTGTGTACAATAGTTGAGGGCTACCTATGTAGGATGCACACAGTAGACCACCTATACATGACAGTTTACAGGTGGTCGTGTGTATGTGCCATCCATTATTGCTGTGTGTGTGCAGGTGGAGAAGGGTGTCAGTCCATGAGTGCCTACACTGTCAGTGTGTGTGCTATACGTTCCCTCTTTGCCAAGTCATGTGCATACTGGGCACGCCTCATTCTGCCTACTGGGGCTAGCACAGGGTATTCATGGTCTGAGTCCCTCTGTGCCTGTGGGTCCCTTGGCAATGGTGGTGGGCTGTGAGGGCCTTCACCATTTTGTCCCTGTTGCAGCTGTTTCCGCAGGATCATACTGTGTAGCATGGCACATACCATGAAGATGTGGGCACACGTTCCTGGAGAGTACTGCAAGGCTCCACCAGATATGTCCAAGCAACAGAACCATGGTTTCAGCATCCCAAACATGTGCTGTATGATGATTCTGGTTTCTGCGTGTGCCTCATTATGGCATTCTTGTGTGGCTGTGTGTGCATTTCTGATGGGAGTTAGCATCCATGGTTCCAGTGCATAGCCAGCATCCCCCACCAGGTGGCCATATGGGATGTCCCCCCCTGGCAAATACCTGATACAGCTGTGAGGCATGCCAGATGTGGGAGTCGTGATAGCTTCCAGGGCTGCCAGCACACACATCCATGATAATGCCCTGGGCATTGCACATGACCTGGCAGTTGGAGGGGAATCCCTTGCAATTTATGTAGTGCCTACTCTGCTCATTGGGTGGTGAATTGATGTGTATGTGCTTGCAGTCTATTGCACGCAGTACCTCCGGGTAGTCTTCCACACAGTGGAAAAGATGCATATTGCTGGCCAACTCCTCCTGTGTTCGGGGGAAGCATATGTGCTCATTGGCATGTGGTAACATTGCATCCAGGAACTGGTAGAGTACCCTGTATGCTGATGCCTGTGAAATCCCCATGATATCCCCAGTTGGCCTTTGGAAGCTACCTGTGGCTAGCATTCTCAAGCTTACACATACCTTTGTGTCCACTGGAATGGGTTCCCCTCTGTTACTTCTGGCTCTAAGGTGTGGCTGGCACAGCTCAACAAGTTGCTGTGTGATGTCCCTGTCCATATTGTAATGTTCTACTATCTCCAGATCATGTAGCCCCTGGTAGGTTACCCTGGATCTGAACACTCTTCTCCTCCTCTGGTGCCTGAGATGGTTGTCAGCATCCTCCTCCACACCACCGTCAGTCTCCAACACATGCTGGTTAATCAAAGCTATGGCGGCCCCTAACATGTACATATTAAAAGGTCCCCGTCTGTATACACCAATGGTGCAGACTGTCTGGGAATACATAAGTGTGTGTGAGGGGCTTTCACACCTTATACTATTGTGCAATGAATGATGCTGGTATAATTGGGTGTGTTTGTGCTATTCCGGCTGCAGGGTATCTTAATTATTGGTTTTACAGTAGGTACTGCTATTGTGGGGCCGATGGTGTTGACTTATGCTTGGCTGCCGTGACTCATCTATTGCCCTTTACTTCAATTTTCAACCCGATTCCCCTCCCATTGTCAGGCATGCATCCAGCTACCGCCTTTCTTGTTTTGTACTTTCACAACCCAGGATTGTGTTAGGAAATGTGTTATGTAGCTGATCTACTGCAAGTTTGCTTTGTTCTGCTGTGACAGTTCTCTTTTCTTTGCTGTATGGCACCTCCCCTTTCCTGTTCTGCAGGTAGCTGTTAGCAGCCTTGTTAGCTGTTGTCTATGGCCCACTGTGAGTTTCTAGGTGTTAATTACTCATTTGTACTCCAATTACCATGCTGCAGCATTTCCTTATTGTCTTCCCCTATCCTTCCTGTTTCAGCTTACCGAGTTTTGTGCATGATTTCATACACATTCATATGAACTTTCGTTTATCTTGTGTGCTCTCAGCTAAGCAAAGCTATGGCTACTTCCACACCCCTATCCTGCAGCTTTGCTTAGCAATATGCAACACGGATTAGCAATGATCCAATGTGCTTACAGCTATGGTGGCACCCCCCTCTCTTGATGTCATGTTTACCTCCAGGCCACTCCTCGGTGTTGTACTGCTACGCCGTGTGTTACTTCTTTACGCCAGTGGGGCATTTGCGATTCAGTATTACTTGACTCATTTGCATGGCATTGACTGCTAATTCCTAGTTACTGGACAGAAAACTGTCACAGACCCTTAGCAACCCTTGTGCCATGGTTGTGGTGTAGCATACGTGCCATTGACTATTATGGGGATATCATGAATTGTGTTACATTGCAGTTTTTTGACATCTAAATATATTTTCCTTGTGATCCCGTTTGCGCACAGATGCACTGCGGTTTTACTTTGCGTTAGTGTGGCCATGACATTAAATGTTATTTTTTATATGTTGTGCATGTTGTTTTATGCCATTGGCTATATATTTAGCCATTGGCATATATTAACATTATAATATGTAAGTTTGGTCCACTTTCCTGGCTCCGATTTTATGTTTGACAAAATGTAAACCATTTTTTTTTTTTGGTTTACATTTCTACATGCTGATGCTACTCCTGCACCACTTCATGAATTGCTGTATACCTTTATTTGCATGCTACACTGCTGTGCATGGGGTAATTAGCATACATGCACCGGGAGCTGCGCAGCTCTGCCGTACTCTGGAGTGCACGTGGAAACAGCTCGTACCTGAATCGCTCCGTGGCCATATTTGGCGCTAGATCGCCGACGCTACTCTGGCGCCTGGCACAAGCTTCATGATTCCCGGGGTTTATTTATTTTTTTTCTAATTTCCGGGACTTTAAAAAATATTTAACATTAATCATAGCATTGAAGCCTGGTGGTTTTGTCCACCTGCAGCTTCAATTTCCATAATGCTTCCTTTTGTTCCACATTGTTCTTAAAGTCACCTCATCTAATGTCTTTCTTTACTTCTTCTAATCCATTAAATGTAAATTCATTATGTTCAGGTCTGTTTGCCATATGTATAAATAATACATTGTTGACATTTTGTGTCCTAATGTCATACATACACTCTAAAATGTGTTTACTAAATCGCTGTCTAGTCATGCCTCCATAAAATGCTTCACACAGGATGCACAATGCAATGTAAACAATACCCATAGATTCACTAGTAATTCTGCTTTTTTAAATAATGTGGTTTACTATCCCTTGGTAGATAAACAACTTTTTCTTCAGAAATGTCGCTGCAAGCATTTCACATTCCACATTTGTAGCTGCCCTAATCCTTATGTGTATTCAAACACTTCTGCCAGATGTCATCTTATTGTAGAATGTTTTTCTTACATTTTTATTATTTTTATATACGACCTGTGGTTTTTCACCCAAGACACCATATAAATATTGATTACCCTGTATAATTTTCCAGTTATCATTAAGAACCTTATATATAGGGCCAGCATCTGGCATTCCAACAGTAGTATTATGTTTAGTATTACCTTTAGTATTACGTTTAGTATTACCTTTAGTATTACTCTTGATGTGATTGGTATTCACCCCACTAATAAGACTAAGTGGATATAAAGTGCTTTTCTTTTTAATAGCATCTTCAACTGTTGTCTTTAGGTGAGCACAAGCGTATCCCCTTTCTAAAAATAAACTTATTGATGTTCTCCACTTTTAACAAAAATTCTCCATTGTCACTATTTTTCTTGAAATCCTAATAAACTGCTTTTTTGTTATGTTCCTTTTTATAATTGTAGAATGGCTACTTCGGTTATGTAAAGAATTGTTTGCAGATGTATCCTTCCAAAGTACATCAGTGGTGAAAACTTTCATATCAACATTCACAAAAATGTTTTCACCCCCTAAAAATTTGTTTTCATACCGCATCCGCCATAAATGAAGACAAGAATAGTAGTTGAATTATCTAACATTTCAAGAAATAATTCGCTTTCATCATTACCATTAAAACCAAAGTTCCAGTAAACACAAGACACCAATAAAGGCATTCCAGCCATGCTTCAAGAAGAAGAAAACTCTCAGCAGTTTAACAAGCCGTAGTATATTCCACAAAATGGCAAACAGCAACAAGAAAGCAAGGATTCAGCGCTTTTGTCTCCCTGCAAGAAACTTCATCAGAATCAAGGTAGTGAACCCACCCAACTCTTAAATAATTATTAAAACGTTCTCATTGGTTAAGTTTCAAATGATTAATTCCCTAAAAATTACCCCTCCCATTAACACAGTCAAGTCAAAATTCCTTTTAGAAAACTCAATAATGTGACAACATACAATTCTAACATGTATATAAGGACACATGAAAAACACTTTGTATTTATATCCTCATATGTCTCTACAAATATAAACATTTAAAATTACACAACTGTTTAAAAACAAAACCTATAGAAAGTACTGGACTGTTGTTTTGTAGTGTGTTTGAGTTATTTCAATTTTTTACCCCTTAACTTCAGGGCTGGGTCTAGGGAAATATGGTCATTTAACCCTGGGAAAACACAGGTATCCAATCGTAACTGCCAGATCAGTTCCTTATATTCTAGCCTGGCTTCCCAGTCCCCACCCCTGTCATTTGATTTCAATAATTCCAGTACCCAAGAATTTAAGATCTGCTGTGTTGCATTTTAAACTATGCCTATACAATGCATTTGTTTCCTTTTTTCTACCTGTTTCATACATGTGTTCGTATATCCTGTGCCTTAAATTACGCTCAGTTTTGCCTACATAGAATGCCCAATAGAATGTACAGAAGGCAATATACACGACCCCTTTTGTTGTACAACTATAATAACCAGTGGCTCTGAGTCTATGTGACAATGTAGGGACCTGTAATCCATCCAAATGTGCTATAAAAGTACATAGGGAACATCTACCACACTTGTAGGTTCCCTTCTTGGTGACTATCCTGTTCTTTTCATCAATGTTCCTCTTTTCCAAGATGTTCTTTAGGTTAAGATTCCACCTATAACTGTATGTCAAAGATCTATTGAATGTTCCCAACCTATTTGCCATTTTACTAAGCATTTCCCAATAGTTGTTAATGGCCTTTTTTACCCATCTTCTATCTTGGTTATATGTTATCACTAGGTAGAGTGCCCCGGGATCTACCAGTGCTGTTGTCACTATTGTTGTCTCTTTACTGTGATTGTCATCACTACATGTTACTATCCCTTTTAGTAATGGTAGGTATTTTGTCCCCCATCCTGTCAAAATTTCTTCCTTTAAAGATTTAATAAGGTTCTCTGGGTAACCGCTCTCCAAAAATAGTGTTTGCACATGTTCTAATTCCTTTATCAGATCTTCCTTTTCTGATGTCATCTGGGCAACCCTCACCTTTTGACCCTTAACTATATTTCCTTTCTGAAATCGCGGGTGATTGCTATCAAAATGTAAGTTGAAATTAGAAAAACAATTGTTTCTGTAATCGTGAGATACATACCTACTGTTAAAGTAATCTTTCCTAATACTTACATCTAAGTAATGTACTTCATTCATCCCAATCTCATGGGTGAAATTCAAAAATTGTGTTGTGTTGATTAAAAATTTCAAAAAATAGGGGACTATGTCATGGAATCCCTGCCAGACAATAGAAATATCGCCCCCCAAAAAAAAAAGTATTTTCATATATAACCATTGTAACAGGATTCAAAATCAAAATATTTCCCAGTATAACATAACAATGTTGGCAACTATTGGTGTACATGAGGCAACCATTGCCACTCCATCTAACTGTTGGTAGTATTCTCACTGGAAGTATAGGTAGTTGTTTTTTAGAACTAGTTCCATGTTTTCTAGAACTAATCTAAATTCACTGTCTTTTAAGAATTTAAAATCCGCCATCTGTTCAAACAAGTCAAACCCCTGGTTGTCTGGGATAACTTAGAAAAAATCATTCACATCAATTGTAATGAAGGGAAATTTGGGGTTAAATTCTATTTGACCCATCTTGGCTAAAAAATACCATGAGTCAATCAGAATATGTGGATACATTTTGTAAAAAGGTTTTAATCTTCTGTCCACATATATGGCTAAGGGTTGCATTTTTGAACCCTCTGGTGTTACTATTGACCTCAAAGGTGGATCCCTGTAGTCTTTATGAACTTTCAGGATCCCAAAAATTCCTGGAATAAAGGGTTTACATACTTTGAAAAAAAAATCAAAAAACTTCTTATCAGTCAAACCCTGTGTTAGTTTGTCTTCCAGTATCAAATCTATTTTCTTATATGCAATATTTAATTTGTTTTGCAAAACTAATGAAAATCTAGTGTCTGTGTTCAAAATTTCCATCATTTTAGCTGAATAAGTCCAATTTTCCATAAACACTACCCCGCCCCCCCTTGTCGGGATTCATTCCTCTCACCTTGCTGTCATGTGTGAGTTGACCCAATGACATTCTCTCTTCCCTTGTCAAATTGCTTGTAGCCTTTGTTGGTATGAAACTTTTCTTCTCATTTCTTTAACTAGTAGTGCCTCAAAATTATTTAATTCATGATGTAATGGTGGATTGTAAGTACTCTTCCTAGTCAAGTTTGTTTCAAAATTGTATACGGGATACGCACTGAACATCAATTCCAAGTTCAATTTCCAAGTGAACATTTCAACATCTAGAATCAAACTCTCTAAATCACTCTTCCTAGCTAGAACAAAGCTAAATCCCTTCTTGAATAAACTAAAGTAATTGCTGTCTATAATCATGTCTGTGTAATTATAGATGTGAAAATTGTTTTGCATATGAATAACTACTCAATTTTTTGTGTTGTCACAACCTATAAAGTCTGCACCTTTTGTTAGTGAATCGTCACTTAATTCAAAAATCACTTCCCCTATCAGGGGGCAGTTGTGTTGTCTCCCTTGGTGTTGAAAATGTTGTGTTCTCATTATGTTGGCATACATGGATTGTGATGTTAAATTCCTGATCCTCTCGGATCTGCTGGGCCCTCATCCCCCAAAAAGGGTCTCCTCCTGTCTACCGATTTCCCTCATTCCTGAGTTCTGGTAGTCCCTATAATCGTAACTACTATAGTAGTGGTTGTCCCTATTATTGGATGGATTACTGTAGTCCCTATCAATATGGGTAGGGTTATAGTTACCCCTTACACCTTTATGTTTTTGTTGGATCCATTACTATATGCACTACCATTCCAAAATTCCCTGTTGTCCCTGTCTAGTTTGGTTAGTTTCCTTTTATAACTATTAGAGACAACCTTGTCCACATCCTGTAGTGCAATCAAATAAACATGTTTGTATTCATTGATAGTAAATAACAAGTCATTGTGAATTTCTTGGTTTAGCCTATCTATTTTACATTTCAACTTTTCAGTAATATTATTATTGTTTACAATTGCCCTCATCAGGGCTATACCACAGTTGTTTAAAATGTCCACTACCTCATTGTATAACTCCAAATCATATTCAGTATAGTTAGGAAACTTGCTGAATCCAAGGCCTTTTGGCACATGCTTACATTTAATACTTTCAGAAAAAAAACAATTATCTAAAGTTAATTATTTGTATTTAAGCATTTTTGTTTTTAAAGTCTTACATTTTTCCACGAACGAATCATTCCTTTCAGTTCTTTCCATTGTGGCATTTTCTGTGGTTATAAAATTCTTGTTCAGCCACGCGTTGAAATCAAGGACCATATAATACTCTAACTCATGGAAATTAACAGCCTGGTCCTCCAAAAATGAAGACTAGAATGGTTGTTGAATTATCTAACATTTCAAGAAATAATTCTCTTTCATCTAACGTACCATTCCAAATCAAAAACAAATCATCTAGAAATCTAATGTACAAAACAAACTTTACTAATAGTGAGATTTCAACAAGATTTCAATCTCCCACCATCCCATAGCTAAGTTTGCATATACTAATGTCACAGCATAATCCATTACTACATCTGTAATTTGTTGATAATATTGCCTCTGATAGATGAAAAAAATGTTATTCAATACAAGCTCTTATAATGTATTGATGTTATTGATTTTTTTGCTAAGGCAGCAGTAGCATACATTACTACATCTCTAATTTGTTGATAATACTGCCTCTCATATATGAAAAAAATGATTATTCAATACAAGCTCTAATAATGTATTGATGGTATTGATCTTTGTGCTAAACCATTTTATGTTGTTGTTAAAAAAATGAAAAATTCCATTTCTTCATCAATCAGTATAGACATGCATAATGATTTCATGTCTACAGTGACTATCATAGTTTCTTCCTCACTGAACGTGCATTTCTTTAAGTTTGTCTAAAAAGTTTTAAGAATTATTGATATAATTTAAAACATGTCATACCAAAGGATTTAGTTATTTGTCTAAATAAATAGAAATATCTTCATTAATAGAGTTACCTGCAGATACCATGTGTCTAAAAGATTTAGTCAAACCTTTGAGTAATTTAGGTATCCCAAATAAAACATCTATTCTAGGTTCAGAATTGTACATATAATTGTATTCAGTTAAGTACAAACTTCCCTTGGAGAAACAGTCTAATAACACTTCTCTAATATGTTTATATTTACAACAAATTTCTCCTTGAGTTATCAATTTATATACATCTTAGGATGATTGTGATTAGTGCTCTCACCCTGGACTGTGTGGTTTCATTGAGGTTTAGTATTACATCGTTGTGGCTAGGGGACTTGGAGTAGTGTTAATATTACCATTGGAGAATCTGTCAAAATATACCTCCTTAGAGCTTGATGCCTTCTTAAACTGAATGGTCTTGATGGATTTTTCTCAACAGACTACTTGTTCGGTGTTAGACCTGAGAACTCTATTGCTTGAACCTGATCTTTTCATATATTTTTGATAAACCTTAAGTTACTTCTATAAGTATTATTATATCCTACAACTTAATTGTACTTTGTATTTGGAATACAGATTAGACACCTGAACTTTGATAAATTAGGCAGTGAGCTTATCTTAAACTTCTTATCTGCTGTCTATTACTTGGCTTGATTGCTGGAACTTGATTACATTTTTTGTTTCATTCTTCTGATTTCACTCAAATTTAGTGATGGTATTTTTACTAAATTTTATTGACTTTCTGTTTTTTTTTATTGTACAAGACTGATCAGGATCGTGTACTTAATTTGTTTATTATGGCTATCTCATACTCTTTGGACCTGCTTTTAGCTCTTTGACCTTTGACTAAATCACTGTTTTCTCCTAATGTTAATACCTACTGTAAAAAAAAAATAGGCATTAGAAGACACAGGACAGTATATCACAACTTACCAACTTATTTTAATTCTTATGTAGGTTCTGAGAATATGCCTGCAATTATCGGGAGACATGATTTAAATTGACCTACACCTGTCTCTAGGAAATGCATTTTAACATCTGTTGCATTACTCAATACATTTGTTAGAAAGTCTCCAGTGGATGCCATTTACTTTAACACACCTTCTGTTGTGATCAAGACAAATATTCTTTCTGATGTATTTTGCAATTCAGATATAGCTTTTCATACAGAAATATGACTTAATGGTAACTGTGGCATTGCTTGTTCTGCTCTTGTTCCATCTGAATTAATGATTTTCCATCATATTTGGTCAACTCATATAGAAGGTGGTGTTACTATTATCCACTGTGATAGTCTGAAATTTAGTCATATTTTTACAGGGTCATACAACTCATCTGAATTTGTTTTAGGCAATCATTCATCATTTGAATGTCTTGTTAAATATCAACCTCCATGTAATTACTGATTATTTCTGCAAGAGATGGTAGACTTTTTCTTACTTCTCGTGCAATCGTACCCATATCGGTTAATTGTTGGTGATTTCAACATTAGAACTAATGATACAGTTATCACATTTGTTCAAGATTTTTTATCTATTATGAATGGATTTGGCCTTAAAAAGAATGCTGATTCCTCAATACACCTTCAAGGATATGTCCTTGATCTTATTTTCAGTTTGATGTCTCTGTATATAATCTCTTGATTAGCCTGGTGATATGATCTGACCATTCACATGTTAGTTTTGATATTACTCCTTCTGTTTTTTCTTTCTGATATTTCCTTAGCTTTATATCAAAGGACCTCAGGAATTTCTACTGATTCTTTTCATTTATTTCTGCTTTTCACACATTCCCAATCTCTTTTTCTGAAGACTTGGACCAACTTATTACTACTTATAATTATGTTTTCAGATAGCTCTGAGTTATTGATTTGATCCCCTAACAACGATGTGAAGTACATTATACCAATTGCAAGTCAAGACCAACTAACATTGAAAATAAAAATTATTGCAACTACACTGATCAGAAAAGGAATACAAAGAAGTTTCTTTTGTGATGAATAAAAAACAAACAAAAAAATGAAAAAAAATTGAAACACCTAACAGTACTTTTAGACATACATTTTGTGAATAGTGATTCTGTTGGGGAAAGGTCTTTCATAAGATAATGTGCAGGGTTGGGATTAGGGGCAGCTGCAGAGTTAAGGTCAGCAAACATGAACAAGGATGGATAACGGGGGGGGGGCTTAGGGCTTTTCAACCACCTTACTCATGTCTGCTAACCCTAAACCTGTCACTGTCCTGGTTCAGCTCTATCCAGTAATCCTAACTCCAAGAGAATCTTTGTTAAGTCCTTCTCTTGTAGCATTAAGGAAGGCTGGATACAGGCTAAAGCATAGTTGGCATTGAAGAGGTGCTCTAGAGGATGAATTGGCTCTTGACAATCATTTTTCTCATTATCACTTAGGAAGTCAGAAATACTAAATCAGCTAATTTGCCAAAACAACTCTCTCAGGCTGCAGATCATCTAGCTGCAGATCATCTAGCTGATCATTTCAAACTACTGGACTTCTAATCCTAATTGCTTAGACAATATGCAACTTTCTTCTGTTGAATAATGTGAGTTGTCCACCCACTATTTCTTCAGAAAAAATTCTTCTAATTAAGCCTCTACGGTTCATAGGTAGGTACTAGGCTATTGGCCCTAGGGCCTATATAAGCCTAGCCATAAAGGTACCCTAGCTTTCGCCACCCAAGGAAATTATTTTCCTGTGCACCTGTGTTGCCTACATGCTTGAAAGAAACATTGGTGACCCCATGTCTATGTCTTCTTTTTTATTTTCTCCTTATTTTGGTCAATGAGATGGCCTTCTCCAATGTCTGGAAAGAGTTCACCATTCCTGACTCTGATGACCTGAAAATTTATATCTTCACCATATGTAGTACTACATGTTCTTTGGAGTCACTTCTCTCTGTATTTGTGGTGGCATTTCTTAAGGTCATTGCCCATTAATTCTTGAGATCATCACCATCTCCCTTAGGCTTGGTGTGTTGCCTACATCCTTGAAAAAAACATTGGTGACCCCAATCTTTAAAAAGGTCAGATTAGACTCTGGCAACCTCAATAACTTTTATCCTATCTCTAACCTCTCCTTTTTAGGGAAGGTTCTTGAGAAAGCAGGCTGTCTTCAACTGAAGTAATTGTTATCTACTTGGACCATCTTAAACCATTTCCATTCTGGTTTTATGGAAAGGCACAGTACTGTGATAGCTCTTGCTTGAGTATTTAATGGTCTGCTAGATGTGAGAGACCATTCCATTCTATTCCATTTTGGGGCTTCTGCACCTCTCATCAGCATTTCACTTATTGGATCATTCTATTATTGTAGACAGATTAGAGAACCACTTTGGTCTCCACAGTACATTCCTAAATTGGATTGCTTCTTATCTGACAGGTTACACCTAGTGGGTTGTGTCTGGTGTAAATGCCTCCTCTGCTAACCCTCTGCATCATGGGGTTCTACAGGACTTTATTCTTGGTACACTGTTTGTCTTTTTGGCTTTTCCCGGTTAGGGGTCACCACAGCAGAACTCCGGTCCGCTAATGACTGGCAGTAGACTTTTTTTATGGTGCCAAGTTGCCAGCCCAATGCCTAACCTTCATCGAAGGCACACCCATTCATGCATGTCTTTCGGAGGCCACTCGACCATGGGGAGGACATGCAGATTCCACACAGAAGGCACTTCAGCCGAGAATCGAACAGGAGAACCTCTTGCTGTGAGGCAACAATGCTACCGCTGTACCACCGCAGATTATAATTCTTGGTACACTATTATTTGCTATCTTATGTTGCTAGGAGATGCTGTTTGTTTTAGAGGTATGCCATATCAATGCTATACTGATGGCTGATGACACGCTGCTTTACTTCTTATTTTCTCAGGACTCAGTGTTGTGTCTTACTTCTTTTTCTTACGACTTAGAACTTATCCACAATTGATTTGTCATTAACACACTCAAACTCAATATGTCCAAAACAGTTGCTATGAGTATTCATGCTACATTGAGGAACTCTTCCCTCCAGTTTGACATCTAACATTCAGTTTCATGGCAATAAACTAAAGTTATGTTATTTAACATTTGTTTATTGGGAAAGTCCGACTGGGACAGACCCCATTTTCAGTGGAGTCCCAGGGAAAAAACAACTGAATCATGTCTTTGAAATGTGGGAGGAAACTGGAGCACCCAGAGGAAACCCACATGAACACAGGGATGACATGCGGATTCTACACAGAAGGAACCCTTGCAGAGAATCAAACTGGAGAACCTCTTGCTGTGAGGCAGCAGTGTTAACCACTGCACTACTGTGCCACTAATAATAAAATATGTTTCTAATATGACAGACGACATCTGGCTGATGCTTAAGGGCCATATTTTATTTTTATTTATTTATTTATTTATTTTTTCATTTACTTATTTATTTATTTGACATTTGTTCACTGGGCTGGTCTGACTGTGCTTAGTAGCCTCTTTTCACTGGAGGCCCGGTGAGAAAAGCTCCACATATAGGGGAAATACAATCCAATGTTATATATAAAAACCAACATTGAGTGGATACAGTCAGTGATAATTATAAATTCTTTACAATTTTACAAAAACAAAAAACGTATAGTGCTACAACTAACATACAGTAGTTACATTAGTCAAAATATATTTATATGAGACAAAAAACTCATAGGACTGAACCTAGTAAGAAACTACTAGATTGATACAGAAAAATCAGCACATACTCCAGAAATTCAGAACAGCTATGGGATACTACAAAAGTACTTGTACAGTTTGAAAATGTGTTTATTAGTATTAAGAGAGTCAGTGGCATTAACATTTAGGGCTGGATGAGGTGAAGAGGAAAGAGCAGAGATGGAAAGAGTTGGGGATGGTGAAATGATACACAGTATTAGTCTGGGGATGTGCAGGAGCATATCCAATTGTCATTTAGGTGTGTTTTAAGTAGATTTTTTAACAAGTTGGGGTTTTCTGTTGTGAGAATATTCTGAGGTAGAGAGTTTCATTGTTTTGAGATTTGATTTGAATAAATGGAGTCTCCAAAGTTGCTGTTTGATTTAGTGACTTTCAGCAGGAGTTTGTTAGAGGATCTTAGGGGTCTGTTATTAGTGTGGGTTTGTACAAATTTCTGGAGGGCTGGAAACTTATCAGGTGGGTACATGACAGAATGGGTTACTATAAGTTGGTTAAAGGATAAGAGGTTGGCTAGCTCTAGCCATTTTAGTTGCTGGAGAGCAACACAGTGATGGGTGCTGTTGGGAAGGTTAGTGGCAAATTTGGAGATTTTGTGGTAGCAAGCCTCTAGCTTATTTACATCTGCTTTTCTAAGGTTTGTGACTATTGAGCTGGTGTATAGTAAGGTAGATAGAAGGTGTGTCCTGATGATTGCTTGTTTGGAGGAGATGGTAAGGTTAGGTTTGATTCTATAGAGTGAACCTAATTTCATGTGGGCTTTTTAATAACATGTGCCAAATGTTTGTCAAATTTCAGACTGCTGTCAATGGTGACACCTAATAGCTTTGTCTCTGTGACTGGTTCAATTACTGTGTTGTAAGAAGATATATAATGTGCTGACTGTGCATATTAGGTTTATTCTGGCTGTTCTAGAAGTGTATTAATTTAGTTTTGCTGGAGTTTAGAATGAGTTGGAAGTTGTATAGGTAGGATTCAATAGCAGAGAAGGATTTTTTGGTAATTTCTTGGAGCTGTGGCAGGGAGGGTACTGAAAAAATGCCAGTGGAGTCATTTGCATATTGGATGAAGGTGGCAAGGCTGGAAGCAGTGTGATGTTTGCTTGTAAAAATAGAGAAAAGAAGCAGGCCTAGTACTGATCCTTGTGCGACACCAACAGTGACTGGTAGAATAAAAGAGAGATAGTTTTGCCACTTCACAGCCTGTTGGCAATCAGAAAGATAGCTGTGGAACCAGAGGAGGGCTTCAAGAGATAAGCTGAGGAAGGCAAGCTCACATAAGAGAATTTTGTGGGATACTGTGTCAAATACTTTAGACATATCTAGAAAGATAGAGGAGACATCTGTCCCTTCATTGGTTTATGGTGTTGGTGAAGCTTAAGAGTGCAGTTGTGGTGCTATGTTTGTGACTGAAGCTGTATTGAGAATTGTATAGCAGATTTTTTTGTTAGTAGATAGTTGAGTAGTTGAGGATGAATAAATTTTTCCAAAATTTCTGAAAGTTGTGATAGAATGAAAATTAGCCTAAAATTAGAGAGCTCTAGTGATAATCCCCCTTTGTGTAGAGGGATTGTATATGACATTTTCCAGATTTTTGGGATGTATTGCTCAGTGATGGATCTGTTGATCAATATTGATGTAGGGTAGGAGATAACATCAGCTGCCAATTGGAGGTATTCATCAGCTGCGAGTGATGTAGTTTTTAGTTTAACAATTTTTTTCTATCTTGTCTGTTTGGACAGGTTGGAAGAAGAGAGTAGTGTTGGTAACATTGGTTACAGGTGCGGTGGCAAGAGGAGTATTATCTTTTATAAGAGACAGGATATAACTGGTGAAGAAAGAGCTGAATTGGGTAGGTATAGTTTATTTTGAATTTGAGGTATTAGGGGTTGAGGATGTGATTTGTTATGGTTGTAGGAGTTGTTTAATTGAGCCCCAGATTTTTTTTATTGTTATGATGTAATTGTTGGATTCTGGTGTAGTAGAGTTTTTTTGTCATTCTTAATTTGTGTTTTGGATTTATTTCTAATGTGACAATAACTATCATGTTATATTTATTAGGTTGATACTGGGATCGGAGTTTATCTATGTTTCAGAATTTGTTTGGTTTCTTTAGGGAGCCATGGATCATAGTTAGCTTTAGTTCTAATATTCCTGAAGGGGCCAGCCTATTGAGGATCTCAAGAAATTTGTTGTTGACATGTTGGACAGCTAAGTCTAGTGGGAGGTATTTCAGAGGGGGCCAATGCAATTTTGAAGAACTAGTTTGAAGTATGTATAGAACATTTTCTTTTGTTGTGTACTTGTTTATAAATTGTAGTTTTGGTAGAATTATTATGGTGTATCAGGATGTAGGTTGGCAGGTGGTCGCTTAGGCTGTCTGGGAGACAATGTGATTGATAGATTTGTGATGATTTGTTAGTTAGGGTCCAATCAAGAGTAGACTGCTTGTTGCTGTGTTTACCCTCCCTTTTTCTGTGGTTGACCTTCCTTTTTTAGTGGTTGTCAAGTCTTCCTGCATCCATCTTCAGAGCATCTTCTTGATAAAGCACCTTATTCCTCCCAATGACCTTCCAACTGTGATTCATACTCTGATATCTTCATGTCCAGTCTATTGTCCAGACTATTGTACTTAGCAATGTGTTGGTCTTTCTGAATCTGAGCGTGTAAGCTTGTGACTTATCCAAAATTCTGTGTCACTCCCATTAGCTGGTGTTCCAGGTTATCAGCACATTACACCAGTTTGCATGCATAACATTGGCTTAGCCTTGCAGTCAGATACTGCACTATCTATAATATTCTTCTTATAGTTTAATTTGCAGTCCACACTCCTAGGCCAACATACTTAAAGGATCTCTTATATACTTATACTCCTTCTCACCCACTTCATTCCAGCAAATTAAACCTTTCCTCTGTTCCATATTATAAGTGGTTGGTGTTCTTTTGGTTATTGTCGACCTGTATTATGTAACCATCTTCCAGGATTGATTTGGGACATAGCTAGAATTCCAGACTTCAGAAGTACTCTTAAAATATACTTGCGTAATGTTGTCTTTTCCTGAGTGGTATCCTCCTTTATTGTATTTTATTATAGTTCTGTACATACTGTGCTTGGGCTCAAGCAATTAAATAAACTTGAACTTGATCTAATAGTATAGCAAATACAGAGGAGTTAGCTTTAGTAATTACATTGTCACAACTTTCAAGTGTCTGATTAGTCATAACGCGATGTGAATAATGACAATTAAAGGGATAGTGAGTCTATAATAGTTAACAGTTGTGAACAAGGCTCAGAGTATATATTATTCTTCACTGTTCTATCATGTGTGTGTGTGTCTGTGTGAGTGTGTACATTTAACATTATGATAGCTTTTTCAGTTCTGCTACTTGGTATGTGCAGGTACATAAAATATTACTTAGACATGTAGGGTTTTAATTCCTTGATGGTCTACCTTGTAGAAAGCTGTCAAATGGCATTATTACATGTTAATGACATGGTATTTAAGTGTAAAATATATTAGCATGATAAATGCATCCAGGGGAATCCATTCATCAGTAAAATCATGCAGTGATGGGTACAGTGGATGATGAGTTTCAGTCTTCACCCTTGTTATGTGCATGTAATTTTTCCCCTTTTTTATAGTCTTCAGCAGTATTATAATATTTATATGATATTTTTGTATTGTGAAATGTTAAGTAGACCTTCAGTGGTGCAACTTAGTCATGACTATACATTTACAATATCAATCTAAAAAGTCAAAGGTTTAAACCCAGATACATTTGTTTTGTTTATCCTGATAAAAAATAAGTTAACTGTGAATCTTTTAGTCATCTATTTCATTAGAGCTTTTGCAGCACACTTGTGGCTACACTATTCTGGTGAAAGTATAACAAAGTCAGAGGTTCAAACACTAGCATGTGTATTTTGTTTGCCCTGATTGCAACTATTCTGTCCCCTGAAATGTAAATGTATCAGTCATCTCTTTTATGATGGCACCTTTTCCATACCTTGCTAGTGTACATTTCTGAGAAATATGTACTCAAACAATGTCAGAGGTTCAGGAATTTACATTTTGTTTCTTATGACAGCAAATATTCCATTCCCCTTTAGTGTGATTTTCAACAAAAATAGCCCTCAAGGGAACCAAACCCAAACTTTCACAGTACAATCTGTCAAATAACCACCTTTGCAAGAGTACTCATCAAAGCAGTCACTTCGCAAGTGCCCTGCGACACACTACACATTCCTGCATAAGTTCATAGGTTCGTAGGTGTGTACTAGGCTAATTGCTTTGGGGCCTTTACAAGCCTAGCCATAGGATTACCCTGGGATACTGCCACCCAACCTTAGTTCCCAGTGCCTTTGTCGAGTAGAGCCACTGGTGTTATACCCGGGGTGAATTTTCTGTTTCCCATCCACTCATCAAGATTTCTCTTGAAGAGGTCCAGCGAGTAGCTCTGTTTGACATGTATGGGAAGTCTGTTCCATAACATGGGCAGTCTCTGAGTTATGAACCTGTCCCTCCAGCATGTTCTGTTAATTGTGGTAATGATGTTCAGTTCTCTGGAGCATGTGGTGTGGAGGGATTGGGATTTATTTAGATGTAGCATTTCTAACAGAGCTGGGTCAGACATGGATTTGTAAGTCAAGCAGAGATCGTCTCTAAGTAGGCGATATGAGACAGAGAATAGTTGGAGTTTTTTGAGTATATCCATATAGGACAAGAGTTTAAGGTCTAGGATCCTCTTTGTGAGGTACTTTTGTGGTCTCTCCAGTTGTTGCAGGTGTCTAGTGAGGTACATGCCAAATAGGGCATTGTACTCGATGACTGGTCTAATGATAGAAGAGAAGTGGGAGACAATGACCTCTTTCTTCCTGGTTGCAAAACCTTTAGTAATGAGATGTTTCACATACAAGGACTTTCTGACCACAGTGGCAATGTGGTGATCAAAAGAAAGGTTGCTGTCAACCTGTGTTCCCAGATCTCTTAAAACACCTTCTGTGTTCAGTGGACTAACATCAATGTGGTAATTCATGGGAACTGGGTTTTTCCCAAAGGGGATGACGACACATTTTTTGGCATTGAGCTTAAGGCCATGGTTCTGACACCAGCTGTTGGTCACAGTGAGGCTATTCTGTAGGATGTCAACTTCACTTGGAGAGTTAATAATAGCTCCCAACTTGCAATCCTCTGCGAACTTTGTCAGCCAGAGACCCTTTGTGTTGGCCTGGACTTCAGAGAAGAAGATACCAAACAGGAGAGGACCCAGGACAAAACGCTGTGGGACTCCACTCGGGACTAATTGGCAGTCTGACTTGGAGTCAGCTACTTTCACACTGTGGGTTCTATCTGTGAGCCAGTTTGCAACCCACCTAGTGATATAGAGGTTGATGCCAAGCTTAGTGAGTGTTTCTAGGATTCCTGAGTGGGGAATGGTATCAAAAGCCCTGGCCAGATCAAGGTAGACTGTATAAACCACCTTGCCTTCATCCACAGCTCTGGTGACTGACTCAAAGAAGTCAACCAAGTTGAGCAGGTATGATCTACCCTTCACAAAACCAAACTGTGTGGGATCCAGAGTTTGGAGATTCCCTATATCCTTGTTTAGTAGGTCCATGATGATGCGTTCCATAGCTTTGCATATCAGACTCGTCAGGCTAATGGGGCAATAGTCCCCAGGGTCTGTAGTCACTCCTCCTTTGTGGAAAGGGATGACTGTAGCAGTGTGCCATTCAGCAGGGGCACAGTCTGAGGTCAGGCTGTGATTGAACAGGGCACACAGGTGAGGTGCCAGTTCACTCTGTACTTCATGTAGAACACAACCAGGGATATTGTCAGGTCCCATAAAATCTGTATTCTTAGACTTGGACAGTGCTGTTTTAACCTGTGCAGCAGTAATACTGGGTGCCTGGCAATCTTCTGGTATTGTAATTCGTCCTTTGGGGGGGGTAAAGTTGGCACTGAATCTGTCGGCCAGTATACTGGCAATATCTGTTGGCTCGGTATAGGAGGAACCATTGTGCAGTAGCTCAGAGCAAATCTGGGTATTGCTGTGGAGATACTTTACATAACTATAGAAGGCCTTGTGGTTGTCTGTACTATCTGCTGCAATTCTGTTTTCATACCTAGCTTTAGAAGATTTGATGAGGAATCTCAACTTTTTGTTGAGGCAGATACGGGAGTTTTTCCAGTCTTGGGACTTCACCTTATTCTGCATCAGTTTTCTCCTTCTGTTGTAGAGTTTGTTTATAGCAGGGGACCACCAGATTGGTTTCCATTTTTTGGTGGAGAGTGTCTTGGTACTATTGGGTATGGTGAGATCCATGCATTTGTGTATGTGTCCGTACAGTGCATTGGTGTATGATTCTGCAGTCACACAACTATTCTCCATTTGCATGGGTGCCGTAAAGTTAGCAACTTCTGTTTTTAGGATCCCAAAGTTAGCTTTGGAGAAGTTTTTCATGGTGGTTACCTTTGCTGGGGGGGTGGGAGGGATGTGGATTTCCAAGGTGTTTAGTCTGTGGTTGGATCTAACCAGGAAAGTACTAGGATTAATAAAATGAGTCATTATAGCCATTAAGCTCTCATATTCCCAAAATGCCAATTCAACAGTGGCAGACGAATCCAGACAAAAATTACGTTAGACAATGCTGATATTACTACTTAAAGTACACACTCATTACAACAGTTTGATCAGGGGAATGGTGTACATTAGAACACTAAAAGAGAAATGCTGAGGAATGAAAATGAGCCCCTATCTCTGTCACTGATGTGCCTTACATAAGTTTATCAGCAGGTAATACTATATACACAAATATATATATATATATATATATATATATATATATATATACATACACACACACACACACACACACACACACACACACACACACACACACACACACACACACACACACACACACACACACACACACACCTACATACATATATTTGCTCTGAGCTACTGCACGATGGCACCTCCTATACTGAGCCAACAGATATTGCCAGTATACTGGCCGACAGATTCAGTGCCAACGTTACCCCCAAAGGACAAATTACAATACCAGTAGATTGCCACGCACCCAGTATTACTGATATATATATATATATATATATATATATATATATATATATATATATATATATATATATATATATATATATATATATATAGAGAGAGAGAGAGAGAGAGAGAGAGAGATACAGATATATATTGCTATGTATAACAATGGAGTTTTAGCTCATTGTCTACACTAAATGCCCACAATATACATTCCTTTAGTTGAAAAATGCATTTCTAATTTTACTGCAAAAAGTACAAAATCAAGAATGGAGTCTTGGTAAACACTAATAGTAGATCTCCACTTATGAGAGAGCATGCCATGTAATGTATGCCTTTTTTGTCTGACATATAACTAGCAAAGCTCAAAAGAGATAATGTACTTTAGTTTTCATCCTACAGCCATTGAAGCTTGACACTAGACCATATACTTATAAAATGTCTACAAAAAAGCTGCATTAAGCATGTCTTTATCTGTATTTGGTTCAACATATGGAGTTTCTACAGTATGCTTGCATGGCTAGTGTATCAACTGTATTAGGCAGCCACAAGCTTATCTTCTTACTTATCGTGTTCTGACAACTGTACAAGCAAGACTTTTTTCAAGCAATTTTGCTAATGGACTAAACATGCTTATTGGGTACTAATTTATGTCCTTATTTAGACCTCTATTATTAAAAAGGAAAATCATCTTTGTTTCCTTTTAAATAGCCTAAACTATTCCATTAAGGATAATATTATTTATTGATATTGTAAAGTATTTTAACTAGTAGAAGAATATTATCTGCTGTTAGTCTAAGGATTGCCAGAGGAAGGATTTAAAATTACAGATCATCATATTGATAGATATACAGATAGACAAACAGATAAATAGACAGATAAACAAATTTTTTTGAGACAGAGATAGATAAACTGAAGCAACTTTAGACATTTTATATAAGTTTAAGTTAAAAGAAATGAACATTTTAACAAAGCAGGTATAGGGCAATTGAAACAGAGTCTATGCATGGAATAGTATAGAGTGCAGTACTCTCAGAAAAAAAAAATGTACTTACCATAACGTTCCATCTGCGTTGTCCTTCTTCATTTATCCTTGACATATGAGTTCGGTCTCAAGCTTCATCCTTACTCAAAATCCCCCTGCCCCAGTAACCTCAGATTGAGTCTACAGATTAGAAATAAAGTATAATTAAAGATGCCTTAATGGAAACCATATCTGCTATGCTTCAGTACATATCATAATTACTATGAAAGTATCCATTCCATCAAAAAATCTTCAAAGGCTGGGGGATGGAGGGAGGGGAGTCAAGGATAAATGAAGATGGACAACACAGATGAAATGCTATGGTAAGTACATAACTTATTTATCTGACATTGTCAATCTTCATTTTATCCTTGACATATGGGACAGAGTCTCTAGCTACCTTAAACCTTAGGAGGATATTCTTGAGCATCATTGAACCAAAATATGCTATTCCCCTAGAGACCAAATACAATTTGTAAGGAGTAATAAAAGTATGGGGAAAAGCCCAAGTGGCCACTGCATATATATCATCCATTGAAGCTCTATATTGAACCACTGCTGAAGTAGCAACAGGTCTTGTAGAAAGTGCCTCCATGGGTTTAGACAAAGCAATTTTGTTTTTGTCATAAATAAAGGAAATGCAATCCTTGAGCTATCTGGCTAAGGTTACTTTGCTGACAGGTTTACCAAACTAGCACTTGGAAATGACACAAATAGTTGGTCACACTTGCTGATGTCTTTTGATCTGTGAAGATAAAGTGTTATTGTCTGACCATCTAGAAAATGTAACAGGTATTCACCTCTGTTCGAAAAGATTCAAAAGAATACCGGCAAATTAATAGACTGATTGATATTAGACTCTGACACCACTTTAGGTAGAAAGGTGGGATTTTTTCATAAGCTAATTCTATCTTTGTGAAAAATCAAATAAGGTGGTTTACATGATAAGGCCTGAGTTTCTGAAATATTTCTGGCAGAGGTTATTGCCACTAAAAAATAATGTTTTCCATGACAAGTACTTTAGATCAGTTTGCAGATGGTTCAAAGGGAGGATGTATAGTGGCTTGCAACACTAGACTTTGGTCTCAAACAGGAGTAGGATCTTTAAAAGGGTTTTTCAGTAAGAGTGTCCCTTTTAAAAATGCATTATAGAGTCTATAAGAAATCAAGGAATGTTCTTCTAAACGATCATGGAAGTACGAAATTGCTGCTAGTTGAATTCTGATGGTAGAAGGGGAAGCTCCTACATTGAAACGAGAGGATAGAAAGTCTAAAATATTTTCAGTAGAAGCAGAGAGTGGGTCAATATCTCTTTCATGAGCTCAAATGATAAATCTCTTCCATTTACTAATATATAGTCTCTGGGTGGAAGGCTTATGAGAAGCTAAGAGAATTTTGCGTACTGAGGAAGAAAGGTTAAGATGCCTGGTAACTAGTGGAACTGGAGGAATCATGCTGTCAGCTTGAGGTTTAGAATGTCTGGATGGACTAGTCCATCTGGAAGTGACAGAATCAGATAATGCCAAAGAAAGGGGAACAATATTTGTCGAGGCCAATAAGGTGCAGTGAGGATTACTTTGCTCTTCGGCTTGAGTGCTTTCTGTATGAATTTTGGCATTAGAGGTATCGGGGGGAAAGGCATATAGCACTCCAAGGGGCTAAGTGTGGAGAAGAGCATCTCTTGGTGACTTCCACAGAGGGGGAGTTAGGGCAAAGTAACTGCTACACTTGTTGTTTAGGGGAGAGGTTAATGGGTAGCAGCAAGGCTGGTTCCATTGACGGAAAATCTTTTCCCTCACCTTTGGATTGAGAGACCACCCATGAGGCTGAAGAATACATCTGCTCAGTTTGTCTGCTATCACAATGGCACTCCACAGAATGTGCTTCGCTATCTGAAAGCAGTTGGAAGAGATCACCCACTGCCACACTCTGAGTACTTCTCGACAAAGGGAGTATGACTTGGTTCCTTCCTGTTTGTTGATGTACCAAACTACTGAGATATTGTCTGTTTAGATTGCAATTGGTACCAGAGGAAGAGCTGACTGAAAGGCTTGCAACTCTAAAAGCACTTCTGTTACTTCCAAAACATTGATATGTAAGTTGGTCTCTAAGGGAGAGCCAAGTGCCTTGAACAGTCTTGCCTAGAAAGTGCTCCCCACCCCATCTGGGAGGTGTCCATGGTCACTATGGCACTGGACTCTGGAAGGACGAAGGGGTGGCCCAGGAGAATTTCTTTGGAATGAATCCACGAAACTAGATCCTTCCTGCAATGACTGGTGATTAGAATCTCATCTGACATGTGTTTGTATAGCATGAACCACTGAGATGCCAGTAGCAATTTTAGAATTATCATGTGAAATCTGCTAGGGGAACTAGAGTTACTGTCACTGCAAATTAATCTAGAACCTGCAAGATTAGTGGAGCCAGTACTTTCTTTCTGGTGATTATCTTCTGTACCTGAGCTATAATTTTTTGAACTCTCACTGGAGGAAGGAATGCTATGGTAGATGTTGTATTCAGTGATGCCCTATAAACTCTAAGCTCTGAGTTGGAGTCAGTTGGGTATTTTTGTGATTTACCATTATTCCTATGTACTAACAGGTCTTGAGAATGTAATTCCTTTCCTCTATCAACTAATGCCTGGTTGGAGCAGAAATGAGCTAGTAGTCCAGGTACGATAACACCCAGAATCCCTGAAGTCTCAAGTGAGCTGCTACTACTGCCAGACATTTGTTGAACACCCTGGCAGCTGTGATGAGGCCAAAGGTAATGACTGGCTCCCAGATGGAGATGGAAGAATCTTCTGGAGCATTTGTCCATTTTTATGTGGTGATATGCATCCTAAAGATCTATTAAGCACATCCAGTTGCCCTCTCCAAAAAATGGAAGAATGGACCATATCATGACTGTCTGGAATTTCGTTTGTCGAAGAGATTTGTTCAGCATGCTGAGATCCAAAATTGGACTCCAAACCCCTGTCATTTTGGGCACTAAAAAGAATCTTAAGTAAATTCTGCATCCTCTCTGGTCTGATGGGACTTCATGGAAAACTCTTGTCTGGCAGCTTTTGAATTTCTAGAACTGCTGGTTCCCTCTGACTGGGTGGAACATCTGAGATTTTCTTGAAAATGGGGGAGGGTTGAAAAGAGTATGGTATAACCTCTGCTATGATTCATTGCACCAAAGAATTTGTTTTTATATTTTGTCAGGTGATTTGATGCAAGGATGTGTCTCTTAAATGTCTCCAGAGAAAGACAATCGGGCTTCCTTTCAGGAATGCTTAAGGGGCTTATCTGAGAAGAAATCCCTAAAGCTCTGCTTCTGTGTACCACCTCTGCAATGTGGACAGCATCTTCCATTATAGTTCCTCCCTGTGGCCCAGGGAGAAGTGGTGCCACGTGTATCCTGGAAATACCCTTGGGATTTCCCAAGCCACATTTTTCCACTGCTCCTCTGATTATAAGAAAAGGCTCTTTGGGTGGTGGAAAAACATACGCACACTGCAGAAAAGGTCTTACCATCTCTTTCATACCTGGATAATGTCTCTCTAACTTTTGGGCCAAAAAGAGACATTCTGTCAAAGGGAGCATTGATGAATGAAGACTTAAATTGTTCTACAGTCACAAAGTTGCATCCAGGAGTGTCTCCTTATGACTAATCCTGAACCTGCCACTCGGGTAACCCCTTCAGCTGCATGTGCAATGAGCCTCATGGATGAATTTGACATGGACTCCAGGGTGTCCAACTGGGAAGCAAACTTGTCTTGGACTCCCTAAGTAACAGCTCCTGCAAGGGTATCTATCAATTCCTTTATCAGCTCCTTTTGGAGTTTGGTAAAATGTGCCAGGATATTCAAAGACCTTAAGGCAAAACTCAGTGAAGCATAAACCCACTTCTCAAACCTATCCATCACTTGGGACATCTCTTGTGGGGACGGATAGAGGAAATTTTGTCAGCCAGTTCCCTTTTAGTGGTGGTTGCAAAGACCATTGCATCTCCACAATCCACAATCCACTCCACAAGGGATCCACAATCCACTCCACAAGGGGGGGATCCACCTTGGATCCCGGGAACTACTGCCCCATCAGTCTGACAAGCCTGATCTGCAGGGCCATGGAACGTATTATCATGGAATTTATAATCAAAGACATTGGCAACCTTAAAACACTGGATCCCACTCAGTTTGAGTTTGTGAAGGGCCGATCTTGTCTCCTGAACCTGATTGACTTCTTTGAATCATTCTCCAGGGCCGTGGATGAGGGCAAGGCAGTCCACACAGACTATCTGGACATCACCAAGACCTTTGACATAATTTCTCACTCTGGAATCATAGATAAACTTACTAAGCTGGGCATTAACCCCTACGTCACTCGATGGATTGCCAACTGGCTTACTGACAGAACTCACACTGTAAAAGTAGCTGACTCCAAATCCAGCTCCAGACAAGTGACAAGTGGAGTACCTCAGAGTTCAGTCCTGGGACCTCTCTTGTTTGGCATCTACTTCTCTGAAGTACAGGCCTAAACTAAGGGACTCTGGCTAGCAAAGTTCAGAGATGACTGCAAACTGAGAGCCATTATTGAATCCCCAAATGATGTGGATACTCTACAAAAGGGCCTTACAGAAACAGATGCTTAGTGATAGAGCCATGGGCTCAAGCTCAATTTCAAGAAATGTATAGTTATCCCCTTTGGGAAAAAACATGTACCCGTGAATTACCACATAGGTGGCAGTACACTAAACACTGAAAGTGTGATAAGAGACTTAGGGACACAGGTGGACAGTGGTCTCACCTTCAATAACCACATCGCCACAACAGTCAGAAAATCCTTCTATGTGTCACACCTCATCACTAAGGGCTTTTCATCCAGAAAAAAAGGAGGTTATTGTCCCACTGTACTCATCCCTCATTAGACCTATTATAGAATACAACGCCCCATTTGGTATGTACCTCTCAAGACATCTGCAACAACTGGAAAGGCTGCAGAAATACCTCACTAAAAGAATCACAGGCCTAAAGCAGATGCCCTATGCTGACCGCCTTAAAAAACTCCAGCTATATTCTGTCACATATCGTCTACTCCGAAGCAATCTCTGCTTAACATACAAGGCCATGTCAAACCCAAAGCTGTTGGACATGCTACACTTAAAGAAATACCAATCCCTCAGAGCCACATGCTCCAGGGATCTAAACCTTGTCATCACAATAAAGAAAACATGCTGGAGGGATAGTTTCCTGATCCAGAGACTCCCCATACTCTAGAATAGACTGCCCAGACATGTCAAGTAGAGCACTCTTTGGCCTTCTTCAAAAGGAACCTTGATGATTGGAAGGGAGAAAGGAAATTCACCTGGGGATCATGTCAGTCACCCTGCTAGACAGGTTCCAGGGAAGTAAATAGTGTGGGAAGAAATAGGCAGGGAATTGTTATGGCTAGGCTTGTATAGGCCCTAGAGCCGATAGCCTAGTACCAACCTATGAACATATGAACCTATGAATCTACCAGTAGACCTTTAGCCCTGAATTTCTTGCCCTCTGGAGTGGATAGAATTTTGTCTCATCTCTTGGGGATATGTTCAATGGTGTCTGGTGCCTTCCATGCCTGCTGTGAGATCACCTGAATAAGCTCGTCAGTAGGCGGAGTCACCCATCTGGTAGATGGGTGGATACTGAAAGCTTGCACTCATCTGAGGAAGTATTTTGGAACTTATTTATTTATTTATTTATTTATTTTACATTTGTTGACCGGGATAGTCCGACTGGATGCATGTCCATTTTCAGCCGAGGCCCAGGGAGAAAAGCTCCAAGGGTAAGCAGATACAGCATTACATAATACGAGCATTACATAGTACAAACAGACTATTTACAGTGATTACATAAGTAAGCAAGTTAAACAAGTTCCACAGGTACGAGTTAATCCCGAGCGTAAATCAGAATTAAATTAAATTACACAGTAAACTGGTTAACAGATTTTTACACATTCTAGAGAGAGTTAGCCAGACTTGATACATTGACATAGCCAGTTAAGTGCCAAATGTTGTTTGAATCTAGTTTTAAATTGACCTAAGGTAGAAATTAAGGTAATATCAGCTGGAAGAGAGTTCCAGGGTCTACTTACAGAGTTTGCAAAGAGAAAGTCACCGGCTGTATTATTAATTTTGCTAGTCTGAATTAGTACTTTGTTAGCGGATTGAAGCGGTCTAGGATTGTTATAGGGGGTGATAATATTTTTAAGTGCATTAGTATTGTCTGGATTATAGAGGATTTTATAGGCCATAGTCAGTTGGTTATACTGGATTAGGCTGGGTAGTTCAAGCCACCCAAGATGATTTAGATTGATGCAATGATGTGTCCTAAAAGGCAGCCCAGTGGCAAACCTGGCAATGTGGCTGTAGCATATTGGGAGTTTGTTAAGGACAGTCTTGTTTAAATTCGAGAGTAGAGGGGATGCATACAGAAGGGTTGAAAGAAGGTGAGAGCAAGCTATGGCAATTTTAGCTGGAGGGGTTAGGAAGACTTTTATTCTATAACGTGACCCTAGTTTTTATTGATGGTTTTGATAGTTTGGTTAACATGTAGGTCGAATTTTAGATTATTATCTATGATGACACCTAATAGTTTTGTAGAGGGGTCAGGGGAGATTATTGTGTCATCATCTGAATTTATGGTAAAGGTGAAAGCGGTAGACCTACGTGTTGGTGAAAAGAATAGCATTTTAGTTTTTTTGGGATTTAGGATCAGACGACGTTCAGAAAGCTAGTTTTCTATTGTATTAAAGGTGGTCTGGGTAGCTGACCATAACTCTATTGGAGATAGTGACTTCCAGTCACTTGCCTGTTTTAAAATTTCCAGGCTGTCTCCAAAGGAGGCAGTTTATTTTCTTTATTCAACATTTGTTAATCGGGAAAGTCCGACTTGGAACAAAACCAATTTTCAGCGGAGGCTCAGGGAGAAATGCTCCAGATGCATGTTTTTCTAACATGAGAGGAAACACACACAAATGCAGGGAGGACATACAAACTCCACACAGAAGGCATCCCAGCCAAGAATCAAACCAGAGAACATCTTGCTGTGAAGCGACAGCACTACTGTTGCAGCACTATGTTGTTCATCATCAGGGGTTGACCTTGGGGTCCCTTCTCCTTCATCAGAATCAGTGTCTTCTGTGACTGATTCCTGTGGGGAATCTAAATGCTTCCTCTTGCACTTTATTTTCTGAAGAACCTTCTCAGGGGGACAGTTTGGGGAGGTAATAGAAGAGGACATAACATGAATCTGTGTGTCCTGTGGATTCGGTACTCACTGCTCCAGTGGAGAGACAGGTCGAATAAGAGAGCATGAGGATGGGATATGCTCTGAGGAGGATGGGAGTGACTGAGTGACTGCTGTGGACAAAGCCCTCTCCATTGCCAAAAAAGCTCCCCCCCCCCCAAAGAGAGAAGGCAGCCTGGAACTGAGAAAGACTGCCTTGAGACTTTGGTTACTCCCGGCTCTGACAAGACAGCCCCCAAGGCAGAAGCCAGTGCCAAGCTGCACCATGCCAAAGCTCCAAGTTGCAGAGATGGGTCCAAAAAATTTGGAGTCTACCCTGGCTCTTTGGAGCCAACAGGACAGATGCAGACCCAGGAGGTCTCTGGATCTGACAGAGCCAAAGAACTCATGGAAATAACAGGCTCCAAAGGGAGAGCTATCTCTGGAACTCATACAATAGGCACCAGAAGGCTTGAAGCTGACATCTCTAAAACCTCAGAGGAGGTCAGAGGAGTAGTAGTGAAAAAGGAAGAAGCTGAATCAGTTCTGAGACCCAAGGGAGTCAGAGATGAGAGAAGTCCTACAAATCCTCTTGCCCACAGCATTTTATTCAATAATGTCTCCACATCAATTTTGGTGAGACTTTTGATGGAATGGATAGAAGCTTGAGAAGGAGATTTTGTTTTCTGTAAAAATACCTCAGGCAATTCACCAGCAAAAGGGCCAATAGAAGGTGAATAGACCATTCTTGGTCAATCAAGCTGTTTATCTGTCTGTGCTGATGTAGTCAGTGTTGAAGATGAGGTGTCCTGATTCGAAAAATGACTCTCCTGTTATGTCAAAGATTTTGTCAACATTTTAGAAGTTGAAACAGTTGTTGGTACTGATAATAACTTTTCTAACACCAAAGTTTTGGATTGACATTCCATTGGATCCAAAGTACTTTGTGGAGCCAATAATTTATACTTTTTTTGAGTCAGTTGCAAGGGGGATGATGATACCCACCAAATCCTTTTTTTAGACCTTTCTAAAGATGATGAAGAGAAAGGGGAAGAAATAGCAGATTTATTCTTTGCAGCAGATATGGCTTCTCCAAAGGCTGATGAATTTAAGCCCTTCAATACTAATTTATTTTTCCTCTCGATAAGAGCTCTGTGGCTAAAGCTGTGGGAAATGTTGCAGTCCTCTTGAAGATGAATGGCCCCTAAACAATGGGCACATAACAGCGGAGAGTATGAAAGGGTAATTTTGTGAGCACACTTTTAGCACTTTTTAAAACCAACAGGCCCTTTAGGTTTGCCAGCCATAACTACAGGAAAGACAAAGAAAACAAACACTACACTTCTATAGAAAATGACAGAAGTAGAAGTAGAGTGAGAAAACCTATTTTTTAAGGAAGAACAAGAAGAAGGAAAGGGAGGGCGACTATCAACAATGATAGTTTCAGCTATGCCGAAATGTATGGTGGGATGGGGAAATTATCAACAGTGCTAGTAAGAATACACGTAAGTGAATGGGAAGGTATCAAAAAGACAGTAAAGGTATACAAAAGTATGAAGAAATATATCGATAAGAAGGAGAAAGAAATATTAATAATGAATACTAATAAAACAGACTTAGCTTGAGAGCTGAGATGAACACATATTTCTGGAAAAGCAACAAAGAAAATCTGAGATAAGTGGGACAGGGATCTTGTGGGTAAGAATGAAAATCGAGAATTTCTGACCTGTGTGAGTTGCAGTAATAGCCAGGTCGGTTACGATATTAGAATCGAACCCATATGTCAAGGATAAAATTAAGATTTTCAACATCAGATTGCTTATTATAGTCTAGAAGGGAAGGTGACTGAAACAGATTTTATTCATTAAACTAGTTAAAAAAAAGCAATTCATTGGTTGTAACTGATGAATAGAACATTTTCTTTAAAGCCCAAGCTCAGGGAGAAAATCTTAAAGAGTTCTGATTGCAGACCTAAGCTAAGCAGAGAGAAGCAGCTTAAGTACTCACCCATACCGTAGTCAGCAGTGTTCATAGCATCCCTCAATCACATAGAGCTAAACAGAGGCAGCTTATAGATGCCTGGCTCTCAATGTCCTGTTTAGATACATAAAATCATTATTCCTTTGGGAAAACATGACTAAAATTAGAAAGGACCCTAGGTCATTATCCTAGTAACAATCTATGAATCTATGAATCTAAAATGACCAGAAAGGGGAGGTGAAAAAGAAAAGACACATCCCAAAAATCTTCGGGCATGCCTCCCTCTTCAGTATGAATGTTTCAGTTCCAGGTAAGAGGCCCTGAACTGAAAATTACATAAGGGATATAAAAAGTGTTTACAAAAAAATTAATGTAAAAAGAGAGTTATTTGCAATGCTTTGTAAGTGACTTACTCAAGTTCACACAGTATGCAAATGAAAGATAATGAGATAAACCCCTCCTCTACAAGAAGTTTAGCTCACAACCTTAATTCCCTGCACCAACTGCCAGAGAACATACCACTCAACTGTATCAAATTTCTCAGTATTTACCAGTTTTGAGGTCAAAATAATGAGGTGCCTCGAATTCCCAAGTGACATCTTTAATTTCTGATTTTTTTTTTAGTTTTGCAACTTTATGGCTGATGTCACCATGCATTGCAAGTGTACAGGGGCGTGTGTGATGACATCAGCTTTGTGAGGCAGACTGCTTGTTGGACAACTCCATTGGAGAAAGTGAAAGTAAAACTCAAATTGGAATTTCAAAATTCCAATGGCCAACCAGCAGCAGTGAGCAGACTGGATGGATTGTAAATAATAAACCATGACTCAATTATGTATAAATATTGTTTTTGTCTAATATTTAATAATGCAGTACTTTTATTTGCCTTTTTATTTGAGGCTAGTTAAGTTTTACGTTAACTTCTCTGCACCCGCTGCAGCCTGCAGCAGGCATGTATATCTGAAAATGTCATCTATATTATGATATTGCATGCTCAAAAGAGCGAACGACACATAATTTACTCCATGTAAGAGGAAGCTGACGAAGTCAAAACCTCAGAACAACGATTTTTTTCCAAGGGAAAAAAAATCACTGTTCCGAAAAAAAAAAAAAAAAACTGTAAAACATTACATAATGTGGAGGGCTTCGCCCCCCACACCACCCCACTTAAATATACCAACTCCAAGATCGCACTACAGTGCAAAAAGGTAAAGTAGCAAAAGCAGCCAAACTAATTCTTTCCAATGGAAAGAATTATCTGAAAAGCCACTTTGCTATTTTGCTTTTTCACGCTTTTCAGTACGATAAAGACACATTCGACAACCTGCATCTGTGACAGTGTAATAGGGAGCCCTGAGAATGTTGTGTGAGAAGGTAAGGGAAGCAATAGTTTCTGATGTTTGTAGGCTTGGGGGTTGTATAGTTATTTTCTTGTTCACAAGACACATTCAGTTTTTATAAAATAGGATTCATTGTAGGTGACTAAGCATTCCTTTCTGAAGTTAGATAATGTAAAAGAATAGGTAGTGTGATGTCAGTATGATGGTGTATAAGTGAAAAGAAATTGAAATTACAGCCCTGCTGGCATCTTGATAAAACTGTTTTTAAGTATGAGATGGAGGGATCGAGCTTGTTGTTCTGAAGCCCAGTATTAGAAATGATAACAGATATGTGCATGTTATTCTGCTGACTGATGAGGGCTTCAAAGAAGTGAGCTATTGTTTACAAGAAATTCCTGATTCAGGTGTGTGTCTGTCTATGAGAGAATTATTTATTTTATTTAACATTTGTTTACCGGGAAAGTCCAACTTGGAACAAGCCAATTTTCAGGTGGAGGCTCAGGGAGAAATGCTCCAGACATGTCTTTGTTACATGAATGGAAACCAGAGCACCTGGAGGAAACCCACACAAAAACAGGGAGGACATGCAGACTACACACAGAAGGCACCCCAGCCAAGAATCAAACCAGAGAATTTTGGGATGTGAGGCAACAATGCAAACTGCTGCACCACCATGCCATCCAGTGAAAACAAAATACTCATAAACTTTAGAATGAAATATACCTTGCATTTTTTGGTCTATATTTAAATGTTATAGAAAATTGTTTTACTGTATTTGAAAAAGTAAAAGTGTTGACTTCTGCAACAGTTAATCTTCCTGTGTCAGTAAAGGGAATGCAAGCCCTTTTCATTGGTTGAAGGTGTTTGTACCCTGGCAGGTCCTTTTTTTATTTGTTTTGTTTTTTTTTGGCTACTTACCATGAAAACATCATGCCCAGTTCATCAACCTGTTGACCCATATGCTCTGTAGTCCAGCTGCCTTTACACACCCAACAGTCATTACCATGTGCTGTTTCTTACTGCAGTGGTGTTTACTTCAGAAGGGTCTTCATCTTTTTCAAACTTAAGAGTGGAGGAGAGATTTCATAGGTTTGTTGATTCTTAGAAAGCTTATAACCAAAGAGGCCATTATAAAGGTCAGCCATATCACCTGTAGATGGGAAACTAATAACATCCTCCATTATATACATTTTCTTCATGTATTTCAGGTGAAACTTTTCAGTCAGGCATCCAGACTGGTTTCAGGAAAGTCCTGTGGTTAATATGTAAGGGTAACCCATTCCAAAACTGTGGCTACATTGATTAGCTACATGAGAACTGCTATTGTTATTATGACAGTATATGTTTAGATCTCTAAAGCAGGTATTTACTATACTTCACTGTTTAGATGAAGTAGTCCAAGGAGTTTGGAATTGGTCAGGGCATGGAAAGCTAAACAAAGAACCCCCCCCCCCCAGGAACCTGTATGAGACTAAGTTGAGGGATAGGGCTTTTTGTCTATTAGAGTAGCTAAGTATTTATTATTTATTTATTTATTTTATTTTACATTTGTTTACCGGGATAGTCCGATTGGATACATGTCCATTTTCAGCCGAGGCCCGTGGAGAAAAGCTCCAAAAATACAGTCAACAAACTGTTACATTTTTACAGTTTAAAACACAAAATAAAACACACATAAAAGGATTTTCACACAGATGTAAACAAACACAAAAACAGATACACAAACAAATTATTTCATTTTTACTCAAATGGAAAATTCTAGACAGTGTTTCTAAGAAATATAGGGTATTGAATGCCTAGTAGGCTAACCTGGCAGTAAATCCAAGGAGATCATAGGGTTTATAAGTTAAGAAACAATAAAGTGTAGGCAGGAGTCCTCCATGTGCACACGAGTGATGGTTAGAGTTAGTCTGGATTAGGACAATGACATAGCCATCGTTTTTTAAAGTACTGAATCAGTCTTTTCTTAATTGAGGTAGAGAGAGTTCAGATGTAAGATTAGCAGGAAGAGAATTCCAAGTTTTCCCAACAGAGTTAGCAAATGGAGATTTACCAGCTGAATTGTTGGATTTGAGAGTTTGAACTAGTAGTCTTTCAGATGAATGAAGTGCGCTAAGGTTACTGTAGAGGGTGATGAGGTTTTTAAGTATGGGTGTATTATCTGGTGTGTACAGGATCTTGTGTGCAACTATTAATTGGTTAACCTGAAGTAGGTTAGGCAGTTCAAGCCATCCTAGTAGATTTAGGCTATGGCAGTGATGAGTTCTATAGGCTGCATTGGTAGCAAATCTAGCAATGTGATTGTAGCTGCTAGAAAGTTTATTAAGGTCAGTTTTGCTGAGGTTTGTAAATAGAGGGGAAGCATAGAGGAGAGTGGAGAGTAGATGTGTATGAGCAATTACAGTTCTGGCTAATGGCGTTAGGAAGGGCTTGATCCTATATAGTGAGCCAAGTTTTTTATTAACTGTTTTAATAGTTTTATTGATATGCAGATCAAACTTAGGGTTATTATCTATTATAACTCCTAACCGTTTGGTTGAGGAATCTGGGGAAATAATGGTGCCATTGCTGGATTTTAATGTAAAGGTTACCGGGGCAGACCTGTGAGTGGGGCAGAAAGGCAGCCGTATTAGAGAAGCAGCAGTACAAGAGAAACCTGGTCCTCAAAGTAGAGTTTGTTATTAAACACTGGTACCCAAGTCTTGGTGACTGCGTTATAATTAAATGGAACATTATCTATGTAGTATGCAGTGGTGCCAGTAGATTTTCCAAAGGAAACTATGCTACATTTTTTGGCATGTATGATAGAAACCCATTATTAACATACCATGCACTTGGTTGGTCTAGCCCTTCCAGAATAATTTGAGTATCAAAATGGGATATGATACCCAGTCCCATTTTGCAGTCATCAGCCAGCTTTCTTAGGTGTAGTCCCTGAATATTGGTTCTCTTGTCAGAAAAGTGTATGCCATTGAGGAGCCAGCATTGGACAGAGCCCTGTTGGGTACTACTGATGATGTTTTTCTGTCTAGAACAAATACCCCCTGACTTTAATTGTGTGGCGTCTATCAAATAGGCAGTCAGCTGTCCAGCAAACTATGTATGGTTTATTTTTGAGTTGGGAGAGTTTGTCAGTAATTCCAGCATGGGGTGTAAGGTTGAAAGCCTTGACAAAGTCCATTTAGTGAGTGAGGACTTCACCATGGCCTCTGTAATCTATTCAATAAATACAGCTAAGTTGAGCAGGCATAATCTGGCTTTATTGAAGTCAAACTGGTGAGTGTCCAGATATATAAGATTATCAGCAGATCATTTTCTGATGCATTTTTGTATAGTGCCCTGCTATGTTGTCCTTATGAGGCTGTGCAGCCGTAATCCTTGACTGTAATTCAAACATTCCTTGGATTATGTGTGTATGAAGCTCACTTTTATGGTGGGAGATCATCTGTCTTCCCCACAATGGGTGACCCTTTGGCAGTTCACTACTACATTCTCAGAAGGTGACCCTTGGGAATTGTGATATGAGACAATGACACAAAAGTCATTAAATAGAATGCTACATGCTACCATGTACAGGTGGGCAAA
Source organism: Protopterus annectens (assembly GCF_019279795.1). Taxonomy (NCBI): domain Eukaryota; kingdom Metazoa; phylum Chordata; order Ceratodontiformes; family Protopteridae; genus Protopterus; species Protopterus annectens. The sequence goes on along the minus strand of NC_056733.1, from coordinate 1,657,979,653 downwards.
AATATAAGCATAACAAAGTTAAACTTAATGCATTTGGATAAAAATTACTAATATAGAACTTGTCAAAGCAAAATAGTAAGTGTAATTAGAAGCATGTACATATTTGTGTTTAATACGTATAACCATTTTTTATTAGCAAGTAAATCCAAATTTGCACATCGGTGTAGTAGAATAAATGGAAAGTAGTAGTACTAGTAAAGGATTTGTAGAATTAGGATGAATGGAGAAAGGTAGTATTGTGTGACTGCTGCTTCTGCCATGTGACTATTTTGAAATTCTTCATTTATAGTGTGCAGTGAGCCTTGTGTCATCAAACATAGGGTGTACATGATGATCTACAGTACTCACTCATTTATTTCTAAAATAAAAATAAAGGAAGTGAAGCAACTAGTGCATATCATTATTCCCAAGAAATTAAGGTTTGAATCTCATCATAGATAACTGCGATTCTTTTTTTTTTTGACGCGTACAAGCAACATGTTTTCTTGCAATTAAATAAAATGATTTGTTGCCCTCAACTGTACATACTTGCATTTATCAGTTTATTCAACAAATATAAAGAAAAAGTGAAACACTACTGGTTTAATTCTAATTACGCTGCTTGCTTTCTGTGGCAGTTATAAACCACATTTCTTTAATTAAGGTGTTGTTAACAGATCAAGATTGCTGTGCAACACTCCATTCATGTTTCTCAACCTTCTCAACCTCCATGCATTAAAAAAAAAAATCATAGGACTGTAGGAGTCAAGATTCTGGGCAGATGATTGTGCTAGGTAGGGATTTGATACTGTATGGCCATACTGCTGAATGAGTCAATTGTGAGGCTGAGGGCAGTAGTAAGACAGGAAATGCACATACAGTTATAATGCAAGGAATTGTTTTAATTGTTTTATGAATTTATCTGGGTTAATATTGCAAACACATTTTTCTTATAAACATATCTGTGTCATGGAAACTTGTGAGATACAGAAATCTCATTAAAGTCTGTTAAGGTGTCTTGTGGCGGAAAAGTGAAAAATTATGTTTGCATAGGCATATTATATTTTGTTCATAGTGTTAATACAGTATTTTTTGTGTTTCATGTGTACAATTTTATTTTGTTTTGTTTTTCAAGAGAAGAGTCACAGTCCACCTAACAATCTCTTGCAAAACAAGAACATTTACGTCAAGAATTGTTTAATCTTGAATATATGATTGGTGGCTAGGCTTTCTGAGAGTGATGGGATGAAGCTTTTGTGAATGATCTGAATATGTATGTATGCGTGTATATACTGTGTGTGTGTGTGTGTGTGTATATATATATATATATATATATATATATATATATATAGAAGAGAGAGAGAGAGAGAGAGAGATGTGTGTATAAACAATTATATATATAATATAATGTGTATGTGTGAGTGAGCGGGTGGGAGGTTGGCAAAATGGTTAAGGTGTTTACCTTACAGACACAAGGTGTAGGGTTTGATTTTCACATGGAGTAATTGGCTAGGTTTAGAATGGCCCACAAGGGCAGCTATGATGAGTCTACATTTTAAATCTCACAAAAGTAATAAAGTGTTTAGCTTTTATACAGGATGTTTATTTTAAATGAGCATTCTTAATAAATGTCTCAGCAGGGCCAGAGGAATAATTAAAGACTGCACTCACTCTGCTTACAGACTGTTCCTGCATCCCGAAAGCACTTCTGAATCATACGTTGCAGAACTACGGGATTCAGTAACAGCTTCTTCCATAATATCATCAGGCTCTTAAACTCTAGTAACCACTACACTCAATGATGTACACCTGTATCAGTAGAAACTGTCTCAAATTGTGCATTAACCTTGTTACCAGTCTCATTTAATACTTATAGGCCATCTAGGGCAGTAGAAATGCAGTAAAGTATATTTTCTTTCAGTGCAATACATGTTGCAAATTCATAAATTAACCATAGTGGAATACTTTAAGGCCCATAGTGCAATACTCTGATGTTCACAGTGCAAAATTCAAATGTCTCTTTCTGTGCAAGGATCAATGAAATGTCTTAACCAAGTACCTGTGCAATACTAAAGTTTCATGCAAGACTTTGAAAAGTGATAAAATGTGTTTCTAATTATGTGCAATATTAGTCTGTCTACCTGCATGTCTATGATGTAATAGCTAGGTGTTATATGTGTAAATGTCTGTGAAAATAGTAAATATGTTGTCAGCACATTGAGTCTGAAGATACATAATTTTATTCAGTTTTTATACTTGTGTGATTTCTGAATGACAATAAAGTTTACTTTGACACTGACTTTGACTTTAACAGGATTCCTAACTGAGGTCCCTGTATTATTAATGGTTTAAGAGTATGCTCTTTGTTCATTTGTATGGCCAGATACTATATAAGAACAGTAGATTATGCTGTTGAATATGACTGTGTAATCTTCATAACATAGCTCTAAAACATCTATATTTTAAGTTACTGATATCTGTATGTGTACATGTGTATGTATATATCTCTATCTGTTTACTTTGTGATGTGATCAGTGTAGTAGCTGCTACCTGGACTGCCTCAAATGAAAGTGAAGTATTCATATGCTATCTGCTAAAATCATTGCATCTAGTGTTAGATGCTATTAATATTTTTGCATTTAGCTGCTTGTTGTGTTACTTGTGTACATACATCGTTGTACATTATTGCCCATTATTAGAGCAATTAATTTCAGAACAGGGTCATGGATAATCTTGGTGGAGCCAGATACAGTTTGTTTGTTTGCAGATGATCTGTTACTGTTTTTTCTGAGTTTTATGTTATTTAATAATAGTGCAGAAGCAAGCAGTTAATTTTATTTTAATAAATGAAAATTGTATTTTAGTTTTACACAAGTTCAAAGTTTGATGTAAGTTCAAATGTTAATATAAATTTAATACTATTGTTCTGGTTTTATTTCATGTTTAATATTTTGTCTGTTTTTCAGTTTGTGTTTGGTAAATGGTATCCCACAACTCCACTAGACTTGGCGGGGTTACATAATTATGTATGTAAATTTTATGTTAATCAGCGTACAGATTTTTGGCCAGTTGTACCTACTTTTCATGGGCCTTTATCCAGATTTTTGATGATTCCAGTTTGAGAGGTATGCCAGAGAATGACATTCCATGAAATGCTTCTGGGTTGTGACTAGAAGTCATTGTTTAAGAAACAAAAATGTACAAATTTTATGTAGCATTTTGATCACGAGTGAGAAGATAAGAACAGGACTCAAATACAATTTTTAAAATAAATGTCAGAACTTACAAGATGCAGTGACATTCTTGCATAATATAATATAAAAACATAAGGGAATAAAGAAGAAAAAAGAAACCATGTTTTTGTAAGGTTTTGTACTACATATTTTCAGCTGAGGCCTGGGGAGAAAATGTCCATCACTGTAAATTTATATTAACAACTGAATTTCACTTCTCAGAAAAACAGCAGTTATATTTCTAAGACAAATCAGACAAATGTAAGACAGGTATATAAAGTATGGTATTCACATCAACAATTTAAGTGTATACAGCTCTGTTAGCTCTAAAATCTTACAGGAAGTAAATAGATTTATACATTAGAAGGGAAAATGTAAAGAAGTTTAGTGTTCTTACATTTTAGTAAGAAAGGTTTGCAAAGGGTTCAAGAGATATAATGAAGTTGTTGTTGTGTCTTTCGGCTTTTCCAGGTTAGGGATCACCACAGCGGACCTCCGGTCCGCTAATGATTGGTAGTTGATTTTTACTTGCTGAGTTGCCAGCCCTAACGCACAACCTTCAACAAAGGTACTTCCATTCACACGTCTCCACGCAGAAGATGCTCTAGCTGAGAGTCGAACCGGTCAGCATCTTACTGTGAGGTGACAACGCTACCATAGCACAACCACCGCAAGAGATATAATGAAGTAAGTTATGCAATTATTTAGGAGGGGGAGCTTTTAACATTGTATAGGCTTATAAAGTGTTCAAAAATATAATGAACTTATAAAATTATGTTGGAGAGGAGATATTAATATTGTACAGCAGGACAGTGTTAATAACATTTGAGTGAGAGAGCAGAGTATACGATTAATTCTATTTAAGCTGCCTGCTCCAAGTTGGTGTATCTGGAAGATTTATAACTTAGGTATACAGGGAATGTATGAGAGGAGTAAATCAATGGATGTGGGCAGTTAGAAAAAGAGAAAGATAAGAAGTGGTATTTAAGGGGGGGATAAAGATGGATGTATTGATTCAAGTGCAGGTGGGCAAAAAAGATAGCAGTAAGCAAGAAGAAATTTATGTTTTTATAGGATCATAGGATCATAGAAGGTTACTGGACTAATGGCCCCAGGGCCCATATAAGCCTAGCCAAGTTCAACCTGTGTTTTGAAGGGTGTCTGGTTCAAGCAGACACTAAAATCAGCACCTATTGCCCATGTGAAGAGGGACACAGGTGGAACCACCTCTGTAAATTTCCAGTTACCCATCCAATTGTCCAAATTATGCTTAAATAGGGCAAACAAGGGGCTCTGTTTAATATAAATAGGGAGCTTGTTCCAAATGTGGGGCAACCTCTGTGAGACAAATCTGTCTCTCCAGCAAGTTTTGTTGATGTCACATACCAGGTTAAGATCCTTTGAGTGAGTGACCCATGTGCCATTTGACTTGCAAATGTGTAGCATTTCCATTAAAGCTGGGTCAGAGATTGCTCTATATGGAAGCCACAGGTTGCCTCTGAGCAGTCTGTATGACACAGAGTAAAGTGACAATGATTTAAGTCTGTCCACATAAGAAAAATCTTGAAGACCCTGAATTTTCTTTGTAAGGAACCTTTGTGGTCTCTCCATTTGCTGCAGGTGTTTGGAAAGGAACATACCAAAGGGATTGTTGTACTCTATTTTTGGCCTAATGAGGGAAGAGTACGAGGGGTTATAACCTCTTTTTTTCTGGAGGCAATGCCCTTACTTATGAGATGAGCAATATAAAATATCTTTCTTACCACTGTGGAGATATGGTGATCGAAGTTAAGATTGCTGTCAACCTGCGTGCCCAGATCTCTCACCTCTGATTGTGTGCTTAGGGTATTACTATTGATGTGGTAGTTTGCAGGAACATCATCCTTGCATAAGGGAATGATAATGCATATTTGCATTAAGTTTAAGACCATGACTTTAGCACCAGTCATTAGTCTGTGTAAGACCTTCTTGCAGGATATTGACATCATTAGGGGTTTTAATGATTGCTCCCAGTTTGCAGTCATCAGCAAACTTTACCAGTCACAGTCTTTTTGTTTTAGCCTGTACTTCTGAGAAGTAGATTCTGAACAGTAGGTGTCCCAGAACGTATCCCTGTGGAACACCACTGGTTACGGGTCTCCTGGAGGAGGTGGAGTCCCCTATTTTGACTGTATGAGTTCTATCAGTGAGCCAATGTTCAACCCCCCTGCCAATATATGGGTTGATACCCATCTGGGTGAGTTTATCAATGATGCTTGAGTGGGAGATTGTGTCAAAGGCCTTGCCAAAGTCTAGGTAGGCCATATGCACAGTTTTGCCCTCATCTAAGGTTTTGGTGACTGTCTCGAAGAAGTCCACCAAGTTTAACAGGCATGATCTCCCTTTGCCACAGCCAAACTGGGTGGGGTCAAGTGTTTGGAGATTTCCTATATATTTGTTAATAAGGTCCATGATGATTCATTCCATGACCTTGCAGATAAGGCTGGCCAGACTAATGGGTATATAGTTCCCTGTGACTGTGGTTGCATCCCCTTTGTGCAAAGGGATGACAGTAGCTGTTTCCCATTCCTCTGGGTTGAAGCCAGTGCTTAGGCTGGGATTGAAAAGTGTGCTCAATGGTGATGTTAATTTGTTTTATCCCATACAGAACACAGCCTGGGATGTTGTCCAGTCCCACAGAGACTGTGTTTTTGGCCTTGGAGAGGGCATTTTTAGACCTGCTCCTTAGAGAAACTAGGTGAGGAACAGGTGTTTGGAATGCTTTGGGGTATATATGGAGGGGACAGGAGAGTGAAGTTTTTACTGAACATGTCAGCCAGCAGGTTTGCTATATCCACAGGTTCTATATATGTGGTACCATTAACTACAATTCAGAGCAAATCTGAGCCTTACCTTTGAGGTTATGGATGTAACTAAAGAATGACTTATGGTTATCAATAGTTAGGGCAGCTAATTTGGATGCGTAGTTAGCTTTGGAGGACTTCACTAGGAGTCTTATTTGCTTTTTCAAGTTGAGAAGGGAGTGTATCCAGTTTTGAGACCGTTCCTTCCTTCTGTTAGACAGCAATTTCTTTCTCCTGTTTTATAGCCTATGAATGGCAGTTGTCCACCAGGCAGGTTTGTTTTCCTTGAAGATCTTTCTTTGGTTCTATCAGGTACAGCAGAGTCAATAAAATTGGACAGGTGCTTGTATAAAGCATTGGTGTATAACTCAGCATAGGTGTCAGTTCCATCAGTGGGGGGAGGAGCTATTAAGCAATTTATGTCATCATGTAAGAGGTTGTAATTGGTATTGGATAATTTTTTAGTCTAGTTGTTACTAAGATGGGGGGGTATTTTGTTATAGTTACTTCTAGCGAGACTGATTTGTGGTCAGATGTCACCAGGGATAGCCACACACTTTAGATGGTGCAGCGGTCCCCCATGTATTGAGCACCAGGTCCAGGATGTTTGAGCCCCTTGTGGGTGTGTCAACCAGGTGGTCCAGGGCATTGGAGTTAATGAAATCTAACATCCAGTCTATGGATGGGTAATTAAAGTCACCCAAAACCAGGGGGTTTACTTGTATCTTGGTTGACTCAAGTCGATCCATGTAGGCTAAATGGATGTCCAAGTTCATGGAAGGGTTCCTATAGCAGGCAATGACCTGAAGAGGGGTTTTACCTACAGTCAATTGCATTTGAAATAATTCAAGTGAATTGTGCTTTTAACCAATCTGGAGGTCCATTTATCTTTAATGAATATTGATACGCACCTCCTCTAGTTCTCATGCCTTGAGTTTGTGATCTGAATGTGTGGTAGGAAATGTAACCTGCTATAGCTGCAGTGCTCTCCACAGCCTTGAATCTGGTCTCAGTGACTGCACAAATGTTGGCATCTTCCAAAGTGAGGACTAATTCCAGTGAGTGCATTTTCTGGTTTAGATTCCTAGCGTTTTTAGAGGGCATTTTTACACTGGGAATTTTATTATTGTGACATCGCCTAAAAAAAGGTACTATGGGAACGGCAAGTGCCTTAGCTAGTAACCGAAATATCAGGGGTGACAGATGAAGATCATCTCTGGAAAACGCATTGAGATCTGTCAACCATGTCATCCTAGGCTGACAGATAGTGGATCCCCTTTGAATGGCACTAAAAACTAAGCCAATTGTTGAAGTCAATCATTTTCTGCTTGTATTAAGTTATCATCCTAGGCAAAGGTAAAATGCTGCTTAAGACTAGGGACATACCTGCCTGATACACATAATCAGAGAGCTCAATCATGTCTGTCTTCATATAGTCCAGTGGGGTACATCTGAAGTCATTCACACCAATCTGGACTATGATGGAGTCATAACAGTATCTGTTGTTGAGAGACTTAAGTCCGTGTTTGATATGACGAATCCTGACACCTGACAGACAGCAAACAGTAACCTTTTCTTTATCTAGCCTTTTGAGAGGGAAATCTGTGTGTCCCACAATTGAGTTGCCTATGACTAAGATGTTTGTTTTTTGTGTTATGCCTTATGGGCTTGACTGGTGAGACACTGATATGTGACATATTATGTGTACTATGTTCCGCAGAGGCTGTATTATGTGAAGTTTGCTTGTGTTTGTGTTTAGAAGGTCTATGATGCTTAGGTAAGCTTCTTGTAAGGACCTCCGTATATGTCGGTTTATGTGTTGCTAGTTTAGTAGGTGCAGGAGGTGAGGTGTGCATGCTGACAACCTGCTTAGTATCAGATGAACTGACTGGTGAGCAGGAGAGCCTGGATTCTAGGTTCTTGACATAGATGCATCTCTCACATAATGAATTTGTGCCGACTACAATAAGTGGGTTGTCAGTGTACATGAGCAGGGGCTACATTGCATCAGGATGCCCATGTTGAGCAGGCTGGCTGAGGAAACTGTGAGAGATTGTCCATCCCTAATGCTAGGTAAGCTGATGTGGTCAGAAAACAGGAAGAGGACAGGAAGAACCAGATAAAGTAGAGGACAGGAGAAGTGGACAAAAAATATGAAGGGATAGTGGGTAGGATCTCTGTTGGTACCTCAGGAGCTTTGCTGAATATTTCACCTGTCATTGAGAGACAATCATAAGAACTCACCAATGGAGCACAAGCAGAGTTATAAGGGAAAATTTGCAGGTAAGATTTTGCAGGCAAAAATGTTTGTGTCTTTAACCGCCAACAGTGGTCACTGCCAGGCAGTGCACTATGCGCAAACCTTATGCTATGCAGAAAACATGCACAAACTGATCTAAACAAATTAACCAATAAAAAAGTTTGAAACTGACCCCTGTTCCACCACCCTTCAATCAGATGAGTTCTAACTGCACATTCCTGCACTAGGGTACAGGGGAACCCTCTCCAACAAAAGATGGTCTGGTTTAGTGCTTAAGTTAGACAAACAGAACTAGATTCACTAGAGGTCTCAATCTGTTGATGAACATGAGCATGACCAAGATTGGGTTAGGTATTGTTTGAGCTGGAATTTATAGCTTGGGAGTTTGTTAGTCATTTTTACTTGTGTAGGGATGGTATTCCAGCATATGAAGATATAACAGGAGGATGGTGAGTCCCCTCAATGAACTATTTGCTTTTACTAGTGCTTAGTAGAAACTTACCACCAGAATGTAGGTCCCTTCTGGGGACAATAGTATATTTTTAAATGCAGGACATTTTTTCAGGATAATATATCAGTTTATATGCCATAATTAGCTACAAGTATGTTAGGTAGTTGTTAAGGTCTAGCCAGTTTAGCTGTTTCAAGGCTTGGAAGTGGTGAATTCAGTGTGTGGTGTCAGTAGCAAATTTAGCTACTTTATTGTATTAGGAGACTAGTTTGGATTTTAGTGTAGAGCTTGCGTTTTTAAGGGCAGATGAGGCATATAAGAAGGTTGGAAGAAAATAAGGTGAGGCTAGGGTTTTTCTTGCTGGGTCTGTAAGGTACTGTTTCACCCTGTAGAAGGGTTCCAGTTTCTAGTGGGTCTTTTTTATTTTTTAAAAAATATGTTGATCAAATTTAAGATAGTCTTCTATTACAATGCCCAGTTACTCAGTATGTGGTGCTACCTCAATTTTAGTATTATTTGCAGATGTGAAAAAAAGAGAGATTGTTTTTAATGAAGACAACATTTTGGAGTGAAGAGCATCAATTTTGTTTTATTAAGAGTAAGGTGCAGATTTAAATTTTTCAGACAGATTTTAACTGAAGAATAAGACATTTGAGTTATTTCTTGGAGTCTGGATATTGTGGGGACTGTACATATGAAAGTCAAATAATCTGAATATTGTACTATATTTCCTTGGTCTATAACAGTGTAAAGCTTGTCTATGAAAATATTGAAGAGAAGAGGTCCTAGTATAGAGCCTTGAGAGACACCTAATGTAACTTTGAGAGAGAAAGAGAGGTCCTGTCAGGGGCGGCTCGTACTATAGGACTGCGAGACTGCAGCCCTCCTACCTGTAAAATGGGTCCCCACCTGTAAGTCCCCCCACTGTAGAACATATAGCAATAAAAAATATCTCCCACTGTAGAACATATAAAAATAAAAAAATAGCTCCTGGACTCCGCGCATGTGTGCTTAGTTCCTGACTGCAGTGTTAAGCAGACCAGAACTCCAAGCATGCATGCTCAGGCATTCCTGAGCTCCAGACTGCTCAGTTAGGCAGTCCAGATAGGGAAGGCAGGAAACTCCACCCTTCCAACCCAGAGATCTGTGTGGTGACGACTGCACAAGCCAGAAGGTCACTGGACTGCATCGCCCACAGGCTGGACCAATTGCAGGAGGGTCCAGCCTCCTCACATCTCACGGGAGACCACAGGAGGACTGATCAGGCAGGCACAGGATCACAGACATTTCTGGACTGATCGGGCGGGCACAGGATCGCAGACATTTCTGGAAACAGCATGGAGGACTGACCAGGCAGGCACAGGATCAGGGCATGGAAACAGTATGGAGGAATGATCAGCCGGGCACAAGATTGCAGAGACCACTGGAAACAGGTGATCGCTGTGGAGGAGTGTGTTGCAGGCCGTTCTAGAGACAAGTAGGTGGTGATCACTGCAGTGTGTGTGTGTGTGTGTGTGTGTGTGTGTGTGTGTGTGTGTGTGTGTGTGTGTGTGTGTGTGTGTGTGTGTAATGCCCCAGTTGCTTCATGGTGGTGGATAGAGGGATAGAGAATAATACTTGAATTCTGTACCTTGGGCCCAAGTGACAAGAGCCTGAATTCCCTACCCACCACCATTTCTAAAACATTTGCAGATTTTTGCCTCATATCTGTTCTGTTTCTCATAAAATCTGTGTTTTTTCTGTAGTTTTGTTACTTAAACAGACAGTGGTGCAGTGGTAGCAGTATTGCCTGACAGCTATGGGTTGTCTGGTTTGATTCTTGGCTGGGGTGCCGTTCGTGTGGGTTTGCTCTGGTGTCCTCAATGGATATTTGTCCCTATTTTTTGGACTGTATTCCCCCATTATTGGCTTTGTCCAGGTTTTTTGTGTCAAGGTCGAGAGCTATGGTGATAACTGAACTCACTGAATATGTTTGGGGGCTGCATTCCCCCATTATTGGCTTTGTTCAGGTGTTTTGTGCTAAGATGTTGACAGCTATGGTGAGAACTGAATTCACTAAATGGTAGCCATTTAAATTTTGGTCTTCCTTTCTTTTATTACAATAGATGATTTAACATAGTGGTATGTTGCTCTGGCTGTTTTGCACAGGGACCTGGGTTCAATACGTGTCAGTGAAATGTATGGTGGTAACACAACATTTTATTCTTGCAACTTTCCAACATTATACAAGCAATGTTTAATATGTGTCCCTGGTTTTTTGGCTTTTGCCCCCCCCCCCAAATAAATTTTAGCTTTGTCCAGATTTCTTGTGCTGCAAAGTTCAGAGATACAGCTGAGGGTCGAGTAGATTTTACAAGGAGCTGAGAGCTGCAGGGGAACAAAAGTTTAGTGCTGTTTATGCCGAGTCTGCTTACGTTGTAAATAGCACAACGGGTAATTTGCTTGCTTTTGATGCAGAAGGCTGTGGGTTCTACTCCCACAGTAAGTAGCTCTATTGCTGATGCTGTACTCTGTTGTAAAGGGGGTAGATGCTGCAGTCCTCTTTGGCGAAGATACCTAGTAACTATGAACCTGTTATCAGTTTGCCATCCATTTCCTATTGCGATATTACTAGCATTATAATTTTTTTAATGCAACATAAGCAATTTATTCCTCAAGGGCAACAGGCACTTTATTTGTAGATGAAACAATGACATATAAAGTTGTTTGCTAGCAGTAACCTCTTCATTAGTTAACGATTTCTTTAATGTGGAATTATTTAGATGACTTTTACGTCTTCAGAGATCGTGCATATTTACTGACACTGGTGGACTGTTGAAGTTTGAGTAGACTTTTATGATGGAAATGTTCTGAATTGGGCAGTCTTGTCATTATTGGTGCATGCATTTTGTTTCATTGTTTACTGGAAAAATGTTCAAAACAATGCATTTATAATGCCCTCTAACAACTGTACTGTATTGTACAAGGAATATAATTGAATACAGTCAGGAAGGTGTATCAAAGAGCATGTGTATGTTTCGTGTTCAAAGGGCCTATGATTTGAAAACAGCCCAAAGTTAATCTTTATCTGCCACTGGCAAAATGTATTTTCTTTGAATGTGGCTTTCAGTGCTGTTTCAATTAATGTGAGTTTCAAGGGCAGAGAAGTTTTAATGCTAAGTCTGTTTTCATTGTGAGACTGCATTGCTTTGTTTAGCAGATATATATTAGGGTTTATGCTGTAATATAAAATAAAACTTTCAAATTAAATTTATATCATCGCAGAAGTAAAGCAGTATGCACATTATAGTGTTTATGGCAAATGAGGTGAAATAACCAAGGAATGGGACATTGGAATGGTTGCAGGGGGGACATTCCATTCGACCATGATTTTGTGAGGGGGGGAAGGGCAGCAAACTCACACAGCCCCGGCTGAACTATACCTCTCAACTGTCCAGAATTTTGCAGAATTAATAGATTTTTGCTTCTTATTTTTGGTTTGTTCCTCATAAAATTTGTGGTTTTCTGCCAAATCATTTAGGAATGAAGTCACTAAATAATGACAGACAATGAGTTTCAGACGTCATAACCTTCAGAAAAATGCATGCTAAAGCAAGGCCTGTTATTCTATCAATTGTCTTAAGTTTATACAAGAGCAATTTTTAGAACTGTTTGCATGTTCCACCAATATATTTGGCCTTGTCCAGATTTCCTGCATTAAGAGTTGAGAGGTATGTGCAAATAAATCGCTTTATAGAATTAGGAATATCCAAACCTCTCAACTGTCCCCAATTTTGGCTCAAAATGTTGCTCTCCCCCAAATAATCCCTCTGCAAAATGACAATTATGGAAAAAATGTGGAGGGTTTACAATTATAAATAACTGTAATGATCAGAGTTATAGATTACTTTTATTTCAGAAATGCATGTAGATGATCTTATTTTGTCAGTTGCTCAAGTTAACAGTACTAATTTTAAAAAGGTGTCCCTTCTTTTATAGGTTCCCAGCTGCATTGTGTGGCAATTTTATATTTTTGCGTAACATTTTTGGTCTGTTTTTCATAAAATTGTGGTTTTCTGACAAATTAGTAGCAAATCATTAAAGACTGAAGTTAGAAAATAATGGCAGACATTTGAGTTTCAGATTTCATACCTTCAAAAATTCATACTAATGCAAGACCTACTACTATTCTATTAGCTTTCTAAGTTTATAAGAGCAATATTTAAACATTGTCTTTATTTTTGGGCCTGTGTCCCACTTCTATGTATGGCGTTGTCCAGATTTCTTGCCTTGAGGTTGAGAGGTATGTGTCAGAGCCATCACCGTCAGCTAGAGACATTTCAAACTGTGACCTACTTGTTGCACCCCACACCCCACTGTAGTGGCTCTGGATGTGTCCAAGCAAGGCAAGGAGCAGTTATGCAGTGTAAGTGTGCATGGTATTCCCCCATCCAAGGTAGACCACAAGTACGACCATGGCTTTTCATCTGTCCTTGATTTTGCAGAATGTTCTGGTTTTCTGTCATATTTTTATACTGTTGATTTATTCTTCTTATTATTCAGAAAATGCATGCTGTTGCAGTGCCCTGTTGCTCTGTATTAAAGTAGCAATGCTTTATTGACCATCAGGTAAGCTTGTCGGAAACTGTAAGATGCAAGTAAGCTTTAATAAGCATACTGTTAAAGAATTATCAACATTGAAAGCCTTTTCATTGTTGCCGTGCATAGAATATTTACATAACTAGATAACATATAAGCCTTAGGTATTGAAATGCATATGACAGTGTTTGAAATAAAGGACAGGATTACAGTATTTTCAGAAGCTCATTACATTTGTTGGAGACTTGCAGTTATCTTTGCAGGCTTTACCTGTAAACTAAACAGAATACCAATCTATCATGTGTGGTCCATAACTTGTGCAGTAATCCTTTAAGCAATTTATGTTGAGCTTGTTTCTTGTTTGCTGATCATTTTTTACTTTGATCACGTGTTTCCCATGAAACAAGTAGATAGTTGTCAGGAAGCAGGTCTTTTTTGGATAAGAAACATTTTTACAGGTGGGGGTATCACAGAGATTGCTACTTTCAGCATGTTACTTGGTAATTTTATAAAGCTGAATATAAATTATAATTAGAAATGCAGTGCAAGGAGAAGTGGTTTGAGCCGAGTGCTGCTTGTTTTATTTTATACTTGATTTTGACTGGCATTCCAGTAATGTATTTAAAAAGCAATTTATTTTTTCATGCCTCACAACCTTTGTATTTCCATCTAGATATTAAGTATGTTGTTATGTAGCCAATGCATTGAAATATTTTTTTCTTCTACACTTCATTTTGTCTTGATTGGACTTTCATAATGACGGTTTGACACCCAGGGCAGTGTATTTAATTAAAGTTCCAGTTTTTGTGGTTTTGAGCATAGTTCCACCCCTTTCTAGTTGGTCACACCCCTTCCCACTGGAGCCACGCATTCAGCTGTCTCCTGCATCCCCCCTTTAATTTGAAGTCACCAGCCGCCACTGGGTCCTGTTGCCATTTGATGACTTGTTTCCTTCCAGATAGATAACTAAGGAGCCATGTAAGGGATGACTGAGATAAACCTATCAGGAGAGGTTATTGAATAAAAGTTGATGTGATATAATAGCAAATGCTTTGGATGAGTGTAAGAACATAGCTGACATGAAGTTGCCATTGTTCATATGCCAGCTCATAATGCTGGGGAAGTGAAGGAAGGTGGTAGTTGTACTGTGGTGGGGTCTGAAACCATGCTGTGTTTGTGGAAGTTGAGCATGAAGATGTTCAAGTATTTTTGATAGGGGGAGAGAATTGTAATGGGCCTGTAATGTTTTAAGTCTATAGATGTGCCACCTTTTTGTAAAAGTATAATAATGAAATTTTCCATACAGAAGGAACATATTTTTTCAGATATAGATCTATTTATCAATTTTGAGACTGGAAAAGCAACTGCATTTGTAATCATTTATAAGTAGTTCTAAAGGAGTTGAACAGCAGCTAAGGCATTGGTTTTAGCTTATGTACACATTTTTTTAATGGTGGAGATAAATACTGGACTGAAGTCAAATAGCTGAGGATATTTAGCAGAGGGTGTAGGTACTGAGAGGGCAGCTGAGGTATTATTTTTGAGGGATAATATTGTCTCCAAGAAATAGTTGTTAAACTCTGTGGGAGTTGAATCAGTAGTACTGTTGGATGTAGGGCTGGGGTGGTAGTTAAGTCTGGATGTAAAAGTTTGTTTATGGATGCCCAGACGAGTTTTGAGTTGTTGTGATGTTTATTTTGGAGGATGATATAGAATATGTTTGTTTGCCATGTTTTATTTCATATTTTACCCTATTCCTTAGTTGCCTGAAAAGCTGAAATGTTTTGTTTTCTATGTTTGAACCATTCTTTCCTAGCTTTGTCACTTTGTAACATTACTTTCTTTAGTTTCGTTGAGTAGCCATGGTGCAGGATTGGATTTGTCCATTTTCTTTCATAATAGGGAAAGGTTATTCAGAATTTTTAGGAATATTCCTATTTCAGGAATATTTTTAGGAATATCTATCCAGGCCAACCCACTCTGTTGACCCTCGCTATGCTCAGGCTCACTCCACTCCACTACCCTACCCCATTCTCACCCACCTCTTTTCTCTTACATTTATACTCTCACCACCACGCCTCTTACCCCTCAGAAGACCACTCACTTTCCACTTTCTCTCCTTAATCAATCCCCTAACCACTCCCCCCTTACACTACACACACTTCAAGCACTCATGCCCACCACACCCTCCAGGCTTCCCTATCCAGTACATCAGTGCCATCATACCCTCACAATGTTCCACTTTAATAACTTACTTCTAACCCTCCCACTACTTATCCTTCTGACTGCCTCTACTGCTTATCATACACAACTGTTCTACCCTACTACATCTCCAACTACCCTATTCAATTCAACCTACACAAGTAACATCTACTACTTTATCAACTCCCCCTCCCTTTATAACATCTCTAACATTTGACTGCTCAAGTTTAGCCTACTTAAAAATACAGCCTCTTTCTCTAAACCTATATTAAAGTTAACCTCCTTGCACCCCCTCTACAAATGATTTTGTCCACCTGCAATCACCATACTTCTCTCCAGAGATATCCACCCTACCCTTGGCCACACTGACATATCCTCACATACGACTCACAAAGACACCCCCTCCACAGTCTAACCCCCCCATCTCCTACCCTCCCAGTCCAGTAACCTCCTACCAAAAAAAATATATTTCCTGCTGAAGGCTTAAAGCATTGTCAACAAAACCACTGAATTACATACCTGGATTGCCCAACACTCCCCAGAAACCTGACTAAAACCTTCCATCCCCAGTTCTGCAATATTACTACCCAGCTACAACATCTTCTGCTCTGACAGATTCCCCAAGAAAGGTGGAGGCATTGCTATCCTCTATTATTATCATCTTAATCTCACTCTCCTTACACTCCCTATTCCAAACTTCCACCCTGACGAAATAATTATTCTGAACTGCCACCTAAATTCACACAAGAATTTTGCCATAGCCTCTGTATACATCCCACCAGGTAATAATATCCCCACTCTTGAACATATTTTTTCTTGGTTCTCTTTCAACAAATCCTATGAAACTGTTATCCCTGGAGATGCAAATATTGACTGGTCCAAACTTGTTTCTGACTCCCCACAACTCAGCATAAACTTACATGGTTTTCACCAGTTAGTCACATCCCCTACACTTATTCAGAAAACTTCTCCTACCTACCCAATCCTCGACTAGATACACACTAACACCCCCACTCTCTATCATAACTGCCATACCTTACCTGATACTTTGAGTGACCATCTCCCTACATATATTCAAAGATATAATCTCCAAACACCTAAATCAAATACTTATAGAGACATCTGTAAACTGTCCAATTTCAATCCTGAAACATTTATCTCCCTACTATCACACATCAACTGGTCGGTCCTCTGACAGCTCCTTCTCAACGAAGTTGTACTAAAATTTAACCAGATATTTCTTGACATTCTCAACTCCCTCACTCATCCTCGGAAAATCAGAACAAAAGCTAACTATGCCCCCTGGTTAACTAAAGAAACCCAGTCCCTTATGCATAAAAAAAACACCGTCTCCACTCTAAAACTATAGACAACTCAGGAATCTCTCCAAAAAAACTAATCAACAATGATAAGAAAACTTTGTACTCCTCAGTCCAATTCAACAGAAAATCTAATCCACAAAAAAATGTGGTCTACTATAAACAAAATTCTTCATCCAGCAAACCCTTCCACACTCTTCCCATTCCCTTACAATACCCCACTTGAAACTGCCTCCCTCCTCAGCAACGTATACATAGATACTGATTAAAAAGTAACACATACCATTCACAACCCAGACTCCCTAATCACCTCTCTTATTCCACAAATTTGACCCCTTTTCTCCCTCAAACCTATCTCTAGTACCTATATCAGGTCCCTACTTCAGAAACTTAAGCCATGCACTCCCTCAACAGACAACCTTCCTCCCACCGTCTTCAAACTTGCCGCCAAATCTATTGCCTATCCTATTACTCTACTAATCAACAGATCCATAAAAAAGGTCACATTTCCAGACATATGGAAATCCCTTTGCACTGTCCCATTACACAAAGGTGGAAATTCTACTGATCCATCTAACTATAGGCCCATTGCTATAATTTCACCCCTGTCAAAACTACTTGAAAAATGCATGCACACTCAACTCATGAATTTTCTTCTCCAGAAAAACTTACTAACAACCACACAGCACGGCTTCAGGCCATACCATAGTACTAACACCATGCTATTATCCTTTACCCACACAGTAGCTGAGGCCAGAGACAACAATTAATTAGTATCCTGCCTTTTCCTTGACATCTCCAAGGCATTTGACACTGTCTCTCACCCTTTACGTTTGTCTAAACTTTCCAGTCTCAACCTCTCACAACCCACTCTTGACTGGTTTGCAAGTTACCTCTCCAATAGGCAGCAATCAGTCTGATGGCTTACTTCCTGCCCATCAAAACTGGCGTCCCCCAAGGAACCATTCTTGGTCCTCTGCTCTTCAATATCTTCTCTAATGACCTCTACATTGCCTACACACAATCCTGAATTATACAATATGCTGATGACTCAACACTTGTAACCATCTCAGACACCATCGCTGATCTCCACACACGCACCCAAAACTCTTTCCTTTCCACTGAAAAATGCCTCTCTGACAATCAGCTCATCTTAAATCCAAAAAAAACTAAACTTGTATTCCTCCCATGATCCCTCACACACCATAAATCTTCCTTTGTCATTACATCCCTTGACTCAACTACCATTATAGCTGACCCCCATACTAAACTTCTAGGTACCATTTTTGCTGATGAACTGAAATTTAACCTGCACATCCAACACTGTATTAAAAAAAACACCAAA
The DNA here is from genome assembly GCF_019279795.1 of Protopterus annectens. Classification (NCBI taxonomy): domain Eukaryota; kingdom Metazoa; phylum Chordata; order Ceratodontiformes; family Protopteridae; genus Protopterus; species Protopterus annectens. The sequence goes on along the minus strand of NC_056733.1, from coordinate 1,657,961,443 downwards.
CTCTAGGACTATTATACAGAAATAGAAAATTCCTTACCCCTGACACGAAATTTTCACTGGCTGAAGCACTCCTCCTCCCCTTCCTTCTCTCTGTAGCCCCAATCATTATTAGTATCCATACCACACTTTTAACTAAATTAGAACAAAGATATAACAGAATGCTCATTTTACTACCAACTTACCATATAACTCACACCACTACCTTTCTCTCAACAAGCTCTAATTACTAGAATTTCCCTAACAACTCCAACTAAATGAATTTAGAATCCTTCACACCATTTTAAACAAACCCACAGCCTGGTCCTCTGTAACCTCCCTTGCTACATATTACACTCCCATTTGTTCTCTCCGTATATCCAATCAACAACTCCTGTCCATCTATAAACCCAACAAAACCATAGGAAAACTTATCTACAAACACAATATAGTCCAGTCCTGGAACAAACTCCTCTCATACATTAGAACCACCCCACATCCCATACACTTAAAAAAAGAGCTAAAACAATTTCTGCTTGACTCCCGGTCCTGCTACTGTCATGATGCTACTTAATTACTACCTACCACTGTTATGCCCATACTTAATTTACTAGCACTTTTTTACTCAACCAACTATACCTTCATACATCTCACCTATTGCAATACTGTATTTTACTGCCATCCCCTTGTCTTTTTCTCCCTAATGCACATAGCAGACTGCTATAACCCTCATATTTATTGCTTATACTTGCCTCACCTAACACCATCTCTTTACCCTAGTAATATCTCTTTACAATCCTCCTGTTCTCATACCTCCTCCTTCATCTCTCTCTCTCTCTCTCTCTCCCACCTTACAAAATAAAAAAAAGAAAAAAAGAAAAAAAAAAGATTAAATTCTGCTATTGTTAGCTTAAAATATTTGTTCTGCCTTCATACACCATGGCAATTTCCTTTTGCTTCTTTTGTATCGTCATCAGTTTTCATGTACTTTTATATGTATATAGCTACCATTATGATATTGTTTAGTATTTCTAGTATTTTTACATTTTGTAAATAACTATGTAATTTTTACTTTTTGTAAATAATTATGTCACTAAACTGGAGCTTTTTCTCCTCGGATCTCCACTGAAAATGGCCTTTTTTAGCTCAGTTGGACTAACCTCGTTAAATGTCAAATAAATAAATAAATATCCGTTTGATGTATGTGGCAGCAAAGTGTAAGGGCATAGATTTTAGAATTTTTCAGTTGGATTCTGTTAAAGATTCGATAAAAGTGTTGTCAAAGTTTTTTGAGTTACAAACTTAGTTGTAAATTATGCATTTATCTTGAATATTATAAATTCTGAGCGCATAAGAAGGTAGATGAACACTTAGGCTGGACGGAAAGCTACCAGCTGCCATCATTTTGTTGGACATTGCTAGTAAGAATCCAGCCTAAAGTTGATTGCCTGGCAATGTTTGTGGACTATAGTAACTGATGTAATTAACTGTGTAAAATCATATAGGTTTACAGAATCAGAGTGTTGCTGTTGATAAGTTATCAGTTTATATTTAGGTCATATAGTATTATTGTTTCATGTGGGATATGCAGTATAAAATATTTTCCATTGTGTTAATGTTTCTATTAGGTGGGGCTTTTATGGATGCTACACAAAGCGTTTTCCTATTATTGATTTTGAGGTGTGATATAAGTACTTCTGCATTATTAAATTGTGGTTATCTCCTGTGTATACCTATCAACCTCTTAGCACAAGAAATATGGGCTAAGCCAAAAATAATGGGAGAACAAAAATTGAAAAAAAGGGACAGATTTTAGTATGTCATTATTTAGTGACTTCATTCCTCAGTTATTTGCCGGAAAACAAAACCTTTTATGAGAAACATACCAAAAATATGAGACAAAAATCTGGACATTCTATTAAAATCTGGACAGATGAGAGGTATACTCCTGTGTATAGATATTGGTGTTTCTGATACAAAAAGAGCATCAATTCTTTGAAACATTGCACCACTCCAAAACATCTATAACAGTGTGTGAGGGCACAACTACTATATTTTCAAATGGATTTGTAAAAAAAAATTATATTTACTAAAGATTCATGTGCATTTTCATTTCAAATGAAAATGAGACCAAGGGTGTTATCTTTTTACCCAATACCATCTACTCAAAAAGATTATAATCACTAAGTGGCCACTGAAGAAATCACAAAGCATGAGGCCCGAGAATATATGCAGTGGTTTGCAAACCAAACCAGACAAACAGCAGTGGGGGGAGGGGGTGTAGAAATATAATAAACTTGCCAGTTGCCTTCAAAGCCCAAAACACATTCTTTGTCATTCATTCTGATCTTTAACATGCCCCTTTGGAAACAGCAATGTGTGGCAGCAGTAGATATATCAGGTAATATGTCCAGCTTTATTACAACTGTCTCATTGTGAACTCTAAAAAAAGCTGCCCAAGCATAGCTTTGTAAGACATTAAACAGGGGGTTCCAATTTACTGGCCAATCATTAACATTAGTTGAGTATATGGACTCCAAAATAATTCAGAAAAAATCTGCATCTATCTACTAGCCACCTTTTTCTTTTCCATCTGCATGTAAGAATAGACCATATGAGAAACATTTCATTTATAACTGAGTTTAAATTGTTTTCAGGAAATTCTCCATAATAATACATCAGCCTCCACACTGCTGGGTTGGACACCATGGAGGAAATGATAGCATAAAAGATGACTCCATGTTAGAAGTGCAACACCAGTATCTGCAATTAATGCAACTCTGAAAAGTAAAGTGTGATTCCAGAAGAATATAGAATATGCAGCAAATATGGAAACACAATGTAATACCATTAAAGTGTTTTTGTAGGCTGGCATCCACAGCAACCCTCCCACCCCCACTCCCACCCATTACAGAGTGCTGTGCCCTTGCAATGCTTATATGCTACTTCAGATTAGTGGAAATACTGAAATGCATTGCAAACTCAGACTTATTACATATTTCCCAAAGTCTGACTTTCAGTCCAATGATCCAAGGCTGAGTATAACAGTCCTTGAAATTTTTAACAGGAAATCAAGAAAGACATCTTTAGGAGATAGCTGTAATCTGCAGTGAAACAGACCCATTGGTATAATTGCACTTTCAAGTGTTTCAGAAAAAAAAAAAAAACAGTTTGATGACAAAATACAGATATGTAAATGAACTTAAGCAAAAATGCTATATTCCAAAGGGCTGCTATACACAGATGCTAATAGTGCGACAAAAACCAATAAAGCATTCAATGGTAGGTCATGTATATGCTATCATAGAAAAAGTAGCAACTTAGGATAACCTCATTACTAGCTAATTTGGTTGTTACTGAATCACCATTTTACTGCCTATGCTACAAAGTAATTTCTGGCAATAATGTCTCCTTACAATCCATATATTGCTTTGGCACAGACATCTATCACACATTCTCAGACAAACATTCACACATACATGCACATATACAAAAACATTTCCAGACTCACTCAGACATTCACACAACATCAAGCATATAGACCCAAAATCAAACAGACTGTTAGATAAACTCATTCATCCACACTAATATAAACATACACACACACACACACACACACACACACACACACACACACACACACACACACACACGCACACACACACACACACACACACACACACACACACACACACACACATACACATATACACACGCACACACATGCACACGCACACTCACACACACACGCGCGCGTACACACACACACACACACACACACACACACACACACACACACACACACACAAACTCAGAGTCATCCAATTCCATTCATTCCACTGCAGACCTACACCCACCCACTGCCACACACATACATATACCCCACCACTATATCACTGCTGATTTTCACACCAGTTTCCTGCAGAGCTGTATCATCCATAGACCTGAAATGCATCCACAGTCTTTTCCCTTGTGTTAGTTACGTAAAAATCCACTACCAATCATTGGCGGACTGGGGTTCCGCTGTGGAGACCCCTAACCAGGAAAAGCCGAAAGACACAAACAAAGTGTATGTAGGTGATCAATTTTCTGCATTGCTTGGCAATATAAAGGGATAACCACAAGCATGTCTGTGGGACAGCACATGTCTAATTAGCATAAGAACTCTATGGAATTGCCTCATTGTCCTGCAGCATGCTTGCCGTGTTTCACTGTTATGTCATTTTTTTTCTGTCCATATAAAATAACTAAATGAAGGCCACAGTAAGACGAAAAGTGTTTAATTGTTAGGCTTTCGTTCATACACATTAAATTAACTTCTTCAGATAAATTAAAAGCTTACACCGTCTCATTAAATATCCATCCAAAATCACATGACAAATTCCAATGGATCTTTAAAGAACTATACACATAAAAAAAAAAAAATATATATATATATATATATAAACATATTTTTTATCTAAAATTTAGCAATATTAGAATCAACTAACCAACATATTTCACAACAACTATTCTTTCTATTTCATATTCCCTTACTAATCCAATATTCTTGCATATGATTTATATACATTTTAACCCTTATCTTGTCAGACTTCTTAATTTTAGTAAACAAGTTATGGAACATTGGTCGCTCATTCCTGAATAAGAATATGCGTTTAATACAAATTACCACCATAATTCCTGTCTTTCCAGTTTTATACATAAGGGCCCACCTCCAAGTCCCATTTTTACCTGGTCAGTTACTCTAAATTTAAAATAATGCCCTGGGTTTTCTTGCACATGTTTTGCTAAAGCATTATTCTCCTTCCACTTACTTATACTATATGTATATTCATAAATTTGTTCTTTTAATTTAAGCTCAGTCTTACCCACATAGAAATCAGTACATTTTTGACATTTTCCTAGATATGCAACACTTTTTGAGTTACAATCAAATTTATTAGGTGTCTTAAAGTGTCTATTTTTGACTGTATAGTCTCACCCGATATCTGTAAATATCCAGTAAGGGCATGCTTCAGATTTGAACATCCCAGCATTCCAATTGGCCCCCTTCTGTTCCCTTTCCAATATAGTTTTTAAACTGGTTCCCTTTTTGTAAACTATTCTTGGAAAGTTCACAAACTTATCTCTAAAGCTTGTATCTTCCATTAACATACACCAATTTTTCATTAAGATGGTTCTTATAGTCTCCGAATGCAGAGTGTAAGTACATATAAATCTTACTTCATATTTTTCCACTAGTACACATTTAGTCTCCTGTATTTGCATTTCTACTAAGGCAGGTTTTATATGATTTGTTCCCCTTAAAACTGTTACAAAATGGACTTCATGCCTTTTTATTTGCACCTCATTAATTAAGTCTTATATAAAATGTGGGGGATATCCTCTTTTTAAAAACATCTGCTTTAAATTAGTGCATTCCAATAGGAAATCAACCTCCAAGGTAGTCATCCTTGCTCCTCGCACTAGCTATCATTTCACCACTAATTTCTTCTGGTGTAATGGGTGACTACTGGTGAAGTGTAAAAATGAATTTGAATGCATCTTCTTTCTAAATATTTTTGCTATATAACATGAATTGACCCTGTCTTTTGATAGCTCTACATCTAAATACACAATTCTTTCTTTGTTAAAAGTGGAAGTAAAATGTAGAGCTATCAAAAGACATAAATGCCTAACCACAGACATTTCCAGAGGACAATACATGGACAATACATAGCTAATTAGCATATGCCTCTCCTCCAGAATACACCATTATCATTTAGCACATCTGTGATACAGAAGCACCATGATAGAGCTATCTTTGAATCAGAAATGGTTACTGGGAGTGCAGACATCCTTTACACCTCACTGTAACATTTCTGAATTGGCTCACCATATCTTTATTCTGAATTTTGTTGTACTTACTGATTTGAGTGTAGGTATTATCTGTTCAAGTAGCTTTTATGCAGTTGATTATGCTTGTAAACTGATAAATCATTGACATGGATTGTGATAAATGACCGATAAACCACATGGAGCACTAATAAACCGTACATATATATATATATGTATATATATATATATATATATATATATATATACACACACATATATATATATATATATATATATATATATATATATATATATATATATATATATATTTTTTTATACACACACACATATGTACATACATATATACATATGTGCATGCGTGTTTATGTGTGTGTGCCTGTGTTTACGGTACACCTATTGTATGATGACTTATGGCACACATGGCACTTTTGCAGAGAGTGCAAAAAGTATAAAATCTGTGGCACAAATTATATTCAAGAATGGAAACTTTGTTCAGTAGAATGCATTGCATATGTAAGACAATGGAATTAAGTTCTATGAAGGATGATAATTTTATTTCTATATACTTGCTCTTTGTTTACTCATTTAGTTTCAGGTGACTGGTGTCCTCTTTTCAGTGAAGACCCATGGTGGCATTTATACTACTACTGGAAATTCCGCCGGTGCACTTGGGAATGTCAACTACTCTTTTTGAAAAGTGCCATGGTATGCTTTACATCCACTTGAGTTATGACAAACTCAAACAGATAAGACATTGGTTTAACTCCCCTTTCAAACTAAGACACCATTTTTGTGTGCTTTTCCAGTGGTTCCCCATCTGACCATCAATTTGTCTATCACTCTCCTGATCTGTTCACCTTCTCAGAGGTGAGCATCCTGCAGCCTGTTCATTCCCCCAGGTGAAAAGTGGAAACCAGCAGGGAGAAATGTCATCTCTTCTGATTGGTATTAGTTTTTTTTCTTAAGTCCTACTGTTAGTCCTCTGTCCCTCTTAGGCTAAAAGCCCTGTCTCTCTACTCAGTTTCATACAGACTCCTCAGAGGTGACCTCTATCTGGCATACAAAGCAATCTCAGAACCCAGCTTGATGGGACTGCATATTCACAAGTCAAACTCCACCTGAGTAGCCCACATGGGCAACCTCAATCTGGTCTGTGACATCAATAGGACTTGTCGGTGGGACAGATTTGTGTCCAAGAGACTCCCCTTTTGTGGAATAGACTCCCTCTCCACATCAAGCAGAGTACCTAACTATCCTTTTTCAAGCGCAACCTGGATAACTGGATGGGAAACAGATAATACACCCCTGGGATTCCACCTGTGTCCCTGCTGAGAAAAGGGGCTTTGGGTGCTGACCTTTCTAAACATGGGCTAAACTCTTGGCTGGGCTTATAAAAGACTCAGGGCCAACAAACTAGTAACTTCCTATGATCCTGTGATCCATGAATATCAAGTGACATCTATGGCATTGATGATGCAGTGGTTACTGGAAAGGACTGTGATTCACTTTTTCAAATAACATAAGCCACTAGCTGTCCCAACCCCTTTAAAGGAAATGTCTACATTTTATCTCTAATCTCTGTTGAGGAGATCTAAAGAATACAAATTGCCATAGGAGCACCCATCCAATCCCACACCAAGATTAAGGTCAGCCTCTCGTTTTTTTACCCAGGCACAGTTGTCTCCTCCATCACTGGGACAGCTGGTTGATTATCTCTTTATTTATTTGTTTATTTTACAATTTGATAACTGTACATCAGCAGGTATTATGGCTGTGGTCAGTCAAGACCCAGTTACAAAAGCACAATAGTAAGTAGTCAATGATAGCAGGTAAATCAATAAGTTCATTACAGGAAGTTAAAGGTATAAAAGCTAGATGGACACTGCTGTCATCAGTGCATGTTCAGCTGTCATCCAGTAACAGTAATGTTATGATGGTAGAGTTGCCACAATGATCTAAAGATACCTTCTTACACTGCAGACATTGTGAAAAAGTGGTCATCCTCAAAATCCTTGATCACAGTTTTTTTTTCTTTTTTTTTTTACATTTCCAGCATCTAGCTAACCTGGCTAACCTGAAACAAAAACAGAAAGGAATGGGTGATTCACTTATATAGAGCTGGAGAAGACATTTGAGTTTGGTACACATGAATGAAATGTATGATACTGTAGTGCTCCGAAAAAGATACTGCTGAGGGGAAACACATGATGCTACAGGGTCTGTCTATCACAATTGCATTACTCATTCTAGTCCTTCTCAGTTTTTTGCTGAATACATTTGGTCTCAAAATTAGTTTTGAGCTTTGCAAGACAACCAACTCTATCTGTGTATTATAGCACAGACTGGATGACATCATTCTCAGTTTAATATTACTGCAAAGCTCTATTCCACAGACAATGATCCTTACACATCTAGAGCAGCTACAGTAGATTTATTAACTGCTTTAACTAACAGTGCAGTGTGCATAGTGAACCAAATCTAAATCTTACTGTGACACATTTGCTGTTTGCCTTTCAATATGTTATTCTTTATTTTGCAATGTTAGAAGCAGAGAAATGAGTGAACATTTCGTGCAAAGCCCAGCTGCAAGTTCTGTATGAAAAAAAGAAAGAAAAAGTAAGACGTTTGCACATGATTAAACTAAATAAAAGTGGATTGTTTCTAGACAATGCTTATTTTACTACTCATATATTGTACTTATTCATTGATTTGTTGTTATTAATGTCACATGATTTATTTCAGAAGCTTGTATAAAATCAATTTACTTCATTATAATTATCTTATTTCATGCCTACAAGATCTGTGAGGCTAATTAGCAGTATGTTTGTTTTTTCTGCAATTTATCAGCATGTTTTCAGAATTATATTGTTTTATAAAATAATGGATGACTAGCTGCTTACTTACATATTTATTTATATAGACTATTTAGTTAATTTGAAAAATCCATCTCAGATGCACCCTTTCAGTGGAGAGTTGGTGAAAAACTCCATTTGTGCAGGCAGTTAGTCAAACAGTGGAGCATTCACAATTTAAATAAGACAAGTCAATCAATGGAATTATTTCTGTGCTACATATCTCATTTTCATGAGTTAATGCTAACACTTATGAAAACATTTTAACCACAGCAGAGTAATCATTTGCATAAGAATATTTATAGCAGTTTAACTTTTACCTTAGAGTAGCACTCATCTAGTTAGCATAGTCATACACACATATAACAAACAAATATACGTACAACACAGCACACTACAGGGTGGTTGAGTTGGATAATGAAGCACTCCTCTCTCACAAAGAAAATCACTTTCTTTTGCACATATTCTCTATATACAGTGAACTGGACTTGGAAACAGTTTGTACAAAGTGGTATTTGATACTTGTGGTTCAGTTATACCCAGTGAAACAAGTGAATAACTTTGCAGACTATGAAATACCTACAGAGTCAAATAACATCCAAGTGCAGCAAATGTGTTTTGCATGGATTGGAAAGCAAACTACTTTTCCCCTTGCCAATAAAAGTTGGAAATAAAACCTGGCAGAAAACATCAAGAACTATTCTAACAGAGGAATGATATGCTACTATACTTTCTACAAACCTGTTTGCTGGAATAGAATTGCAAATGTGCAGTAACAATTTCATCCATAGGATGCATGTGAAATGTACTGCAGTATCTCTCATCCACCCCATCAACAGTAAGAGATACAGTATCACTTGACTTGAGAGAGAGCTGGTGTGAAGTATGTGCCAAGTGTTTGCTTCACATATGATGTCACACAACCTGTGAGGTAACTCATACCCCTTGAAATAAAAGTATGCCCTTGGTTGGTATACTGGCATTTGTAATATTCCTGTACCATATTGGGAATACAGTTGCTATCCAGTTCCATGGTTTACAGAATACCGAATCATTTCCTGATCACCATTTATGAAAATATAGTGAAATATATGTTTCTCAGTACACCTTCTAAACATCATAGAGGCATGTAAGCCTTTATTGCTATTCCCAACTCCCTAAAACACACAGGTTATTGACTGCACCCGAGACAACGGATCCTGCAAAAAATATTAGCAAACATGAACATGTAAAGGGATAGCAGTCACTGAACTGCTAAGTGGTTAGTTCTCTAAATGACATCATCAATAAAATCTGGGCTGAAGATCCTGGTTATTTTCACAACAAACACCTGTTGTGAGCATGTGTACAAGGGGATAGATTATCTGTCTGCCTGGGACAACATGATTGACAGACCACAATGCTTTGCCAGAGATGGTCTGCACCTGTCGCCCCTGGGATTCAGGTGGTTACCACCTGTCCCACTTTGTGAGGGACAGTCTCTCTTTGGGCAGTTGTATCTTGAGAAAAAATTGTAAAAATGGCAAATGTCCTGAGATTTTAGAACAAAATTATTTCCTATAGTTTATGTAATAGTTGCATAAAACAGTTATTCTGTATCTAAAATACCCAAATGTTATAAGAAACAGAATATGCAACTAAAATGCTACAAGAATAAGATTTTATTTAGGCAAAAAGTTTAAGTTCTAACTTTTGTACTTACCGGGGTATGTGTCGGCCTGTAAAATCTGATGTTTGTACCAAAAATGTCCCACTTTGCCAATTTGAAAAGTTGGCAACCCTAACTGGCTAAGGCTCTTGCCACCCCTATAGTGCCTTTTTTAGGCAAAGTTCAAAGGACAAAACCACCTCCGTAACAGGTACAAGCATGCAAAATCTGAAGGTAATGCTACTCAATGCTAGAAATCTAAACTTCAAAATGCACTCTCTCGAGGCACTCCCAAAAATGGATAACATCGATATCTGTGCAGTAACTAAGACCTGGTTCAAGGCTCCAGAGAGCACCCCTGCAATACCAGGCTACAACTCTTACCACACTTTTTGGCCACCAAACCAGGACTGAAACACTAAAGGTGGAGGAGTATCAATATTCACCAAGGATATTAACACCACCAGGCTAGTTGCCCAACACAATGCGTCTGAAAATCTCCAGGTGCAACTAACACTAGGTAAGACTGCAATCCAAACTGTAGCTTGCTATAGATCCCCCACCATACCCCAAGATTCTCACTACACCTTTCTAAACATACTAGAAAATATTAAGATAGAACCAATACTGGGTGATTTTAACTACCCTGCCATTAACTGGGAAAACTACTCATGTACCAACACCTTTGCCCAACGGTTCTTGGAATTCATAAATTCCAACGCCCTGGATCAACTAATCCATAGTCCCACCAGGGGCTCCAATATCCTAGACCTGGTCATTACCAACATGGGAAATCGATGCTCCACACCTATGGTCACCCCCTTGTTAGTCAGGTCTGACCATAAGCTAATCACCCTTAACATCCACATCCCACCCCTACCCCCCAGTAAGGAAACCTCCATAAAAAACTTCTCCAAAGCCAACTTCATGCAACTCAAGTCAGAAGTTACAAACTTCATGACACCCATGCAGATGGGAACTGAAAGTTCAACTGCTGAATCCTACACTAAGGCACTGTACGGGCACATCCACTCATGCATGAATCATGCCATCCCAAATAGAACCAAGCTGCTCTCATCCAAAAAAAGGAAGCCAATCTGGTGGACCCCTGCCATAAACAAACTTTACAACAAAAGGAAGAAACTGTTGCAGAAAAGAGGAAAATCCCAGGATGCAAAAAACTCCCTTACCAGCCTCAGTAAGAAACTGAGATCCCTCCTAAAATCCTCCAAAGCTAGTTACGAAAATAAAATTGCCAAAGATTCCAAAGACAACCACAAGGCATTCTATAACTATGTCAAGAATCTAAATGGCAATGCTCAGATCTGCTCTGAGCTAAAACAGAATGGCATTAAATATATTGATAGCAAGGATATTGCCAATATCCTGGCAGATGGATTTAGTGTCAACTTCACCCCCCTCTCACCCCCTAAATGGCCCATCTCAATACCGAACGATTGCCAAATTCCAGTAATAACAACCACACAGGTAAAAAACGCACTCTCCAAAGCTAAGAATACAGCATCCATGGGACCAGATGACATCCTGAGCTGTGTACTACATGAACTACAATATGAACTGGCACCTCACCTAAGTGTCATGTTTAATCATAGCCTCACCTCAGGTTTCATGCCCACTGAGTGGCGCAGAGCTACAGTTATCCCACTCCATAAGGGGAGATCCACCTTGGATCCCGGAAACTACCTTCCCATTAGTCTGACAAGCCTTATCTGCAAGGCCATGGAGCGTATTATCATGGAACTTATAAATAAAGACATTGGCAACCTTCAAACACTGGACCCCACCCAGTTTGGGTTGTGAAGGGCCGATCTTGTCTCCTGAACCTGACTGACTTCTTCGAATCAGTCTCCAAAGCCATGGACAAGGGTAAGGTGGTGTACACAGCCTATCTAGTCCTTGCCAATGCCTTTGACACCATCCCCCACTCTGAAATCATAGATAAACTTACTAAGCTGGGCATTAATCCCTACGTCACCCAGTGGGTTGCTAACTGGCTTACTGATAGAACCCAAGTAGCCGACTCCAAATCCAGCTCTAGACAAGTGACAAATGGAGTACCTCAGGGTTCAGTCCTGGGACCGCTCTTGTTTGTCATCTACTTCTCTGAAGTACAGGCCAACACTAAGGGACTCTGGCTAACAACGTTCGCAGATGACTGCAAACTGGGAGCCATTATTGAATCCCCAAATTATGTGGATACTCTACAAAAGGGCCTTACAGAAACAGATGCTTGGTGCCAGAGCCATGAGCTCAAGCTCAATGCCAAGAAATGTATAGTTATCCCCTTTGAGAAAAAACATGTATCCGTGAATTACCATATAGGTGGCAGTACACTATACACCGAAAGTGTGATAAGAGACTTAGGGACACAGGTGGACAGTGGTCTCACCTTCGATAACCACATCTCCACAACAGTCAGAAAATCCTTCTATGTGGCACACCTCATCACTAAGGGCTTTTCATCCAGAAAAAAGGAGGTCATTGTCCCACTGTACTCATCCCTCATTAGACCCATTATAGAATACAATGCTCCGTTTGGTATGTACCTCTCAAGACATCTGCAACAACTGGAAAGGCTGCAGAAATACCTCACTAAAAGAATCACAGGCCTAAAGCAGATGCCCTATGCTGACCGCCTTAAAAAACTCCAGCTATACTCTGTCGCATATTGTCTATTCAGAGGTGATCTCTGCTTAACATACAAGACCATGTCAAATCCAGAGCTGTTGGACTTAAAGAAATCCCAATCCCTCAGAGCCACACGCTCCAAGGATCTAAACCTTGTCATCACAATAAACAAAACATGCTGGAGGGATAGGTTCCTGACCCTGAGACTCCCCAGACTCTGGAATACATTGCCCATACATGTCAAGCAGAGTGCCTCTTTGGCCCTCTTCAAAAGGAACCTTGACGATTGGATGGGAGAAAGGAAATTCACCCCAGGGATCACATCAGTCACCCTGCTAGACAGGAGTCCAGGGAAGTAAATAGTGTGGGAAGAAATAGCCAGGGAATTGTTATGGCTAGGCTTGTATAGGCCCTAGGGCTGATAGCCTAGTACCAGTCTATGAACCTATGAACCTATGATTACTGCTGCAGTATTCTTAGCTATATGGGTTATATCCTGCTAAGGATATAACAGCTGGCCAGCTTCAAAACCTTCAAGCACCTTCCATGCACCCAAACTGTCAGGTGGGTCGAACTAAGCCGAATAAAAGACAAGTTTAGGTGTGAAGCCCTTCAAAGCATACTGCTGCTGAAGAGTACTCTCCACTGAGACTTTCTAAAAGCAATGGTTGGCTTGTGCTTTTCCTTTGAGGGGCAGTTAAGTTCCCGGTGGGGGAACAGACTTCCATTTTTTTTTACTGCTTTTTTAACTTTCCTCTGCATTAAAGTTATTTTAAAGTTAGGGATGTTGTGTTTTAATGGCCTGTCATGAGATTGTAATGTTCCTTTAAATGGAGCACTTGTTTTTCCTGTCAGCTTTAAAGCGATGGTAGCTGAAAACATTTTCTTCTGTGGCAAAATTGAATGGAGTACTGGTCTCACTGTTGGTCCTTCTTCTAGCCACCAAAAAAACAAAAAAAAAAAAAAACAAACAACCTTTGCCACCACAGCAGGTTAGCAATTTTTCCTCAGCTTCTGGTGGGTGACTTTGCTGTTTCCATTTGTTGTACCTCAGACCACTTCTTTTATCCTAGATCCTACTGTTATAACACCTACATTCTCTATAGAATGGGGATAAACCACATCCTCTGCAGTCACTCTGGTCACTTCGGTGGGCAAGGGTGAGCCACTGTTGTCAGTCCTGGGAAAGGGAACAGGGAAAGTTTCCTTGCTGTGTCAGAATGCTGTGCCCATCCCTGGTGAAGTGGCTGCTGCTGCCAATAGTAACACGGCTTTCCCATTTTTCTGGTTAAAAAGGAACAAAAAACAATCATGTATCCACTCTTCCTAATATTTCTTTGGGTAGGAGAAGCTTATTGGGTAAGCCTCAGGGTTAAATTCAGGCTATCGATCCTTCTTTAAGGTAGTTTCTGGCAAAAGGAAAGGGATATCCTTTTGCCTGGAGGTATTCAAGATTCTGAATCTGAGCTGGAATAGGATTTTTCCTCAAGATTTCTGATTCATACTCAGATGAGGGCTCAGTTTCTGATCCTCCCTTTGGGAGTTTCTGTTTCTCTGAGACTTGCTAGAATGTGCCAGTATTTTCAGTGGGAGAACACCAAGGTTTCTCAGTTCTTAGAAAATATTATGAGTTGTTACAAAAGGATTTTCCAAATCATACACCCATTCCTCCTATTCTGTCTGCTTTAGAGGATGTGTGTATTACTGCCTATAATTTTCCTGATTGTCAGACAGCTGTCCCTAAAAACACAGATAGAATGTCTAAAATTCCTCAGTCCTTCACATTTTTATGCAGTATTCCCAAGCTTGACCTAGCAACCATAGTTCTAATTGATTAGTGTACATTTTTTTATAGATTAGCACTAGGCTAACTGCTCGTGCGAGTCGTTTTAATCCTAGCCAATTATCCCTTATGAGACTTGAACCCTGTACCATGTGTTTGTAAGGCAAACACATTAACCATCAGTCCACACTACTAAATCTAAGCACCTACTCAATTCCAATCCTAATTTTTCTGATAAGGATATGAAAATTATTGATAGACATGGAAAAAAAGTATATACTTCTGCAACCTAGCTTTTCAGAATTTTGAATTGTCAGGCTCATATGTTAAAGTTTGTTTTGACTACTTGTGAAAGTATGAGGAAAGTTTTATTACACTTTCTTCTTGTGTAGAAAAATCTGCTTTAAACACCTTAATTTATTTTATTGAGCAGATCACTACTAATTTACTACAGTGTGTGTATGACTCTGTTGATACTTCTTCCAGGCAGTGTTCTGAGGAGGTCTACATGTCAGGATTCTCAGACAGATGATGTTAAAAATGATATTTTAGATTCGGCCTTGGCTAGAGATTTATGATTTGGGATGAAAGGGGCCATCTAATGCAGGGAATCTCTAATATGTTTCACCCTCATTTTCTACATTTTCTAAAGGGATGTTCTATTTCTTTATCCAGTTTTGGTAAAAAAAACAAAGTAAACAGTATCAACAAAATACAGGCAAACACATGTTTAATAACAAATGGGAAGGGGGTTCCAAAAAGGTGTCTCAAACCTCCTAAAGCCAAGGACAGTCCAATAAGTTAAAAATGACTGTTCAAGACAAGAAGAGACCCCCTCCCAATCTGGCCACTTTTTCCTTCCAGAAAGTCTGAATTTCTATTTTTCTCTTTTGCAAAAGATAGTTTCAGACAAATTGTTTCTAAAAATCATTCACAATTACTACAGATGGCAATGGGAGGAAATTCCTCCTTTCCAGGGAGATATTCCATGAGATCAGATCCTTTTATTTACACCAGTTCTTCATCACATGCTTTTTCCAGGTAGAGATAGAAACAGTTCTTCCTTCTCCAGTGAGAACTTTTTTTTATTAAATGATGTTCCTAGTGCCAAAGAAAGAACATGCTTGGAGACCAGTTCTGGATCTTTCTTTCCTAAAACTGTGACAGTGCTCAAATGCAAAATGATGTCACCTCCCAAGCTGTTATCTTTTCTTCCTCTCTCACATTTCCTGGTAAAATTAGACACAAAAAATGTTTACCTTCACAACCCTGTTCCTCCAGACTTCACATATTTTTTTAAGGTTTTGCATGTCTCGATCACACTGTCAGTTCTCTGCTTTACCTTTTGGACTATCCACTGCATCAAGAGTATTCAAGTTATACCTCATTACGGGTTACAAGCTATCCACATTTTTACATATTTGGAAAGCGTGCTTATCTTTTCAAAGTGTCAAGAATCTCTCTTTTGGGTGAGAAATATGTTACACAAGCTGGGATTCCAAGAGATCATTCAAAAGTCTTTCTTGACTCCTTCACACAGTACTGTGTTCCTGTAATGTCAACTAGACAATGCAGTTCAAAGAACTTTTCTTCCACAGAAAAAAAATAGTCTATGTTTAGATCTATTTCTAAGGCTTTCCACTTAGACTTTGATCATTATAAGGCAGTTCCTCAGGATTTTGGGTCTCCTGGAATCTATGATGCTCATTATATCCTGGCTAAACTGCATATGAGAAAGCTAGAGCAGTCTCTGAAATCGCCCTATCTTTCTAAATCCCAGTGCTTGGGGTTGTCAGAAGAGAAATCTTTTTGTGGAGACAACAGTTTCCTTAAATCAAGGTCCCCCATTCTTCTTCCCTGCTCCAAAGCAGTCGGTCATGACAGACGTTTCACATATTGCTTGAGAAGCAGTTTCAGGAGGGATAAAAGTGCTATACACCAAGGAAAGATGAAAGGACATAAATAATTAGGATATGCTTGCTCTGTTCAAGGCACTCAATGCTCTGAACAATCTTTGGTCCCCACAACCTTTTCAAGTGGTTACGGACAATGCCACAGTCATCTTGACCATCAGCAAACAAGGGGTTGCCCATGTCATAACCCCTTTGCAGATTAGCCATGTTATCTTGAAATATAGCTTCACTGCACAATCTCACCCTGCAGGCATTTTACATTCCATCAGAGAAAATTTATACATCAGGAAAGCTGTGCAGGACAAGGGTAGACCCACATGAATGTAAACAAGATCGCGGGACTTTTCAAGATTTTATCCTTCTGTGTAGAGTTCCTCAAGTAGACATCTTTACCTCCTCACTGAATAATCATCTGGCAAGGTTCTGTTCCATAAAAAAAGGCCTGGATAACAGATGCCTTTTATTTTCCTTGGACAGGAATGTTCCTGTATGTTTTTCCATCCTTTCCCCTAATGTCCAGGGTACTTCTGAAGATTTAGAAGGAATCAAGCAGGATCATTGTGGTGACTCCATTCCAGCCCAGGCAATTGTGGTTCCCCTTCTTTTGAAAATGTCCGGGGGCAATCAGCACAAACTTTCTCAGAGACTGGATCTATTCACACAGTAATAGGTGCATTTGATACTCCTAAACATGAATCATCTTCAACAGATTGGATGAAAGAGTCTTATTTCCTTTTAAGCACCTGTTTACTGAGGACATGCAGGAGGTACTAATGGAGGCAAGAAATCCTACCACTAGAAAATCATATATTAGCAAATGGATAAGTTTTTCCACTTGGTGTCAACAACATAACCAGCACCCATCCAGGGCTAGTTGTTCTCTGGTTTACAATATTTGTGCGAGTTACTATCTCTGTTCTTTCTTAGTCCTCTATTAATGTTTATTTATCAGCCATTTCAGCACATCCTCCCCTGGATCCTTCTCTTATAATGCAGTCTCATATCAAAATGCTCTTCAAAGGAGTTTGGCATAAGAGGCCTCCAAGAAAACTTGTTTCCATGGATTGAGATCTTCATTTTGTGTTAGAGAAGCTCACACTTGCTCTATTTTAACCAGCTAATCTGAATAACTTGAGGTCCTTAGCATGGAAAATAGTTTTACTAGTCACTCTGACCTCTGCAAGAAGGGTATGTGAGATGCAAGCTCTGTGGTGAGTCAATCACATCTCATTTTCCATAGATACAAGCTTTGTTTGAGAGCTAATCTTTCTTTTATTCTAAAAGTAACATTTGAGTTTATTTTAAGACAAGCTATCAATCTCCCCATTTTCTTTCCTGACCGTAAAATGAAAATGAGGAAGAAAGCATACTCCATACCTTAGATGACCACAGACAACTTAGCTACCATCTTGACAGACCTAACTCCTTCAGATCTTCACATCAATTGGCCATTTCTTCTGAAAGTAAAAAGACTTTTTCCAAATGGTTGTCTAAGGCTATTCTTTGTTATACTCACTCTGAAAAAAATAGACAGTATCATTTGTGCTAGCATATCTGTCTGAAGTTTTGGTATGTAATTTTGGATTAACTTATGTATTATATGCCAGCATGGCTAGTTACGATATTGCAAATAAGTTCTTACATGTTGATTTATAATCTTTGTACAGAATGTTTGAAAGACTTGAACAGTGCTTCTTTACATTTCTAGCTGTGCATATTTGTGAAGAAGATTCTAACTGCAGACTGTCTCTGAATTAGCTGATCTGCAGATGATGTCATTGAAATGTTAACAGTTGCTGTGCGTTACTGTCAGAGGCTGAAAGACAGGAATGAACTTTGGTAAACAGCTGTTGGTTGATTTTCAAAATATGACATGAAAATTTGAACTGGAACAGTTGTGATAGTTAAACTAGTCTGTAAAAGGTCCTGCTAAAGACAGTTGAAGTCAATTACAATTATAGTTGTTGTGAGTTAACAGCCAGTTGCAGTTGTTCACAGTGGAACTGTGCAGTTGATACCCAAAAGGACTCACCAACTGCCTTTGCTCTGTTTTAATAATAATTTCGTTTAGATCAAGGACAGTACTCTTTAGTCAGCTAGAAAAATAATAACTAATCAAAGTTTTTCAAAATGTTTTATTTCTATCCTATATTATTGATTTCATTTTCCTGGTGATTGAGTTCTGTTTGTTTATTTGGAATTACTGTTTTATATTTTTAAACAATTTACTCAGTATTACATATTTTTTATTAACTTACATTGTGGCTGGTCAAGCATTGTTATTTTTAATGTTTTGAGAGTGCTTATACCTGCTTTGATAACTTCCTGGGCCACTCCGAAAGCCTGGCTGCTTTAAGTCATTTGTTATTATTTGTCCTAATATCTTCTTCTTTCAGCTTTTTCCAAGTTAGGGGTCACCACAGCAGATCACCTGCCCGCTCATGTTTGGCAGTGGAGTTTTACAGTGTCGAGTTGCCAGCCCGGCGCCCAACCTTCCACAGAAGGCACACGCATGCACACACTCACACCTAGGGTCAATTTAGAGTGTCCAGTCCACCTACAACATGTCTTTGGGATGTGGGAGGAAACCGGAGCACCCGGAGGAAACCCACTCGACCACAGGGAGGACATGCAGACTCCGCACAGAAGGCACCCCAGCCTAGAATCGAACCAGAGAACCTCTTGCTGTGAGGTGGCAACGCTAACCACCGTACCACCGTGGCCACCCTACTATTTGTCCTAATATCTAATTTTCATAAATGTGCACCCCTTTAAAAGGAGATGAAGGCTCTCTGATTGGTGGCAGCATGTTACTGTATTATAGTGGGGATGAGGCACAGCTGAAAATCTGTGGCAGGCTTTCCCACAAGTGTTTGGATGTGTGAGATTTAATTTATTTAAGTGTGAGTGTCTCATAGGTCTTAAACTGGGACACATTGTTCTGAAGTGTGTAGTAAGGAGAGTAACATTTGAGGTAGACAGAAGTATACAGTCCATTCCAAGGTTATATAGCCTGTTCTTGCTGGGATCCTCGGGGAAATTGTGAAATATTATTTCTGTTTAAGTGACAGTCTCCTATTTGAGTCAGTAGTGAGGACGGAAGCTCCTTAGTTACTGACCCATGATAGTAAGGTATATCACATTATTGTTGGCAGTCTAGCGGGGTTTTATCCAGATGTCACTTTATTTTCTGGCAGCAGTGTGGGCTTTTAACTGGACTTCAGTAGACTGTGGGTGGTTATCATTAAGGTGTGCCCTCTCAACAGCCAAAACGTAAACATACAGAATCTCAGCTTACCACAGTTGTATTTATTTTTACTTAGTTAGTCAGGGACAGCAGGTAAAGATGTCAGCAGATGACTATAGTAAGCTGACAAAGAATCAGTTGATTAAGGAGTGTGAAGCCAGAGGACTTGTGCATGCCAACCTAAATAAGGAAGCAATGATTTCAGTGTTAGTTGCAGCTACAGCTCAGAACAGCCATTCAGAGGATATCCAGTTTGGTACTGAGGTTGTGCAGTCTGCTGAGATAGAACAGTGCACATTTTCTTCGGAGGACCTGAAAATCCAACTGGAGTTCGAGAGACTGTGCCTGGAGTCCAAACATCTTGAACCAGAATCAGCAGAGAGAGACTATACCTGGAAGCTGAGGAGAAGAAGCTTTAATATGAACTGGAAGCCAAATGACTGGACACTGAAGAGATACTGCACCTGGAAGCCCAAGGATGGGTGGCTGAGAAAAGGGAGAAGCAGTATCAATATGAACTGGAAGCTCAATGGCTGGAGGCCAAATGTTTTTAACTGGAATCTGCAGAGAGACTGCAATATTTAGAAGCCGATGAAAATGAGATACAATGGCAGCATTTAGTGGAGCTTTTTATCCTTCGAGTGGGTCATGGAGGTAATGCAGAAGGGAATTACTTGACACCAGAAGCTGTAAAGGTCAGTAAGCTTTTTCCTAAATACAGGGATGGTGATGTCTTTGATAGTTGTATTCACATATCTGAGAAGGGATGTAGACAGTATGATGTTGACCATGAGCTTTGGGTTCAGCTCCTGACTCCCTTACTCCATGGTAAAGCTGTTAAGGTCATCTGAAAATTGTCTGATGTAGATTGTTGTAATTATGTTAAAGTTAAAAACTGTCTTCTTGATTGTTTTAAACTAACACCTGAAGCTTATAGAGAAAAGATTCATGAACATAGATGAAAGGCAGATGAAAGTATATGTGATTATACTGCTGATTTAAGTACTTACTTTCATAGATGGGTGAGTGGGTGTCAGGTCACCTCTTTTGAGGGATTGGCAGACCTTTTGGTGAGAGAACAAGCCCTCAGTACTTTGCCTGATGACATGAGAATCTACTTAGCAGACCAAGAATGTAACCCTGCAGAGGAGTTGGGGACAAAAGGGGATCTCTACTTTGTCAGCAGAGCACCAATACATATGAAAGGGATACCCAACGCTGCACATGGATATAAGGGAACACATGGGGAACAGTCTAAACCACACTAACTGAGTACACTAGTAACAGGGGAAACTAGTAATCCAATTACACAGTCAGGGATTAGATGTTTTAAATGTAACCAGTGCGGCCACATAGAAGTCAAATGTTCATTGAGGTAAGATGAGAAACCAAAGGTGAGGAAGCTAGCAAGTGGGAATGACAAACTATCAGTGGTAAGTTATTTGGAAACAACAGGGGTGCCAATCTATCACCAAAATGTATATCCTATCTTAGTATATGTTAAACAAGTTACTGCTAAGAGAGACACAGCTTCTGATATAACAGTTGTGAGGCCTGCAGTGGTTAAAGAAGAGCAGTACTTTCTTGGACAGTCCACTCCAGTCAGAGCTTTGGGAGGGACCCAGTTCTAAATACCTTAGGCCAGGGTTCATTTTCACTGGAAGGGTAGAAGAAGAAGAAGCAAGCAGCTAAGTGTCTTTGAGGATATTACTGCAGATATCCTGATAGGGAATGACTTTGATGATGCAGTACCTTGTGTAAATGAAGGGACATGCAGTCAAGCTTATAAACAGGTATGTAGGTCCAGTAGCCTGGAGGAGACCCAGACAGATCTCATACCTGAAGCTGGGTCTGGTGTGGTGGCTGTTTCAGAGAAGGAGCTATCCTGCAGCACTAAGTCTGAAAGTGAGCCACAGCTGCTGGTAGATACTTATGCTCCCTTGGACATGGCAACTGCAAGGATGGAGGTGAGTGATGGTAACCAAATTGGCAATGAAGCACAGCTGTCAGAAGTTACCTCACTTCCTGTGGAAAGGAAGCTTGGGAGAGTCACAAAGGTAGAGTTGAGAGAGGCTCAACTTACGTACTCTGCATTACAATGTTTGAGGGAGATGGTTGAGGAAGCACCTGAGGCTCAAGGAAGAGGGGAGTCTGTATACAGGAACAAAGACTTGTATAAAGTGTGGACTGCTTAGAGAAGGCTGGAAGGTGAGGTAGTACTGCAGTTGGTATACCACAAAGCCTACTTTCTGCCACTTCTAGCTATAGTCCCTAATATTCCTTGTGCAGGTGTTAGTGAGGCAGAGAAGGAAGGTTTACTGTATAGAAAGTGGACTCCTAAGGGAGGGCTGGAAGCTGAGCTAGTATGGTAGTTGGTAGAGACTAAAGACTACAGTCTTCCATTTCTATCTATAATACCTAATATTCCTTTTGCAGGTGATATTGATGGAGAAAACGTGGCAAGAGCTGTGTTATAAATTTTCAGTAGGGCGTGTTTTCCAAGGGAGATGCTGACTGACCAAGGTCCCATCTTCATGTCAGAACTGCTGAATTGTTTCTGGAAGAGTTGTGTGGTAAAACATTTAGAGACCATCCCCTACCATCCCCAGACTAATTGTCTTGTGGAGAGGTTAAACTCCACATTAAAGACTATGCTACAGACATTTGCAGAAAAGTTAGTTAGCCATTATACCTAGTAAGTGTGAGGTGAGTATTGCAGAGGTCACTTACTTAGGACACAGAGTGGGATGAGGTAAGATTAGGCCAGAACCTGTCAAAGTAGAAGCTATTCAATTATGGCAAGTTCCTGTTGCTAAAAAGCAAGTGAGAGCATTTCTAGGGATAGCGGGGTACTGTGGAAAATGTGTGCCCAGTTGTGGTGCAGTGGCTGTAGCCCTTACTGACTTGACTAGGAAAAATAAACTGGATAAGATAGTGTGGACAAAAGACTGTGAACAGGTATTCCAAAAGCTTAAAGAGATTTTGGAAGGTCCCCATGTGTTAGATAGCCCAGATTCTTGTGAAGAGTTTGCTGTGCAAATTGATGCTTCAGATTGTGGGGTGGGGGTTGTGCTCAGCTTAGTTTCCTCTGAAGGAGAGGAACACTGTAGTGGGGTTAATAATGCCATTGCAAATGGATTGCCCAGGAGAGGAGTAGGTTGATATTCCCAGATAGACCCAGTTTTCTAAAGCATCATTTTTTAAGGGTCACTTGAAAACCATGCTTTAGTCATGCTGGAGGGGATGTGAAGAAATTAGACACTGTCATTTGTGCTAGCGTGTCTGGATGAAGTTTTTGCAGATAATTTCAGATTAACTTGTGTATTATATGCCAGCATAACTTGCTATGATATTGTAAATAAGTTCTTACATGTTGATTTATAATTTGTTTGTACAGAATGTTTTAATGATTTGAAAACTGTTCCTTTCCATTTCTAACTGCATATTTGTGAAGAAAATTCTAACTGCAGACTGTTTCAGAATCAGCTGATCTGCAGATGATATAATCAGAATGTTGACAGTTGCTATATGTTACTGTCAGAGGCTAAAAGACAGGAAGGAGCTTTGGTAAACAGCTGTTGGTTGATTTTCAAAATATAAAATGAAAATTAAAAATGGAATAGTTGTGACAGTTAAGATAGTCTATAAAAGGGCCTGCTGAAGACAGTTAAAGTCAGTTACAGTGATAGTTGTTGTCAGTTAACAGCCAGTTGTAGTTGTCAGTTGCTCACAGTTGAACTGTGCAGTGGATACTGAAAAAGACTCACAAAGAACTGTATGCCTGCCATTGCTCTGTTGTAATAATAATTTAGTTAAGATCAGGGATAATTTTCTTTAGTCAGATCGGAAAATAATAACCAATCAGTTAGAGTTTTTCTAAATGTTGGATTTCTTTACTACAGTACCAATTTCATTTTCATAATGATTGAGTTCTGTTTGTTTATTGGAAATTACTGTTTTATATTTTTAATAATTTTGCTCAGTATTAAATATTTTACTTACTTACATTATGCCTGGTCAATCTGTGTTTTCTTCAGTGATTTGAGAGTGCTTATACATGCTTTGATAACTTCCCGGGCCACTGCAAAAGTCTGGCTGGTTTAAGTCATTTGCTACTATGAAAATCTGTGTCAGGCTTTCCTAGAAGTGTTTGGATATGTGAGATTTAATTTATTTGATTGTGTGTGTATCAGAGGTCTTAAACTGGGACATATTGCTCTGAAGTATGTAATACAGAGTTATATTTGGGGTGGACAGAAGTATATAGTCCAGTCCTATGTTATAGAGCATGTTTCTGTTGTGCTTTTAGGGGAAGTTATGAAATATTACTCCTGTTTAAGTGATGGTCTCCTGGTAGAGTCAGCAGTGAGGATTGAAGCTCCTTAGTTACTGACCCAGGATAGTAAGGGACGTCACATTATTGTTGGCAGTCCAGTGAGGTATTATCTTGATGCCACACTCACCATATTAAAACTATTCCAGGCAGGGTCAGGGGCTTGGCTTCATCTGTGGCTTTTTTGGAAAGCGATGGATTCTAGAAGTATCCTAAAAACTGCTACTTGGTCCTCTGTACTTACTGTACTTTTATAAAGCACAGTAAGGTTGATTCCTTCTCTAGGTCCAGATTAAGTCTCACTAGGATCATTTTCCAGGGGCTTCTGGACTGTTCTCCTTCCACCATCCAAATGTAGTTAGCTAAGGTAATCTACCTATATAGATAAGGCTACAGCAGCACTGATCAATATGATGTACTTAGTACAGCTGTATAAGTTGAACTTTATTTAGCATTTATAATTTATTTATTTATTTTACATTTGTTAACTGGGTTAGTCTGATTGGGCAGCAGAGCCCTTTTTCAGTGGAGACCCAAGGAGAAAAGCTCCACAGATAAACAAATGCAAAAACAAAACATCATACAATATTAACATGCAAGTGTATAGAAACAGAATGCAACTTATAAATGAACATATTAGAATACAAGGGTAATACTGAGGGTTTAAACAGCCATGATACATATTAAGTATATAAAATATAATATAAAAAGTTAAATTCTATCTAACAGTTACCATCAGAGAGAAATTCAAGGTAGGCAAAATATCATAAAGACCTTAAATGAGTAGTTGTGGTAAATTGTGAGAGCTGAGAGGGGAAGGGGTAGATGAGGGGGAGTAGTTGAGGTGGGAGTGGGACAAAGACTGGTCCAGTTATTAGCAAATAAGTCCATTAGAAGCTTTGTGAAGTTAAGGAAATTGCTGTTTGTTCTTAGAGAAAATGGAAGTTTGTTCCAGGGATTGGCAATGGAATGGCTGTATAAAAGTCTGGCAATATTTTTATTGGGTTTGTAGATGTCTAGGAGGTGTAGGTCTGTGCTGTGTAGGTTATGCTTAGGAGAGTGAGTAGGGAGTGATAAGGTCCGTGGGGGCAGGACAGTGGGAGGATTGATTTAAGATAGTGTGTGTGAGGTGGACTTGGGGAAGAAAAGGTTGGTTATGTAACTTACCATAACAGAAGATGTTCTAATCATCACTACTGCAGTAGCCATTCCTGGCCTCCATCTCTCTTGTTTTTTTTTTTTTTTTTTTATGTGTGCATTTTCTTTTTTTTTTTTTTTTTTGCCAGGGTATAGACATTTTATTTTTGTTGTTACTAGATTTGCCATTTTAGGATTCAACCGCCCTTTATCTGCTAGCAGGAAAAATTTGAAGACCTTAATGCCTAAACTTGACTTTTAGTTAGTTTAGCTTGAGGTTTGTCTGACAGTTTTGGTCATTGAAAGTGTAATGAAGCTACAGAGTCTGACAGGCAGAAAAATCCTTTTTAGTTAAGGCTACTGTACTAGTGATCATTCAAACATCTACTGTTATGTTAAGTTCAACTCAATCAACTGTACTTTCTTTTCTGTAGGTCCAAGATGGTAGAATCATCTGCTCATTTTCAGTTTTCTTTCCTGTTACATTCCTAGTTCAAAGATTACAACAGAATATTTTCAAGAAATATAAATTGTAGCCTAAGTATCAACATAGGCATTAATATATAAAATGCTCTCTCAGCTTCATTTGGTTACCCCTACATTCATTAAATAAAGGATGTTCATTAGTTCATGACGTTAAAGATTATTGCTTTGTAAAAAAATGTAATCTAATGTTAATTATCCAAATTGATATGCTATTAATTTTATAGTAGACTCTACTTTCCTCCTTCTACTCTAAACTCTTACTCTTCCTGCCCCACTCCCTTAATCATCATAAACTCTCTTTTGTCATTAAGTCTCTCAATAACACAACTATCATACCTGATACCCACACAAAACTCCTTGGAGTCATTATCGACGATGACTTAAAACTTAATCAACACATACAGCAATGTATAAAGAAAACACATCAGAAGTTAGGCCTGTTATACCGAAACAAAAAGTATCTCAGTCCCGAAGCTAGACTCACCCTAGGACAAGCACTTCTCCTCCCCTCACTCCTCTATGCAGCCCCAGTTCTTACAAATATCCAAAAAACTACCCTGAGTAAACTCCAACAATCCTACCACAAAATAGCCAGACTCATCACCAACTCCCCAAACAACACACACCACTGTATTTCTTTGAAGTCTCTACAATGGCTAGAACTCCCACAACTACTACATCTCTATCAATTTCACATGTTGCATTCTATGCTCTTTAAACCATCCAACTGTCCATCCCTATCTCTCCTTGTCTCTGTCTACACCCCATCTCAACCCCTCCGCACCTCTAATCAACAATTGCTTGAAATTTACCACCCAAACAAGTCAGTAGGTAAGCTAGTCTACAAACACTCTGTGGCCCAAGCCTGGAACAAACTACCCCTTGACATTCGCTCAATCTCTCACACCCCACTATTTAAAAAGAAACTAAAGACTGATTTACTCAATTACAAAATTTGCCCCTGCTATGAACCAACATAATTTCTCTCCTCCCCCCACTTAGGAATCACTCTGTCTATCCCCACTAGTACAGTTACATAGCCTTGTACTGTCATATAACAATTGTTGATGTTGTTTTGTATATTCTGTTACTATTGTAAGACTAGTTTGCTGTGCTTGTATACTACTGTAATATTTTTATTGTACTATTCTGGAGCTTTTCTCCTCGGGTCTCCACTGAAAATGGGACAAAATCCCAGTTGGACTAACCCGGCCAACAAATGTCAATAAATAAATACATAAATAAATATAAATACTTCTTTTTAAGCACACCTAGCACCTTTTCTATGTAACTGATCAAAGTTTAATGCTCTACTCAAAACACATAAACTTCTGCATGAAATTTGATACTTTTTTCATTATTTCCAAGAAGCATTATTTTAATCCATTTAGTTGGTAGCTTGGTAGCTCTTGCTGACCAGGAAATAAATTATTTGAACTACCTTAATTTAGTACGGTCTATTTTATCTATGAATGTTGTATACAGAGTGTTGTTCTTAGGCATGTATTCTTGTCAGGCATAACACATGTTTGTACTAGTACTTACAATCAAAGCCAATATCACTACCTCCCCCCACCCTGAGATGGCCACACAGAATTATCTTTTTATACCCTCTCTCTTTCTCTCTATCACTCTCTCTCAGCCATATAATAAGGATAATTGTGACAAACTTTAGTAACAGGTATACTTTTAGCTTTGAGTTTGTAATCTTATTGTAATCAATAATGTTCTGATATGAAGCAAGCCTGTCTGATCTTCTGATACATCATTTGTGCTTTTTAAATCTTTGGCTTGAGCTTTGAATTTGATAGTGAAACAGTCTTCTGACTATAATCTGCTAAATCAGCCAAAATGAAAAGGGCATAACATATAAAAAAGACCAAATACCAAGCTACAGTGAGTGACTTAGGAAAATACTATACATACTATATCTTTTTCATGCTTTATTATTTTGCATGCAAAATTTTATTGAGATAATTGCAGTCACTTATATATTGCTATCTGATCTAATTATTCAAAATCTCCGCAATATTCTCTGGATATAAATACATTTCTGTGTCACATCACACATCTAATACTAACTATGTATTCCTGGAATTAGCAGTCTTGTGAACTGTCAGCTGAATCTCATAGTGACCAAGACAGTTTATTTTATTATAAAGCAAAATTAGAACAGATACAAATTGCAGTCTGATCTAAATCACATAATATGATGCTGTACGTTTTGTGCTTAAAGCACTATGTATGAAAAAGTGCAATTCTGCAAACCGTGACACATTTCTATTTAAACAAGTTGGATGTAAGGCATAACATATATAGGAATTGTAACTTAATCCAAGATGTAATAGTAACTGAAAACCGAACACATAATCTCTTCAAATATTCAGCATACAGTACAATTTAAATGACAACAGTAGATAACTTCAATTGATTCTTGTAATACTGTATGAAATTTAGAAAAAGAAATGTGTTGTACAGTTGAAACTTTAACTTTCTTCAAAATTACATTTCATTTCAGTTCTATGACATGAATCTACAAGTGCCCGCATGTGTATAGCTCATGACAAACTTGCTCACACAAGACTGATCACTTGTAAATACTTAGCCCTCCAAACATGCAACACTAAAACTATATTGCCCTTAGAAACAACCTGACTCTAATCCTAAAACTGAAACTCCGCTCCTAACCACAGTCCTCACCTCTGTACCTTAAAATTCTAACCCCCCTTTCCTAAAATTAAATTCCCTAAACACTCCCTAACCCTAAAACACTCCCGTTCACTAACCTAAAACTGTTTTCACACTCTCTAAACCTAAAACTCCCTTCTGTTCCCTAAAGCTTAATCCTCTTCCTTATTATTTATTTATTTATATCTGTTGACTGGGAATGTCCAACTGGACGCAGGTCCATTTTCAGCGGATGCCCGGGGAGAAAAGCTCAACAAATTAAAATATTACAGACATAGTTACAGATGAAGAATCCTAGCAATTAAAATATTACAAACAGTTACAGATGAAGAACATTTTACATTCAGTACATAACTAGCATCTGTTCTATCCTCGAAGGCATAGCAGATATTAACAATTGTTACAGTAAGAAGTTACTGCCATATAATAAGTAGATAGGCATGGAAGTATCAGAGCTTGCTGTAATCAAAGGTAGTTTGTGGGGTGGAAGAGAGGTAGAGGGTAGATGGAGTGGGAGAAGTTAGAGGGGAGAGTTACAAGGGCATAGCCAGCATGTTTTTAGGTGCGCTTTAAATAAAGCTTTGAAGTGGGTGCATGATGGTAGAGAGGTTATTGTTGGGGGGGGGGTCCATAATTTGGCTATAGCGCTGGAGAATAGTGCTTCTCCAGCAGTTATATTGGCTCTAGTAACCTGTAATTGATTTTTTTGCTGGATCATAGTGGTCTGGTGGTGAGATAGGGTTGGAGTAGATACTGGAGGGATGGGACCTTTAGAGGATGGTTAACCAGTTTGTTGGCAAGTAAGAGTTGATACCATTGAAGGAGGTGAGGGAGTTCTAGCCAGCCTAGTGCAATAAGTGAGAGACAGTGGTGATTGTGATAGGATGCCCCGGTGGCAAATGCATTCACACCTCTCTCCTACTACTTCACTGTGGCAGCCATACTTATCTCGTTTAAACTTCAGAAATGTGTTTGGGTAAGGTGCAGCAGTGCTTAACTCAACTAATTTTGAGTTTGAGCATGAGCAGCATCCTGGATGAACTACAAAATCCTTGAAACCCTAACTTCATGACAGTAGTTTTTCAATGCTTGGGACTGAAGTATTTGTAGCAGAACTCTAAGACATTTGTGTAGAAACCAAAAGTTCCAGAAGCAGCACAAGACCAAGGAAGGATAAAACAAAAATGTTACATTTACAGAAAATAGGGGTTTTCATCCTACACTATTTCCAGGACTTCATCAGAGTTATTTGCATATCAAAATACACCCCTTAAATAGTCCCAGTGAAAAGGAAATATACATGATGGAATAATAAGGAGAAACTGTTGAGATTTATCAAATTGGTACATACATACTTTATCCTATTTTTTCTTATTTTATTATCATTTTAAACATTTTAAATCTTTATATGTGTCATAGGTTCATAGGTTCATAGGTAGGTACTAGGCTATTGGCCCTAGGGCCTATATAAGCCTAGCCAAAAGGTACCCGGGCTTTTGCCAGCCAAGAAAATTATTTTCCTGTGCCCCTGTCATGCAGAGCCACAGAAGTGATCCCCGGGGTGAATTTCCTATCTCCCATCCAATCATCAAGATTTTTCTTGAAGAGTGCTAATGAGAAGCTTTGTTTGATACAGATAGGTAGTTTGTTCCAGAGTATGGGAAGTCTCTGAGACAGGAATATATCCCTCCAGCATGTTCTGTTTATTGTGGTGACAAGGTTTAGGTCCCTAGAGTGTGTAGCTCAGAGGGATTGGGATTTCTTTAAGTGGAGCATGCACAACAGTTCTGGGTTTGACATAGCTTTGTATGTTAGGCAGAGATCACCTCTGAGTAGGTGATATGCAACAGGGTAAAGCTGGAGTTTTTTGAGACGGTTTGCATAGGGCATCTGTTTGAGGCTGGTAATCCTATTTGTGAGGTATTTCTGCGGGCTTTCCAGTTGTTGTAGATGTCTTGTGAGGTACATACCAAAAGGGGCATTGTACTCTATAATGGATCTAATGAGTGATGAGTAGAGAGGAACAATGACCTCTTTTTTCCTCGATGAGAAACCTTTTGTGATGAGGTGTGCCACGTAGAAGGATTTCATGACTACTGTGGTGATGTGATTATCAAAGGAGAGACTACTGTCCACCTGTGTCCCAAGGTCTCTTATCACCCTTTCATTGTTAAGTTGACTACCGCCTATGTGGTAGCTCATGGGTACACAGTTGTTACCAAAAGGGATGACAATGCACTTTTCTGGCATTGAGCTTGAGGCCATGGCTTTGACACCAGGCATCTGTCTCAGTGAGACCCTTTTGTAGGATGTCCACATCATTGGGAGTTTTGATTATGGCTCCTAGTTTGCAGTCATCTGCGAACTTTGTTAGCCAAAGACTTTCTGTGTTAGCCTGTACTTCAGAGAAGAAGATACCAAACAAGCGAGGACCTAGGACTGAACCCTGTGGTATTCCACTTGTCACTGGTCTGAAGTTAGATTTAGAGTCTGCTCCTTTCACAGTGTGAGTTCTGTCAGTGAGCCTGTTGGCAACCCATCTTGTGACATAGGGATTTATACCTAGTTTATTGAGTTTATCTATAATTCCAGAGTGGGGGATGGTGTTGAAAGCCTTGGCAAGATCTAGATAGGCTGTGTGAACCACCTTACCCTCATCTCCATTTATGATGATGTCACAGATGATGTATATATTTCCTGTACATGCAGCCTATTTAAGGGGTATATTTTGATTTGATAATAACTTTGATGACATCCTAGAAATAGTGTAGGACAAAAGTGCTTAGTTTCCGTAAATAACTTTTTATCCTAGTATGGTCTTGTGCTGTTTCTGGATATTTTGTGTGGTTAGTGGTTGTTTTAAAACTATGGTAGCAGCTGAGATTTTGAGCAAGAACAGCTTCAAGTTGAGTACACCAGTGGATGTGTTACATGGTGATCTGTCAATTTTGTTGCAGCAGATTGCAAGATATGTTCAAATAAAGCTAGGTTCCTCCCTATCGCTGTAAAAGTTATCTAACCACCAAATCACGAATTGCAATAGCCAGGACCCACCTCCTATCTACTCTACTTTATGTATCCCCAGTTCTAACTAATCTTTACCAAATTGACCTTAATAAACTTTCCATCTGTTACAACAAAATCGCTAGATTCACTACCAGTGCCAAATCACGATCCCACCAATGCCTTTCCCTACAAGCCCTGCACTGGCTTGAATTTCCAAACCTATTAAGGTACCATCAGCTCAGCCTTGCTCATCTAATTCTGTATTATCCTGAGAAAAACCCTGACCTGACTGGAGCTGAACTTCTACAATTCAAATAGACAACTTTGGTCCACCGACAAAGCCTTAATCGAAATTATCATATGTAAAAACAAATCCGGGGAATCACTATTTGCCCACAAAATAGCAAAAATATGGAACAACCTTCCCCCTGTCCTCAGACTCCAAAACTCCACACCCTCCTTCAAAAGCCAACTTAAAACATACCTCTTCACCAACCATCTATGCAACTGTAATTGACCCCCTGAAGCTTCATTCACTCACTATTTCTAGACCCCATCTGTCCTGGACAACACAAACAACACACTCTTACTATACCTATCCATGTGTGAGCTATAACCTATATATGAGTGTATGTACATATGTGTGTGTGTATGTGTGTGTGTGTCCGTATATATATATATATATATATATATATATATATATATATATATATATGTGTGTGTGTGTGTGTGTGTGTGTATGTTCTTTCTTGTATATTTGCTTGAATGTATATATGGAAACTTAAACATTTATATTCTCTTATTCACTTGTGCAATATCTTGCAATACTCAACCAGGTTCTTATCTACTCTCATATATTTTGTGCACTTGTATTTTAAGCCAATGGGGGTGATATCGTCTTATTGTATACTAACTGCCGTAAAGTCTACAATCTTTATGTTACTTCTTGTCTACTTTCTTGTCTCTGTAAGCTACTGGAGTTTTTCTTCCCAGGAATCCACTGAAAATGGACAGTTATTGTCCAGTTGGACTATCCCGGCAAACAAATGTTAAATAAATAAATAAAATAAATGTTCCTGCACTGAATGAAGTCAATGGTGCTGGTATGTCTGTCAGCATATGTTGTTACAGCTCTGGCCTGGTTACTAGAGCATATTCATGCTCTGGTCCTTTGGTGTCTATGATTAGTAAAGATGAGGAGAAGAGGAACGGTAAAGCTCCAGATTTGAATGCTTGTCTCATTTTGTCAAGTTTCAAAATGCAAAAAAACGAGGACAAAATACCAATAGATTCAGGATATTGAGGCCACCCTTTTAATATATAGACATTTACAAATGGATAATCCATTCCTTTCTGAATGCATTTGAGTTAAATAGCCCAACCTAAAAGATTTAGGGTTTGGAAGTTTCTAGTAGGCATGGAAATTACTCCAGTATTAAATAATGAACTACTTGAAATATGTATTAATTTTGGATCTGATATGATGCAGCTTATTATCAAAGACAATGAGCACAGGCTTGTCAAATTGGAGAAAGAGATCAAAGCTCTGAATTAGAGCATGACTAGTGACCTGCTATTTTCATCATACTAAACAGATTATGTGGCCCTTTTCCTCAAAGTTGATAACATAGTTGTGCAAAACAAAGATTATAAACACAAGAAATTACTCATAGATAAGGTGGACTCTGAGGCAAATGGGCATATCCACCTCCAGCCCATGTTTCACATTTAATTTCTTCAACATCAGGCAAAATTACCATGACAAATGGTACGTTGGTCGATAGTAAATGAGAAAGGAGTTCTTAGTTCATATGCTATGAATTTTTGAGAGGGTTTATACATTTACAGGTTGGAGTGATTAGCCAGGAGGAACACCACAGCTAGGGTCTATATTACATCAATGAACAATTCAATGTTCGAATCTGTAAAGGTTGACGGTTAAAGATCGAACATTTAATTGTTCAAAAATGTTTAAAAATTAAAAAAAAAAACATAGTGACAAAAAAAAAAAAAAAAACTAAAGGGTGTAAGCAGGGGGGCAAGCCCTCCTGCACCCCCACACCCCCTACTTAAATATACCAACTCCAGGATCGTGATACAGTGTAGGGAATGGGAAATTTCCCATTTCTGCACTGTAGTACACTGATGTGCGATCTCAGAGTTGGTATAGTGCTAAAATCCTTTTCTCTTACTTTTTTTTTTTGTTTAATTTTATTTTATAACATTTTTGACCATTGAAATGTTCGATCTATAAAGGTCGACCTTTAGAGATTCGAACATTTAATCATTCGTTGATGTAATATAGACCCCACAGCTATACCTGCCTCAGCAAGGAATTGCAAGCATCATCAGTGAAGGGGAAAAGGGAAAGGCAGGGGGAGATGAGCACCTCTGAGAATGTTGAATTAATCTCTAAAGGTAATGAATTCAACATCTTCAACTTGAGTTCTCTTGTGATTAATGAGGGGCATTATGATTTATTAAATAAATGCTTCTACTTTGTTTATCATTTTAAGACTGATATTTCAGCTATTTTTATACAGCTTAAACTTTGCACATAGATGCTGAACTTGAATTTATTTTTTGATAGTAGAATTTCAGGTTGTCCAACATTACTACTCGGTCCTCAAAAGAAGTAGCTTATTTATTCCACCATCCCACCCAATTATTGGGATATTCAAGACTCATTATGAAGAAAAAAATTAGAGCCTTGCACACCTGTTGATATTTTCAACTTGATAATTTATCATTTCAGGAAAGACAGGTATTGGATGACTTAATGCATAATAAAAACAGTAGGGAGATGAAGCCTTATAAGGGTGGGGGAGTGTTGGTTAAGGACCCAGTAGACTATTCCAGTAGAACGTTGGGTATGCTAAATAATATGGGCAACTATTACAGAGCTTCTAGAAATGAAGTTGACATTACTTATGCAAGTATTGACTGTCATGTTTTTGATTTGTTGTCTCAGGGGTGTGTATGTAATCAAATATAAGACTTTTTGCTTGTGGACAATCATGTTATACTGTCCATGTTTGGGTTTCCAAAAATTCATATGAATGTAATTGAGTCACCTCTAAGACCAAATGTAGCAGCTGGAAATTATAAGATGGAACTGTTAATGCTGTATATTGATAAGCAATATCAGGATATAGTGCCAGGACATAAGTCCATTTTGCATACTGTCCCCACAACATTTTATCACGATTGTCACCACAACAGTTATGCATACAAAGAAATACACATGCACACAAATATCTATAACTATATATGTATCTATATACGGGTCTGCTTCTTCTCATCGAAAGGACACTTTATCAAATAGACAGGCAAATTCACTTTAGCGCAAGTGCACTTGCACGTAGAACAGTTTATCAAAATACAAAAACAACAACAAAAAAAATACTGCAAACACATTTTTTGCAGGGGGCAAGCCCCCCTTGCAACCCCATGCAGCCCCTGCTACTTATATACACTAATTCCAAGATCACACTACAGTGGGAAAAAGAGTATATTTCCTTATGCCCACTTTACCATGATCTATAACAACAAGTTTTCACAGCATTATAAGTTCCCCTCCTGTAAAAAGCTCAACAACAATTAGAAATGAATGCACCTGTACTACCACAGGATCCAGGAACCACAAACTGGTCTTCCTTAAAGAGTTCTTCACGAAAGTGCATTTTCATTTAAGTGCACTTTTGCTAAAGTGGGTTCAGCTGTCTGTTATTCTGTAAAGTGTCCTTTCGATGACAATAATGAGACCCTATATATATATATATATATATATATATAGACATATATATATATATATATATAGATATATATATATATATATATATATATATATATATATATACATACATACATACATATATAAATATATATATATATATATATATATATATATATATATATATAGATATATATACAGAAAATTAATTTTCATAATGGAAATTATCATTGTACAACTGTAGAAGAAATTTGTGAATATAACATAATTCCACTTAGGGGTAAATTGTTGCTAAAGATATTCCATTTTATACTAAATATACATCTTTTCAGGTTTAGAAGTACCAGACTTTTTTTTACAATATTTCATTTATACATTAGCCATGTAATACACATTCATATTACCTACATGAAAACACTTTGCATTCGCATACCTTTCTTTTTCAATGTCATTTAGAACAGCAATGTCATACCCCCCCTCTATGTCTTTACTTTGTCAGTTCTGAAAGGAGTTCCATATCAAATGTTCACTACTCTTAAGTGGAGCACAGAATGTAAATAATTACACAAAAACAGACTAGTACAAGTTCAGGATGCAAATATATTCATTTCAGCAGAGCCATAGTGGCTGCATCATAAAATAATTCCTTATGCATATTTAAACAGATGTAAGATACCATGTTGTGTACATCAATAGACAGGGAGTTTGAAACTATTAAAAATCATCATAATTAAAAAATGTAAGGTCATCAATGCCAGTTTTAGATAATAGATAATCTGCAAAATGTGAAATTAAAGCCATCTTAAGCCGAAAATAATAAGCTCTGTAATAAAACTCAAAAGAGCAAAGTACTGAGACAGCCTTTAACAAAGGTTCATCATAACTATGGCAGACTATCTGCTTTTGGCTAGACTCCCAGACACAAATTCAGACCTTATCATTTTGGGCTGATATCCAAAGTCAAGGAAGACATTTACTACAGATAGGAAAATAAATGAGATTTCAGCCATGGATTTTTATGTGTGTAAAATATAATTTAATTAACTTTTCATACGGGCAAAGGAAAAAGGAAAATATGCTGTGGTAGTGTTTGAAGACCTTCTGGTAAGTGCATCATATTAACATTTCAAAATATAGATCTTCTCCGGGTTTTCTCTTTCCACTGTCCATAGAAGATGAACTTACAAGCCAGCAGTCTTCTTTAGTTACACTATTACAATGGGAAATATATGACCTAAATGCCTTATTCGGGCAGCAATAATTATTATACAGATTCAAAACCCTTATATTTTCATGTATTCATTTAAATAAAATGACTGCAAACTTTGCTAAATAAATACAGTACATTTAACATGCAACAATATATGAATAAGTTATTTGACAGGAACGATGCATGCTGCCACACACAGTGCATATATTACTTTTTACTCTGGATTGAAAGCACATAAATGAATAACAAGATTAAATGATCATGACTGAGCAATACGAACAGGGAGCGTAATTAACTAATTAGTTTTAAAAGTATATTACAATTGACACATCCATGAAGATATTAATTGTGTTTTCCAAGTATACATACATATATATATATATATATATATATATATATATATATATATATATATGTATATATATATACAGAAAGAGATATTATATATATATATCTATCTATATATATATATATATATATATATATAT
Source organism: Protopterus annectens (assembly GCF_019279795.1). NCBI lineage: Eukaryota > Metazoa > Chordata > Ceratodontiformes > Protopteridae > Protopterus > Protopterus annectens. The sequence continues at coordinate 1,657,924,456 of NC_056733.1, read as the reverse complement.
ATATATATATATATATATATATATATATATATATATATATATATATATATATATATATATATATATATATATATATATATATATATATATATATATATATATATATATATATATATATATATATATATATATATATATATATATATATATATATATATATATATATATATATATATATATATATATATATATATATATATATATATATATATATATATATATATATATATATATATATATATATATATATATATATATATATATATATATATATATATATATATATATATATATATATATATATATATATATATATATAATATATATATATATATATATATATATATATATATATATATATATATATATATATATATATATATATATATATATATATATATATATATATATATATATATATATATATATAAAAAAAATATATATATATATATATATATATATATATATCAATAGACCAATATGCCTTAAGGTGACAAATCGATGCAGACTGAGTTTCCTTCTATACAGCTATATTTGTTAGCTATCCAGCTGTAACCTGAAGGATAACATATAAGAGTAAATTAAATACTGATTTCCCTTTCATATTCTGAAGAAAAACAGCATCCTCAAACTTTATTTCTCCTTTGCAGAAAATGTATAGTGTTACAACCTTTTGACAGAGCTCATTCAGGACTTTATCACCAGATGCCCGTCTGTGAGATTGTGGTTGATTTTCGACTTAGAGTCAGTTCAACTACACCATAATGTCAATTGTTTTTACAGAGAAGTGGTGGTTTTAGAACTTTGAATATCAGCGGCGCAACCTTGTCTAGACAAAGAGAAATAGGTAAGAGCTATACAGCAGAGCAAAATCCACTGCCCACAACTGACTTGTAGCACTTTTTTATATTGTGGTTTGCATTATTATTGTTAAATGTTTTCTTAAGACTGGAAACACAAAGAAGCACAAACACATAAAGACATATGGTGAATACTTGATAGACTTTTTGTTATTAGCATTCTTTCAGAACAACATATGTTATTAATCTTGAAATGCAACGATCCTTAGTGTTTTGCATGATAAATACTATATAAAGTTATTTAGGTTATTTATCTCCTTAACCATACATCGTAATACAGTCACCTTCTGTACAGTCTGTACAGATTAGATTTTACTTATTTAAGTACTCTGACTAAACTTGTGTAAAATGTGTCATTTTAAATTCCTCTGTTGAGGCACTCAACCAGTATCACTCCTGGCCACATATTTTAGATTATAATGTCCCTAGACATGATCATTTCCATTGAAAATTGAACTTAAAATTATTTCTCTGGTTGAAATGTGACTGTCAATTTATAAGACTCTTTGTAACTAGAATCCCATAATTCTTGTCTATAAAGCAGTGAAGCCAATCTGCAGCTTCTACCACTAATTAATTAATTAACTATGAAGAATATCCAACTCAGCACTCCAAACTTACATCAGATCCCTGGGAAGAAAGCTTAATTAAAAATAAGTGCATGTATAAGGTATGGAGAAAATAATACGTAAGTACACCATTCAGAAAGAAAGTATATAAGCTATACCTTAAAGTTAATTGATATCTCCCTGGTAGTGCAGCACATTAAAGCGGTGAGCTGTGTTTAAATTTTTTTCCAAAAGCCCAGAAATTGTTTCTTTCAGTCTCACTTTGGCTAGTGACTGATTCTGAACAAAAGTCGCTTAACCAAACAATGCACTGGAGCAATTTGGAAGGTGGTTTAAGCTCCTCAGTTGTCTCCTGGGTCAGTTGCAAAGTAACTGTCTATGTAACTGCTAACTTAATTAAGATCTGCTGGAATACATAAGCAGAGATGCGGAATGGAAAATAACAGCAATCACATATTGAAAAATGAAGCAAAAACCGAATCATTCAGCAATGTACAACAAACCAGCACTGTTGCTAGATACAAAAGTTAACACATGATACTACAAATAAAAACTAATAACCAAAGTTAATTAAAGGATAAACAGATCAGTTGTGAGCCTTTGAATGAGGTAAGACATCTATGAAGTCTAAAGGATAAGAGAGTATAATAAAGCACACACATCCAGAGGTAGACATAGCTGTTTCCTTTTGGTTTAAGGGATGAGCATTTTCTTCTGTTGCCTGTTTGTTAAATCCATGGTGTTGAGCACACTTAGTCTGTCTAGCCTTTTTATGAGCTTATCCACTCTGAGTATTGAATAAATGCCAGCGGTGGTGGTGCTGCGGTAGCGTTGTCGCCTCAGAGTAAGTCGTTGTCCTGTTCGATTCTCAGCTAGAGCGTCTTCTGTGTGGAGACATGCGTGAATGGGCGTACCTTCGTTGAAGGTTGTGCTTCAGAGCCGACAACTCAGCATGTAAAAATCTACTGCCCAATCATTAGCCGACCAGAGTTCCGCTGTGGCGACCCCTTACCGGGAAAAGCCGAAAGACACAACAAGTATTGAATAAGCGCCAAACCTTGGAAATCTCATTTAATGAGTTTAAAGAAATGCTTTCTGAGATGGTAATGATGTGCATATGGATAAAACTTTGGTCTGCTCTACAAAGAAAAGAAAAATGCCAGTTCTGCATTATCAAAAACATGGTAGGAATAAAAGAGAAGGATAAGAAACTAAAGGAGAAAGCAAGGAAGATGAAAAAGAAAGAAAGGCATATAAAGCTGTGGTATGTCATGTTACCGTTATGTAATACTTATTCATGATAATATTTTATTTGTGTGCATGTAAACCTGGGATTATGCCTCAGTTTGTACACTCCTGCTGATGTTTGATCATGATGCTAAAGACTGAGTAACTTAATGCAATAAACCTGACTGCATCTCTTTATAACCAATAACTTGGACATGCATTACTAGTCTTATAGAATGAAAACAAATCATACAGTGTTTTTATCTACCAAATGAAGAAGGTGTCAACAATATCTATATTAATTTAACAATACTGTCAAAATAGCATATTACTCTTTGAGGGTATAAACACTAGGATGGTCTTTAACAAAATGTATTGGATTTTTGGGTGAACCACCATGGACCTACTCATTTTTCCCATGAAATGAAGACATGAAAAATCTCAGGAGGAGCATCAGCTAATTTTGAAATCAGTGGAGTTTTTTTCAGAGTATCTGAGGGAAAAAGTTAAAAAAGATGAAGTGAGAGTTATCACTGAAGGGAAAAGAATTAATTTACTCTTTTGAACAGAGGATATGTTATGTCTGCTAGATGACTGATCAATGCTCCCACTAAGTATCAAGGGATGAACTAAAACTTAACAAACAACTGGCAGTATTAATTAGGTTTTACCCCAAATCAATTAGTAAAATGACATTCTAAATTGAATCACTCATTGTAATAAAAGTGCTACACTGGAAATCAACTTTCAATGTTTTATGTAATGTACAATAATAATAATATTAATTTTAAAGATTTATGTATGAACATAGCATGAGCAATTGTACAAAGGGAAATTATCACATCATTTTGTTAGAAGATATTACTTTATTCAAGCAGATTTTCCTCTACACATATTACATATAAACGTCTGAAAGCTTGCTATGTAAAAGCTACCAACCTGATCAGAACAAATTAATTCTTGAAATACTTTTGAGGATCTAAGCATTTGTTATGGCTACTGCATCATTTCTGATATATCATATGCCCAAAATTATTTGGTTAATGGTGCTACAGGACAGTGTTAAAAATGAGAACAGGGATCTCTGTCACAGGCTTGAAAATAAAAATTAGAACAGAAAAATCCAAATATATAAAATCAAAACCAAAGTTTTATTTCTCTTTCAAGACAGAAATGACTTGATCTGAAAAGTAAATATTTATAGTAGCAGAAAGATGGATGTAGATTGTGGTGGCCGCGGTGGTGCAGCGGTTAGCGTTACCGCCTCACAGCAAGAGTTTCTCTGGTTCGATTCTCGGCTGGGGTGCTTTCTGTGCAGAGTCTGCATGTCCTCTCTGTGGTCATGTGGGTTTCCTCCGGGTGTTCTGGTTTCTTCCCACATCCCAAAGACATGCAGTAGGTGGATTGGACACTCTAAACTGGCCCTAGGTGTGAGTGTGTGCATGTGTGTGTGTGCCTCCTCTGTAAGGTTGGGCACCAGGCTGGCAACTTGACACCATAAAACTCCACTGTCAAACATGAGCAGACAGATGATCCACTGTGGTGACCCCTAACTGGGAAAAAGCTAGAAGAAGAAGAAAGATGGATGTAGATTGCAGGAAAGACAACTAAACAAAGGACTGATTTAGTTCAGCTAATTAAGCAGGCAAAGTCTACTGAGTGGACACTCTAAACTGGCCCTAGGTGTGAGTGTGTGCATGTGTGTGTGTGCCTCCTCTGGAAGATTGGGCACCAGGCTGGCAACTTGACACCATAAAACTCCACTGTCAATCATGAGCAGACAGATGATCCACTGTGGTGACCCCTAACTGGGAAAAAGCCAGAAGAAGAAGAAAGATGGATGTAGATTGCAGGAAAGACAACTAAACAAAAGACTGATTTAGTTCAGCTAATTAAGCAGACAAAGTCTACTTAGGAGCTTTTGATGCAGGTAATTAATAACAAATAGTATGACTGAGCAAGAAAGGCTAGAAACCAGGCTTTGTGATAACATTAATACAGAGTCTGGCCTCAGTGTCATATTTCCCAATGAGGTTTGGTGTTTAAATTGAATATACTTTGCTAGTTAATCAGGTCTTTCAGATGAAAAGCAACAACCCAAGCATGCTGCATTTATACGCCAAGGGACTCCTGTTATTAATGAAGTAGAATAAATTGTCAACAGGATAGCCAAATATATTAAACAGCATAATCATATACAGCTAATGGAGTACCATATGCAGTGCAAATCATGAAGATTTTGCTTGCCCACTGGTAAGAGATACTGGGTGTTTGCTTCCATCGGTGATGGTCAGTGTTTCTACATATGCCTTAGCATGAGCAGGGAGCTTTGTACAGTTGTAGGCCTGCTCTCCTTATGCAGTTGGTAGGAGTTATGCTTAGACTTGTACTATAGATACTAAAAGGGATGGGGGCATCCAGTGTTACTCTCACAATAGGATATCTGTTATGAGTTTAAATCAGTGCATGCACAATCACCTGGTCACATTTAAGAACACAGTTGCAATGACTTGCCATCTTGGCTTTCATTCCCAAGCATGTTAGATATCAATGCTAAGCTAGACTGGATGAAATAATGTGCTGGGAATTCATTGGCTTGGTGAAAAGTATGTGTAAATCATCACTTGGAAAGAAATAAGGGTCAAAATATTGTGCAACCTCCAGGAGATTAGTTTGTTCATTTTCATTGGGTCTTATGTCTTATTAAACAGCATAGAAGTATTACAGATCTAAATCTCTCAATAAAATGTGTAGTAATTTAATGAAGAATAAACTCCTTTATTATCTTTGGTAAAGCCTGTTGATTCTTTTTAATTATAAGGTTTTCATATTGTTGCTGTTGTTTTTTTTAACAAGAAACATCTTTATTAAATTATCACATATTTAAGCACAGAAGTGTTGCTATGTATCTGGTATCATACATGAGAGTCAGTCTTTACATACAGAGGGACATCCAGTGATGCCATATAAGTTCAGTTCTGTATACTGAAATTAAATCAAATAACAAATCAGGTTAATTTACATGTCTCAATATAAAAAAAGGATGCTGTCTAAAATTAATAGCTGTTAAAGGTCATGCAGCTGTACTTGTAAGACAGCCAGACCTAAGTATCCCCAGGATTTAATAAAATCTGTGTAGGCACAGTGTAGAGCCTACATGGAATGTATCCATGTACATGGCCATGGTTCCCTCTCGACAGTGCATCATGCATATTAATGATGGCACACTGCCAAGGCAGAGCTAAGAAACATGGATATTGAATCAGTGTAGGGAGAGGTGTAGCAGTTACTCCTGGCTGCAGATGAGTGTGAGGCTCCATGTAATTCTCCCTGCCACTGTTGTAATGTCATGAAGTATGGCAACTGTCTATTAAGTCATTTTTATGATGAATTTTTTTAATATGTTTTTTTTTTAACTGCATGTTTGCATGGCATAGCGCAGAGCATAGCAATGCCAAGCTTTGCTCACATATAGACAGATGGCACCTGACAGACATCTAAAAATAGAAACGGGATGTAATTAATTATCATAATGAAATTTATTTTTATTTTTTTGTATTTTTATTTTTGTACTTTATGTTTGTGCAGAGCGGAGAGCAGCAAAGCTGAGAAGAGCTCATACATACATAGCTGACTTCTGCCAGACATTTAAAAATAGAAACCAGATGCAATTAATTATTTATTTATAGGTGTGTTTAAGCATGTTTGAGCAATGTGGCATGGTGTTCAGCAAGGATAACAGGTAGTCTAGTAGTACATGGGAAGGTATACTAGTTTTTATAATGTCCAACTAGCTACATGGGAAGAGTTACATTTTTATGTGTAGTAGGTCCTGGGTGCGAGTCCATAACAGGCAGAATATGTCTGTAAACGAATGCACTATTTTTGCTTAATTTCATTGCAGTATTGTGAATTTTGGCACTGCTGCTCCATGCTAAGCACTACTCATTCATGCTAAGCAGTGCATAAATATACTAATAGCTAATAATGTTTGTGTGGTGCTAAGCCTCGGTAAAACCACAGTTCTGCGAGTTTTCATGCAGCTTGGCTTCACTTAGCGGCTTTGTACTCTGCTAAGAGACACAATGCTTTTTTGAGTGTTGCAGAATGATGTGTAAGGGTGGGAAAACAGCCTATATTAAGCCCAATAGGTGGGAATTCTGCAACAGTCATTGGAGTTCAATCAACTGTTGGTATGGCTGGTGGTGCTGGTGAAGGTGTGTGCTTTTGGGAACAGAGGTGGGGCATTCAGGTGTCCAGGGTCATGGTCAGGCTCCTTGTTAAAAAACATGAGCCCTGGCTGATGCAGGGTGGATTCCAGGTCTCAGAGTGTAAAGCGGTGGCCTGGGACCATTTGGTCAGGGAACTCACCAGTGTTACTGGCATCCCCAGCACATGTGAGCAGTGTCATCACCATTTTGATGACCTGAAAAGGAGGAAGAGAGAACCCTGGAGACCTGGGTCCAAGAAGCTCGAGCTGAGAATGCTCCACAAGTATGTAAGTATGTCTTCCTCTGTCTAACCAAAATGCAAGCTGAATATCTGCAAAATTGGTATGCATAATGGTGTGCTTCTCTTCCCAACAGCTGCAGCTGACAGGGCTCACAATGTCGAGTCCCATGCTGGGCAGCTGGGTAGGTTGTACCGTGAGTGTGGTAAGTACAAATTTAGCATGCCAACTGTAGTGATATAAGCAAGAAAGAGTAAAGCATTTACTGCAATAAAGTATACACAAGAAAAACTTTACTGCAATAAAGGGGCATGTAGAACTGTATTGCAATAAATGGGCAATTAGAGCTGTAGAGCTGCAGTGCAATAAATGAACAATAAGAACTGTATTTCAGTAAAGCATTCGCAATACCAATAACAGTAAGCAAAATGTTGTTCAAAAGGATTGTGTTGTCAAAACCATTGCAGTAGAGCTGTATGCATTGATTCTTTATGGTAAGGTTGCTGCAGTCAGGTGTAACACTTTAATAGCTGTAGCCAGCAAATCTAATGGTCTGCAAACTGTATTGCTTAGCTTATAGTACTGTCCAAGGCTGTCTCCAGACCACTATCAGTCACATAATGCTCTCACTTCCTCAGACATCAGGTAATAAAGTTGTATGGGCATGGTAGCTCAGTCCATAGGCAGATATTTTGTGTGGACTTCATAGATATTTCAAAACAATTACAATAAAATGTGTTCACTAGCATTGTTGATTCTAAACTACAGCTTTTTTCATATATTCAGTATGGTTATATTCCATGCATGTGTGTTCTATTGTCACCGCAGTCTAGTGTAACACTGTAGTAGTACTAGAATCCCAGAAGAATGTCCTGTAACTTGTATTGCTCAATTCATAGTATAGTTCTAGGTGATCTCAAAACAAATATCAATCATCCAATAGTCAGTAGCAACTCAGTAGCTCAGTCTGTTAAATGCTTTGTATGCCGTACATTTTGCCATATACAGTCCTGGGTTCAAATCCAGTGGTATGTACCACTACATTTTCAATATCAGTCATGTAATGCTCAAATTTTCTCTCTCACCAGAAACACAACAAATATAGGGTGAAGTGTCCCATATTATGAACAGATATTGTGTTTAGATTTCACAGAATGTTAACAGCAATACCAAGAATGCGTTCATCAGCATTGTTGAGTCATAAATAAAGCTGTGTAATCCCAGTATGGCTGTATCCCTTGCATGTCTGTAATAAGTTACTGCAGTCAATTATTACATTATTTGCAGATGTCCCCTTCAGTCACAGCTATTGGGGTCTACTCCCATACCTGCCAACTTATACCTGATGGCTGTCTAGTTTACTTACTGTACACAAACATGCTTCTCAAGTGTCATGGTTTCTCATGATGTAATCAAAACTGCCTAATCCATTTGTCACATGATTAGCAGATAAATTATTATCAGGGATGTAATGTATTACCAAATCCGTTTAGAGAACACCTGGGTAGTTATATAAGTCCACAGTATGTGAAACTGTTCTGTGTAGTAGTAGTGTACCTGCATTTGCTACTGCTTGGCCTATACTGACCAATGCTAACAGCTTGAGAGGTGTGTACATCAGTTATAGGAAAATTGTAGTCATCATATTCAAACCTGACACTACACACCTGTAGAGTATATATTTCAGTGTTTTCAGAAATATAATCTGCAATATCAGTAATGGAATGCTTCTCTCTCTCTCTCTCTCCCTCTCCACACCCCTTATCTTCATTTATTTATTACTGTTGTTTATTATTATGATTTAATATTAACATATTTTGTTTAACTAAATTTTGGAAAAATGTGTTTCATTATTGATATATTTTATTATGATTTAATAATAACATATTTTGCTAAACTAACTATATATTGGAAAATGTGAGTGAGTATCGTTATGTTTTATTATGATGCAATATTAACATATTTTGCTAAACTAACTGTTTTGTTGGCCTTAATGTTTAATTCTTACTGGCATGCTGTTACCATACTGACTGCTATGTTACTTAATGTTGTGTTGCACATAATATACATTAATATGTATTTGGATGAATAAATATGATGTTCGATTCTGTTAATACTAACATTGGTTTGGTTATTACTAACCGTAACTTAGTGCTATACCTCATTTACCATAGCACATCAAGTTAAGCCAGTTCTGGCTGATCTCCTTACCTTGCCTCAACCAGCCGTGGCACCAGGGCCCAGCACGTCTGGACCCAGATCAGTGGTGCCCCCTCTGCTGCCCTTGTACTACCGCCCAGCCATACCTCTCAATCTCTTAGAGCAAGAAATTTGGACAAAGCCACAACTAAAGGGAGGACAAAGGCCCAAAAATAGGGACACATTTTAAATATTGCTCTAAAAACTTAGGAAGTTTATAGGTTTTGCATTAGTATCTATTTCCTGAAGGATATAAAGTCTAAAAATCAAATGTCTGCCATTATTTCCAGACTTCAGTCCTCATTGATTTGCCAGAAAATTTAAATTTTATAAGAAAATGACCAAAAAATATGAGTCAAAATCTGGACTTTCTGCAAAAATCTGGACAGTTGAGAGCTATGGGCTGCAGTGTTGGGTAGTGCCGCCCAAGGGGACAAGGCCCAGCCCCCCTCTGAGAGCAGTGGTGGAGGGGATGTTGTCACCCATGTGGAGTTGCCGGTCTTGGTGCACAGATAGTCCACAATGGCTATGACCGCCACCTGTGTCAGATTGCGGGCATGCTGACCTCCCTGGTTGGGAAGCCTCACCCTGCAGTCCAGTCTCCAGCACAGTCACCCTCTGGGCAGTGATGGAGCAGTGTCAACATTCCCATGGGTGGGGATGTGAGTCACACTGCTGCTATCTGGAAGCATGTGGGGCATGGATTCCACAGCACCCTCCCTATCCAAGGTGTTCACCCCCCCTCATGTGTCACACATCGCCCCTGTCTGCTGTCTCATCTACCTTGTCTGTTTGCAAATGCATCCTCACCTACCCAACATATCTCCCCCACATGTAACTATGTCCCTTCCCCAACATTCCACTCTCACCTTAAAAAAAAATGGGCATCTGTCCTAAAAAAAATCTTCCCATACATATCTCTCCATTTCACACGTGTCCACTGGAAACATGTAATCCGGTCCAATTGGTTAGACAATGCAGTTATGTTGTCTTCACCCCTCTCTCTGCACTTTGAGAATCCAAATTAATCTACAAATTCTGTCAAAGTGCACAGTTGTTGCTGTACTAGAAATGGATAGCTATGGTTCTTTCCCAACCCCTTCCTGCACATCCCTCTCTGCCTTTCACTGTGATTTCCCTCTGCTTTCCCCCATTTCACCACTTTTCAATCCCTTTTTTCTTTTCTTTATATTTTTAGCACAGACCTGCACAATGCACCGCATCATGCAGCTTTGCTAAGCTCAGCTAAATACAGCTATAATGACTATATGTGTTTGTAACATTGTAAGAACACATATACAAAATAAATACCTCTGCCTTCTTTCGGACTTCAGCCCATCACACCTACCTGCATTAACCCAGCACAACACTCTTACTTAAAACGTGGTTTAAACAAAACATAGTAATAGCCAGTTACAGTCATTAAGCATGTTTCAGTGGAGCTGTGCGCCACACTGCACATTGCAAACTAGAATAAAAGTAATAGAATACATTTATTTATTTTATTTATTTATTTATTTTACATTTGTTTACCGGGAAAGTCCGACTAGGCATAAAACCCTTTTTCAGCGGAGGCCCGGGGAGAAAAGCTCCATTGTTAGTAAACTATTTTGTTAGTAGAAAGAAAATTGTATAATACAATAAAGAAAAAAATAGTAACAGACATTCATAACGGTAAAAAGACTAGAACAGAATAAATTGGTCAAGTGGGAGACAAGACCAATAATCTTGTATAACAATGCTTCTAGAATACAGTTCTTACAGTAGTAGCAGGTAGTGACATTGTATACAATAAGAGTGCAATTATGATATACCTTGGACTAAGGAGCAATAGTACACCACTAGACAGCCAAGAACATGATAATGGATGTAACTGAGGCCTGTGATAGCAGGTAAATGTGCCCTTTTATCAGCAACATGTAGAAAGTCACTTGCTGAGGCATTCATGGAAAAATACATATTCAACTGGGTCCCTGTTGCAGAAATATATCCATATAAAGCCATGCACATACTGATGGATGTACTAAATGTATGCCACAGTCTGTATGTGTGCACATATATCTTGCAAAAATACCCACTCTAGTAGTGAGTCAATAGCTCAGTCTGTTTAATACCTTGCATGCAGTGCTTTTTGCCACACACAGTCCTGGGTTCAAATCCAGTGTTGTGCTACATTTCAACTAGATTATTGTGAAGACAGCAGTTATAAATGATTCATGCACTCATTATCCACACAAAGCATTGCAAAGTAAATAACTGCTTTTCACTGTTGGAAGTTACAGGCCTGCAGGTCAGGACACACATCACATATTGGTATAGCATTACTATATGTCGCCTAGTACTCTGTTATTGACACTTGCCTAACATACGTAGCTTAAACACATGCCATAATTGGAGTGCAAAGGATACTCTCACCCTGGCTCTGCCTCTACAACAAGGCTGACACAGCTGACACAGATACACCTACAGCTTGTTGTCCTCCAAAGTGTTCACACTCATGGACTGCAGCAGCTGCAGCCTGTAGTACACACAGCTCTTTGTAAAGGTTTCAGTTACAGACCTACCCTCCACAGTGATGTATAGTAGTCTCCTCAACCCCAATAATATCCATCTCAACAGCTGAGAAAGGGGCCCTGTTTTACATGAATGCCTTATATAGTGCACAGTGGTTGCATGTCATTGGCTAATGATAGTGCAGCTCAGCTGTTTTGGCTGCAATTAGCATATCAGAGTCACAGATTTGTTTAGAGGCAATTACCTGCTAATTAGATGCATGCTAAAATGCAAGCAGCTGGCTATGGGCAAACATTCTGTATGAGACTTTCCTCACACAGAGCACACCCTTGCAAAACAGTACTAGTAGCATATTTCAACAGAGGAGTACTGCACTCCACCAGGTATGTAATTGCTATTTGTTTATAACAGGATGCAGATGGAAGAATAGAGGTATTGGCAAATAGGGAGGAAGAGCGTGCACAGCAGTAAGCTTGTCTTAGACCTGTGGTAATGACATGTCATTGATACCCTGCTGTCTTCCACATACAGTGGATGTGCAATATATCAGGGTAGCATTGTCTTTTGTCATTGTGGCACACTGGTGTTGGGCTGTCCCAATATAGTGGTTGTAATAGCACACTACTATTTGTATGGCCCTAGTTTTATGACATATTATTGGGAGGCTGGCCTTAGGGGACACACCACAGTGGACTGGAGTATTGGACGTATAATTATGCAGCAGAATCTCTCATGGCACACAGGAAACTACCTCAGTAATGAGACTATCTCGGTTGTATCCAGACATCTACTATATTTTCAAACTGTGAGATATGACATATGTGAGCAAGCAGGGATAGTGCTGGCCATTTTGCTTTTGCTGTATCTATAAATAATGGATGTGAAAAATTGAGGGGCTGCCAGCTCAGCCAGATAAAATTTTGTAAATAATTATATGTCATTGTAAATATTAATATGATCCACAGGCTGGTTTCACAAATGTAAGAAAACTGTTATGTGCTAAGTTTCAAAAATGTAACCACACTGCACCCTACTGAAAGAAAGTTGATAAGTAAAAAATTTTACAACTGTGTGTGACAGAGATAATTGCTAGGTTTCACATGTAAAGTGTATTTTACTGATGTGGCTTCCAGGCAGGTGTAGATTACAAAGAAATGTTAAATTTTAAGTTCTGTGAGCCTGGGAACTTAAGCAGAAGTGTCAAGAATTATGTAATCTGAAATGACTTAGCAGTAATGTGCATTATCAATTTAAGACTTTCTCAGAGAGAAAGAGTTAGCATTTTTGTATTTGTGTCTGAACCTGAACACATCATCTCACCAGCGTTTACTTTGTCTTGTAAGTAAAGTTATTTAGAACATATTTTCTCTTAGAGATATATAGAAATAGCAAGATTACTTTAGCGGTTTTCTATATTTATGTCAGACTATCCTACAATGTTGTTTTAAAGTACTTCCTGTGATTTCTGAACTCCCTGTTGTCACTGTGTTGAATCAATGAGTATTATCTTGTGTTTGTATTATTTATTATTAAATATTTTTGAACCTTTTGACTGTAGCTGTTTTGTGTAGAGATAATTTAAGCTCTTTAGAGTGCTTGCATGCATTTGGTGATACTGTATATGCCACTCCTAAATAGCCTTCAAGTATCTGTCACGTTTACCAATTGGATAATAATAACATTACACAGTAGAATTGGACACCCTTTTGTAAGGAAATTTATAGTAGCTGATAGTAGTGGTTGGTAGCAGTCGGTACTATCCTATAGTCTGGGCAGAAGGGGGCATAGCTGGAGAACCTGTGCCAGCCTTCCCCAGGAGTGTCTGTGTGCTTGTATATAACTCAAATCTCAAAGTGTATGTGTATGCGTCAGCTACTTGGGCAGGGACACAAAGCACTGGTTGGACAGAGAGGGTGCTGAAGGTTTTGGCTTGACCACTCGGCTGAGATTTAAACTCTATAACTGTGCCAGTGGGGAGTCTTACTGGGGATCTGGAGGTAATGAGAAAGGGAGAAACCATCCCCAGACTGACTGTGATCTCTGTGTGCTCTTAAGGGAAATTGTACTTTACTGTGTGTGTACTTATTATTCTCCCAATGTGGACACCCCTCACTGGTGCTAGTAGTGAGGATTGAGGCTCTTGATTAGTGGGCCAGTGCACGGGCATCACATATTAACTGTTTGGCAGTGGTGGGCTGTCCAAATCAAGAATTGTTTGATAGTGGTGAGTTAGCCACATCCCATATTAATTGGCTTGTAGTGGTGTGGACATTGAATTCCTGTAACTTGTGTACAGTGATCAACGAAGGTGTTTTTGTATTCTATATCAGCCACGCAGTGAACATTCAGAGTTCAGATCACAATTGTTTTATTTCTTTTGCTAGCTTAGTTAGACAGGGAGAGCAGGCAGGCATGTCAGCAGAGGAGTATAGCAAGCTGACAAGGAGTCAGTTGAGATGTGCCAGGCTAAAGGACTTGTGCATGGAAACCTGACTAAGGCAGACATTATTGCAGCTTTGATCACAGCTGCATCCAAGAATAGCAACCAGGAAGATGATCAGACTGGCCATGGAGATGTACAACACTCAAGGAATGGACAGCTCAACCTTTTTACAGAGGACTTAAAAATCCATCTGGAGCTAAAGAGACTTGAGTTGGAGGCCAAGAATTTGGAAATAGAAGCAGCAGAGAGACTGAGGTGTCTAGAGACTGAGGAAAATGAGGAACAGCTACGCCTGGATGCTGAGGAGAAGGAGAGGCAGAGTCAACATGAAAAGAAGATGCTGACTCTTCACCAGAGTCATGGAGGTAATGGGGAAGGGAATAACTGAACCCCACAAGCAACAAAGGTCAGTACATTTCTTCCACAGTTTACAGAGGGGGATGATTTTGATAGTATCCTTTATATGTTTGAGAGGGTATATAAACAGTATGATGTTGACCAAAGGCTCTGGGTATGGTTTCTGACCCCCTTACTCCATGGTAAAGCTGTAACTATTTTGTCCAAACCATCTGACAATGATTTCTTAAATTATAATGCTGTAAAGAATTGTTTGCTAGAATTTTTCAAGCTAACACCTGAAGCTTATAGGAAAAATGTTTCATGAGCGTAGACGCAAAGCAGATGAAAGTGTGTGTGAATATGTTGCTGAACTAGGCACTTATTTTCATAGGTGGGTGAGTGGGTGTCAAGTCACCACCTTTGAAGGGCTGCCAGACCTTTTGATGAGGAGAACAAGCCCTTAGCACTTTGCCAGAGGACATGGGGATCTGGTTAGGTGATAGACAGTGCTCTACTGAAGATGAGTTGGGGAAGAATGGAGACTTATACCTAGCAAGCAAGGAATCTCTGCACAGGAAAGGGAACCCCAGTACTGCTCATGGATCTAAGGGAACCCAGGGTGGGCAGCCCAGACTGCCCCAACAGAATCTGCCAGTAGCAGGGGAAGCCACTAGTCCAGGTACATGTCCAGGACCTAGGGTTAAATGTTTTGAATGCAACCAGTGGGGCCGTGTAGCATATAGATGTCCACAGAGGCAAGGTGGGGAACAAAAAGTGAGGAAGCCAGTAAGTGAGAATGACAAAATGCCAACAGTTGGTTGTCTTTTGATAACAATGCTACCAAACTACCATCCTGCAAATATCCTGATAGGGAAGGATTTTGATAATGGAGCACAGTGTGTTAATGCAGGTACGCACAGTCAGGCTTGGAGACAAGCATTTGAGTCTGGTAGCTTGGGGAGAGACACAGACAGAATGCACACTTGCAGCCAGGATTGGTGAGGTGGTTTCTTCAGAGAGCGAGCTACCCTGTAGCAGTGAGACTGAAGTTGAGCCACAGCTGCTTGTGGGCACTGATGTTCCCTTGGACAGAGTGACTGCAAGAGCAGAGGTGAGTAGTAGTATCCAGGCTGACAGTGAGGCACCGTTGTCAGAGGATGCCAGACTTCCTGTGGAAGGGGAGCTGGGGAGGATTACAAAGAGAGAGTTGGGGCAGGCTCAGCTCTCAGATTCTACATTACAAGGCCTGAGGCAGGTAGCTAGTGAGGCACCTGATTCTCAAGGGAAGGGGGAATCTGCATACTGGGACAAGAGGTTACTGTATAGAAACTGGACCCCTGAGGTAGGACTAGAAAGTAAGTCAATGCAGCAGTTGGTAGTGCCTAGAGCCTACCACCTAGCACTTCTAGCCATAGCCTATGATATTCCCTTTGCAGGTCATATGGGCATAAAAGATACAAAAAGATGTGTTATGCAGAACCTTTATTAGCCTGGGATTTCCAGAGATGTAACATGGTACTGCAGGACCTGTGAGCAGTGTCAAAAGGTAGGCAAGGCAGGAGAAAAGGTGAAAGCTCCTTTGATGCCTTTGCCTGTGATTGAGGAGCAATTTCAGAGGGTAGCTATGGATATTATGGGGCCTCTGAGTACTCCAAGCTTCACAGGGAAAAAGTATATCCCAGGGGTAGTAGATTATGCTACAAGATACCCTGAGGTAGTGGCTCTGTCCTCTATTGAGGCAGAAAAGGTGGCAAATGTGTTGCTAGAGATTTGCAGCAGGGTAGGTTTCCCAAAAGAAATGCTGACTGACAGAGGTGCTAATTTCATGTCAGACCTGCTGGCTTGTCTGTGGAAGCACTGTGGGGTGAAGCACCTAAAGGCCACCCTCTACCATTGCCAGACTAATGGTCTTATTGAGAGGTTAAACTCTACACTCAAGTCCTTGCCACGGGCATTTGCAGACCAGTTTAAGAGGGAGTGGGACAACCATTTGCCCCATCTGTTGTTTTCTTACAGAGAGGTTTCCCAGGAATCCACAGGTTTTTCACCCATTGAGTTTTTGTATGGGCATAGGGTGAGGGGGCCTCTAGACTTAATTTGAGATGAGTTGGAGGGTGAGTCTGAATCTCACCAGGAGTCTGTTGTGCTATATGTCATATGCCTCAGGACAAGGCTAAGGGAACTCATGGGCTTGGCTCAGGAGAATGTGGCAGAAGCCCAACAGCAGAAAAAGGTCTGATATGACAGGAATGCTCAAGCTAGAGAGTATGCTGTATGGCAGCAGGTAATGGTTTGCATTCCTGTCAGACACAGCAAGTTGCAGGCAGCTTGAGAGGGACCCTACAAGGTGGTAAGGATGGTCAGTGATGTTAACTAATGGTAGGCAGGATGCAGTGGCACAAATTGTACCATGTTAACATGATGAAGCCTTACCATGACAGGGAAGCCCTTGTGCTGAGTATTTGCAGTGGATTGCAGGAGGAGTCTGAGGGAGATCTGGTGACTGATCTCCTCAGTGAGGCTTGAACTGACACCTCAGTGGAAGAAGTAGCAATGTCCCAGCAGCTAGGTTCGAGAAATCTGAGCAGTATTACATGAGTTTGGGGACAGGTTCACTGGGAAACCAGGGTGCACCCACTTGGTGCAACACGAGGTGGATGCAGGACCCCAAAGGTCTATTAAGCAGACCCCTTATAAGGTGCCTGAGAGAGTCAAACAGACTCTGAAGGAGAAGATACAGGAACTGTTAGAACTAGGGGTAATTCATGAGTCCAATAGTTCATGGGCCTTCCCATTGGTCCTGGTGCTAAAGAAGGATGGCAGCACTAGGTTCTGTGTGAACTACAGGAAATTAAATAGTCACTTAGAGTCAGATGCTTACCCCATGCCTAAGTCAGATGAAGCCCTAGAGCAGCTGGGCAGGGCTAAGTATCTTACCACCATTCATCTTACCAAGGGTTACTAGCAGGTGCCCTTGACTCCCAGTGCTAGAGAGAGGTCAGCCTTTCTGACTCCTTTTGGATTGTATGAGTTCACAAAGATGCCCTTTGGGATGAACAATGTGCCAGTGACTTTCCAGAGGCTGGTAGATCATATCCTAGCAGGAGCAGGAGGGTGTTTCCTTGCTTACCTAGATGATATTATCATCTACAACCATTCCTGGCAAAAGCACATGCAGCATGTCAGGGAGGTGCTAGGCAGACTACAGAGGGCAGGGTTGAAAATTAAGCCAAGCAAATTCAGGTGGGTATGGCAGAGGTTTCCTACCTGGGATATAGAGTGGGGAGTGGTAAGATCAGGCCAGAAACTGCCAAAGTGGAAGCCATTCAAGCAAGGCCTGTACCTGTTACCAAAAAGCAGGTGAGGGCATTTTTAGGGACAGCAGAGTACTACAGGAAGTTTGTCCCCAGTTATAGTACCATAGCTGCTCCCCTCACAGACCTAATAAGTAAAGACAGTGAAGATAAGGTAGTGTGGGCCATAGCATGTGTGTAGGCATTCTAGAAGCTTAAAGAAGCTTTGGGAGGACCCCCTGTGTTAGCCAGGCCAGATTACAGCAAATAATTTGTTGTGCAGGTTGATGCTTAAATCATGGGGTAGGGGCTGTACTCAGCCAGATTTCTTAAGAAGGAGAAGAACAGCCAGTGCTTTTTTCTCAGTCATAGGCTCAATCCAGGGAGGAATGCTATGCAGCTGTAGAAAAGGAATGTCTAGCCATAGGGTGGGCACTTCAGAAACTTCTGCCTTATCTACATGGAAGGAAATTCACTGTAGTTACAGATCAGAATCCCCTAACATGGTTACATTGAGCCAGCCAGCAAAATGCCAAATTACTAAGGTGGAGCCTAGGGTTGCAAGCATATGATAGGTCAGTGCAACACCACAGTGAGGTTAGCAATGCCAATGTAGATGGGCTCTCAAGACAGGGAATGGGGTAAGGTATACACAGATAGACTCAACACTCTCAAGCAACATTTCTCAAGGGTCAGTTGAAAAACTAGCTTGAGTTCTCGGGGGGGGGGGGGAATGTGAAAAACTGAGGTGCTGCCAGCCCAGCCAGATAGAATTTTGTAAATAATTCTATGTCATTCTAAATATTAATATGATCCATAGGTTGGTTTCACAAATGTAAGAAAACTGTGCTATGTGCTAAGCTTCAAAAATGTAACCACAGTGCACCCTGCTGGAAGAAAGCTGATAAGTAAAGAATTTTACATCTATGTTTGATCTCAATCTCAGAGACAGGATGTCAGGGCCAGGAGATTTTTACTATTGTCCTAAAACAGAGATAATTACTAGGTTTCACATGTAAAGTGGCTTTTATTGCTGTGGCTTCCTGTCAGATTCAGATTGCAAAGAAATGCTAAATATTAAGTTCTGTGAGCATGGAAAACTTAAGCAGAAGTGCCAAAATTGATGTAATCTAAAATGACTCTGCATTAATGTGTATTATCAATTTAAGACTTACTCAGAGAGAAAGATTTAGCATTTTTTGCATTTGTGTCTGAACCTGAACACATCAGCTCACTAGCATTTACTTTGCTTGTAAGTAAAGCTATTTAGAACATAGTTTCTCTTAGAGACAGATAGAAATAGCAAGACTAGTCTAGCTGTTTTCTATATTTATGTCAGACTATCATACAATGTTGTTTTAAAGTATTTCCTGTGATTTCTAAACTCTCTGTTGTCACTGTGTTGAATCAATGAGTATTGTCTTGTGTTTTTATTATTTATTATTAAATATTTTTGAACATTTTAACTGTGGCAGTTTTGTGTAGAGATAATTTAAGCTCTTAAAGTACTTGCATGTATTTGATGATACTGTATAAGCCACTCCTAAATAGCCTTTAAGTCTCAGTCGCACTTACCAACTGGATAATAATAACATTGCACAGTAGAATTGGACACCCTTTGGTAAAGGCCTTTATAGTAGCTGGTTGTAGTGGTTGGTGGCAGGCGGCACAACTTTATAGTCTGGACAGAAGGGGCATAGTTGGAGAACCTGTGCTAGCCTTCCCCAGGAGTGTCTGTGTGTTTGTATATAACTCAAATCTTAAAGTGTGTGTGTGTGTCACCTACTTGGGCAGGGATACGAAGCACTGGTTGGACAGAGAGGGTATTGGAAATTTTGACTTGACCACTCGGCTGAGATCTGAACCCTATAGCTGTGCCAGTGGGGAGTCTTATTGGGGATTTGGAGGTAATGAGAAAGGGAGAAACCACCCCCAGACTGACTGTGATCTCTGTGTGCTCTTATGAGAAATTGTACTTTACTGTGTGTGTACTTGTAATGCTCCCAATATGGACAGCCCTCACTGGTGCTAGTGGTGAGGATTGAGGCTCCTTGAGTACTGGGCCAGTGCATAGGTGTCACACTGGACATCAATGTATTTGATCCTGTAATGTGTTTCCCTTTTGGTGTGTTTCAGGACTAATGTGTCGCAGAAGGCATTGGCCTTCTCAGATGTGGAGAATGAAATAATACTTTCAGGACTACTGCAGCATCATCACATCCTTCTATCCAATGGGAGGCATAACAGGCAACAATCAGCTGCATTTGGGCAGACCTTGTCTGAGGTGTGAGTGAGACTGGTCACCAGGACAGGACATATGAGCAGGTTTGACATCATGCTACAAACATGGTGAATGATGCATGATGAAGGGCAGCTGATGTAGCCAGGGATCATGCCATCACTGGTGGAAGAACTGCAATGGAACAACCACTCACAGCCACTGAGGAACTCATGGCAAACCTAGGGACACACAACAGCTCCCAGGCATCCATCACACCATACACCATGGATGTGGGTGCCACAGTGTCCACAGCATAGGGCCATGCAGGTACACTTACTGTGATCACCGTTGTAATACTGTAGCAGTCATTCTGTCAGACTGTACATACCTTTACATGAATGTCAGGTCTATGTACTGTGGGGGGAGGGGTTTAGCTCAGTTGTACACTCATACTCAGAATGTCAGCAATACATCAAGTAACACAGTAGCTACTGAACATGTGAGATATATGCAGGTACTACCTTGTTGTGCTGCAACATGCGGTGGTACTGAAATGACCTCACACTCACCTTTTTACAGGTCCATCAAGAGGTGCGCAAGGCCATGGTCCTGCTTTTGTAAGCTTAATACTGTTTTGTTATGGAATATACATATGCTATTAAGGGCAAGGGCCAGGATGATTTCCTATGTAAAGGTAATGTTGTATATAACCAGAGTAGAGTGTTGTGTGTTCCAGTCTGGAACAGTTACCTCATTTTCCTAGAGTGGGTAATCACTGGAGTGTAGTTGAATGAGTAGAAACACTTTTGCACTTATAGTTCAGAGCAAATAAGTCTCCTGGTGTACATGAGGCAATTGATCCAATATGCCTCGTACATACTGAAAGGTCGATGGCACATACCTTAGTCATTGAAACTAATATTTGTATATATTTGTTAAGATAGGTGTACTGGATTTTATGTGTTGTTTTATCAGGTATAGTGTCATAATGCATACTTAAAAGGTACATTGTACTAGCCAAGTGTCATGTGGTTTACCTGACATGCTTGTTATAAAGGACTTGAGTCAAATGTGTATGTTGTTGTGAGGAAGTCTACTGTGAATGAAAGCAGAGATGAGAAGATGTGAGAGTGGTAATGCAGTTGTAGATCCTCATTATTATGACTCTTTGTGGATTTTCCAAACATAATAGTGCATGTAGTAATGTACCACTTTTGTCTTGGTTTCCACAGCTGACCAGGGTGGTTGGGGTCACTCAATAACAAAAAACACCAGAAGCCACAAAGAAATATTCAAAAAACAACAAAAACAAGAAGCAGTCAAGTAATAGGATGAAAAAGATAATCCATTTAATACATCCGTCCTGGTAGCTCGGCAATTCGCCTTCAGTGGAACAAATAACCATACAAACACATCCTCTCTTTATATGCTCATCAGTTAATCCATTAAATTATTACTTCATTACATCACTAACCCTTGTGATGTTAACACTTCAAATACAATCAACAAACCACTTTATATAAATCAATACATACTCATTACATACTTTTATGAAACACGTAATGCTGAACTGCATGGAAGGCAATACAAAATGTATTTAAAATATATTTAAATGCATATTAATTCATTCAAATTTCATAAATTCTTTACCACATGTTATATAACATTCATTAAATATTCACTAAATATTCATAGGTTCATAGGTTCATAGGTTCATACTAGGCTATCTGCCCAAGGGCATTTATAAGCCTAGCCCATAGTTATGTGGCTTTCGTCACCCCTTTAGTTTGAATAAAAACTATGCCTATCATTTTGCTGTGCCTCTGTCAAGCAGTGACACTGAAGTAATCCCTGGGGTATATCTGCAATCTCCCATCCATTGGTCAAGATTCCTCTTGAACAAGGCCAGAGAGGTGCTCTGCCTCACATGTACCGGGATTTTGTTCCACAGCATAGGGAGTCTCTGGGTGATGAATCTGTCCCTCCAGCACGTTCTATTTATAACCATGTCAAGGTTTAAGTCTCCGCCCTTGTGGTTCTGAGGGATCTAGATTTTTGAGGTGAAGCATATTCATCAAATCTGGGTTTGACATGGCCTTATATGTCAGGCACAGGTCACCTCTGAGCAAGCGGTATGAGACTGAATAGAGCTGGAGTTCTTTCAGTCGGGCAGCATAAGACATATTTTTGAGATCCTTTATCCTTTTGGTGAGGAACTTTTGGGGCCTTTCAAGCTGCAGCAGGTGTCTGGTCAGATACATTCCGAACGGGGCATTGTACTCAATCATAGGTCTAATGAGTGATGAGTACAGGGGACGATGACCTCCCTTGATCTAGATGTGAATCCCTTCATGATCAGGTGGGCGATATAGAAGGTTTTCCTAACTACTTTAGCAACATGAGTGTCAAACGAAAGGCTACTGTCAACCTGGGTCCCCAGATCCCTGATGACTTTTTCTGTGCTCAGTGGATTGCCATCTATATGGTAGCTAGGGGTAACCTTGTTTTTCCCGAAGGTATGACTATGCATTTTTTGGCGTTTAACTTCAGGCCATGGCTCTGGCACCAGTTATCCATTTCTGTGAGGCCCTTCTGGAGGATATCTGTGTCAGATGTGTTTTCGACTATGGCGCCCAGTTTGCAGTCATCTGCAAACTTTGTCAGCCATAACCCTCCTGTGTTTGCTTGTACTTCAGAAAAGTACTGAGCCCTGTGGGACACCACTTGTGACAGGCTTTGAGTCTGACATGGCTCCAGCAACTCTGACCCTGTGGGTTCTGTCACTTAGCCAGTTTGCAACCCATCTTGTGATGTATGGGTTTACATTCAAGCTGATGAGTTTTTCGATGATACCTGAGTGGGGTATTGTGTCGAAGGCCTTTGCCAGGTCGAGGTAGGCTGTATGGACTGCCTTTCCCTCATCAATGGCCTTGGTGACAGTCTCGAAAAAGTCAACCAAGTTTAAGAGGCAGGATCTGCCTTTGACAAAGCCAAACTGGGTTGGATCCAAAGTCTGCAAGTTCCCTATGTCTTTATTTATGAGTTCCATTATGATCCTCTCCATGGCTTTGCAGATAAGGCTTGTCAAGCTAATTGGGCGGTAATTTCCAGGGTCTGTGGAGGCACCGCCCTTATGAAGTGGGACCACAGTCGCCGTGCGCCACTCCTTGGCAATGTATCCTGAGGTGAGGCTAAGATTAAACAGCTGTCCTAACTGTGGGTTTAATTCCTCGTTGAGTTCATGAAGCACACAGCCGGGGACACCATCCGGTCCCATGGATGCTGTATTTTTTGCCTTAGTGAGGGCAGTTCTCACCTGGGCGTTGGAGATGTTTGGGGGGCTACAATCCTCTGGAATAGATATCTCTCCTTTTGGGGGGGAGGGGTGGAGAAGTTTGCACTGAACCTGTCAGCCAGTATGTTGGCAATGTGTGTAGGTTCAGTAATTTTCACATCATTTTGAACTAATTCTGAGCATATCTGGGAGTTTCCTCCTAGGTTTCTAACATAGCTAAAGAAGGCCTTATGATTCTCTTTAGAATCCTTGGCGATTTTTCTCTCAAAATTTGCCTTGGATGATTTTATGAGAGCTCTTAGTTTTTTACTTATAATGATCAAAGGTGTCTTACCTTTCAAGGATTTTGCTCTATCTTGTAGTAGCTTCCTCCTTTTGTTGTAGAGCTTGTTTATGGCTGGGGTCCACCAGACTGGACGCTTGCCTTTGGTACAGAGAGTCTTAGTTTTGTTTGCAATTGCTTGCTCCATGCAGTCCTGTAGGTGCTGGTAGAAGGCATTTGTAAGTGATTCAGCGGTTTGAGTAATGTTTACCACTGGCTCAGGGGCCTTAAAGGAGACCACACTAGTTTTTAGAAGTGTGAAATCGGCTTTTGAGAAGTTTTTCACTGTGGTCTTTTTTGTTTCAGGTGGGGGCGGGATGAGGACCTCCAGCGAGATTAGTTTATGATCTGATCTCACTAGTGAGGGGTATACTTCCAGTGTTGAACATTTTGATCCCATGTTCGTGATGATGAGATCAAGTATGTTTTCTCCTCTTGTGGGGATGGTGACTAGTTGTTCCATGGCATTTGAGTTTATGAACTCCAGGAATCTTTGGGTTAGAGTGTTCGGGCTTGAGTAGTGTTCTCAGTCTATATTAGGGTAGTTGAAGTCACCTAGTATGATGGTGTTTGGAGATACATTTATCCCCTCCAATGTTTTCAGGAAGGCCATGTGAGGTTCCTGAGTTTGAGAGGGTGGTCTGTAACATGGTACAAATTGCAGAGCAGTCTTACCTATGGTTAATTGCACCTGGATGGTCTCCGATGCATCGTGCGTTGCCACCAACCTTGAGGTGTGGGTGTCCTTTATGAATATGGACACCCCCCCTCCTTTCTTGGTGTTGTCCGGATTTTGGGGCCGGAACGCATGATATGAGGTGAAACCTGTTAGTGCTGGGGTGCTCTCAGGAGCCTTGAACCAGGTTTCTGTCACAGCACAGACATCGATGTTCTCCATATTGAGAAGGGCCTTGAGTGCGTGCATCTTGAGATTGAGACTTCTGGCATTGAGCAGCATTACCCTTAGTTTTTTCCTTTTGGTGTTCTAGGGTGGTAGGTTTAGAATTTGAGCCTTGCCTAAAAAAGGCACTATGGGGTGGCAAGAGCCTTTGCCAATATCCGGAAGCCCAGGGTGACAGGTGCAAGCCGTCCCTTGAAGCAGCGTGGCTTGTCCAGCATGTCATCCCAGGCAGACAGACATTGGATCCCCTTTGAATGACACCAGAATTTAAGCCAATTATTAAAGCTGATCATCTTATCACTGTATTGTGGCATCATTCTAGGTGAAGGTAGGATACTGCTCAAGGTCAGGGTCATACCTGCCTGGGCTACATAATCAGAGAGCTCCTCGATGTCCCTTTTCATGTAGTCCAAGGAGGTACGTCTCAGGTTGTTGACACCAGCGTGGACAATGACTGAGTCGTACTTGTACCTGCTGTTGAGAGACCTGAGTGCTTGCGTTATGTGGTGGATTCTAGCGCCCGACAGGCAGCTTACTGTGACCTTCTCTTTACTCAGTCTGATGAGCGGGACGTCAGTGTGTCTGACTATGGAATCACCAATGACAAGTGTGTCTGGCATTTTGTTTGGCCTTAAGAGCTGTGACTGTTTGACACTCTGACTGTGTGGTCTATGTGTTGCATGTGTTGGGTCGTGAGGTGGTAGTTGTTTGGGTGTCTGCTTTGGTGGCCTCTGCTGTTTTGGTAAATTTTTGATCAGAGCCTCGAGTATGTCTTTGTGTGAGTATGTGTATGATTTGAAGTTGTGATGGTACCATGTGTGACTGGGTATGTATTGTGTGTGGTTACCTTCTCCTCCTGTCTGGTCTTGCCAGTCCTATGTTGAGAGAGCTCAGCCTCCAGTTTGGCCGTATAGTTGCATCTCTCGCATGTATTTGTGTTTTGTGGGAGAAGGAGAGGATTGTCTGTGTACATGAGGCAATTGTAACATTGCCTCAATATTCCCAGGTTCACCAGTTGAGCTGGAGAGGACACTAGCAACTGATCCCTCGACATACTAGAAGTAGTAGATAAAGAGACTTTCAACGGACTCCGGGGGAAGTGGGTTTTAGGCTGGTGGGGTACTATCTATAATAAGAGTGCTTTATCAAGGTGCAAGTACTGTAGGAGTAAGTGCTAGGCTTTACAGATAGAGAATAGTCTACTTGGGAATCAAGTAGAGATGAACTTTTCAGTTATAGGATATGCTGGTTAGATCAGCAGTACAGCTCGAGGAAGGTAGTTCTAAGGGAAAATTGGAAGAGTGGAATTTAGATGGCCCAAATAGTTTAACCTTGTTTAACCGCCACTGCTCTTGTGTGCAACAGTGGTAACTCAGCTTCATCGCAGCGTTTAGCATGTTTTATAGCAGGGGCTGAAGGGAGCTAGGAATTGGCCCAAAACGACCAATGGACTACTAGTTTCTGGCTGAAACTTCACCAAATCAGACAAAAGGCGCTCAGTGCTTCCCACTCCCACTGGTAAGCAAAGAAACTTCCCTCCTTCCTAATAAGGCAATGGATCAGTAACAGGAACTAAAAACAAAGCCCAGGGATCAGCAACTCTGAAACTGGACTACTCTAGTTCAGTAAGGCGGAAAACAAGAGATATTTTTTGTTTTATTACAGAGACAAGGAAAAAACAGACAGTAAATGCTATAAATGCTGTAAATCGGCTAGCGCACTTTAGTGTGTAGCCTACAGAAACAATTTGCAACAATTAGTAACTTAAAGTGCAATAAACAATGTAAAATGCAGAAATCACTTAAAGTAGCAGTAAAACAGGCGAAATGCAGTCGCTAGCTTAAATAACAGTGGGAAAGCCACAAAAAATACTTATATCTGGTAAAAAGTCACTCTTTTAGCTCTCTGCTGCTTGGATCACTCTGCAGGCCACCACGAGGATCTGTGCTGAGTTGGTACAAGCTGGAAAACGTGTGTTTAGCGTGTTTTATAGCAGGGGGCTGAAAGGAGCTAGGAAATGGCCCAAAACGACCAATGAACTACTAGTTTCTGGCTGAAACTTCACCAAATCAGACAGAAAGGCTGCTCAGTGCTTCCCACTCCCACTGGTAAGCAAAGAAACTTCCCTCCTCCCTAATAAGGCAATGGATCAGTAACAGGAACTAAAAACAAAGCCCAGGGATCAGCAACTCTGAAACTGGACTACTCTAGTTCAGTAAGGCGGGAAAACAAGAGATTTTTTTGTTTTATTACAGAGACAAGGAAAAAAACAGACAGTAAATGCTATAAATGCTGTAAATCGGCTAGCGCACTTTAGTGTGTAGCCTACAGAAACAATTTGCAACAGGAAATTAAACTGTATACAATAAATAAACATATAAAGTATTTCAATACATTGTTGGGGTCTCTCCCCCACTCCTCCTGATGTCAGTGTCTGTTCAGACTCTGATGATGATGGTGGCCACAGTGAAGCACAGGTGGGGTTATCGGGGGCTGAATCTGTCTCAGAAATTGACATCCCTTTTCTGCCCCCATTGTTACCACACACAGTCAGTATGCCCACACATAGTCCCCACAGGCCTCATTTATGGGACAGTCAGAGGGTGGAAACATTGAACAGGTCATTGTGGCAACAATGGCTTCAGTGAATATAGACACTGGCCATAGCCAGAGAGCTGGTGAGGTCCCACACAGGCAGATTGACAGGGCTTCTCATAGTTGGATTACTGTCTATCCACATCCTGTTGCAGGTGTCACATCACAGGCCACTCAGTGCATGTTTCTGGCCATCATGGAGGCACAGGCATGTTCTAAATGGAATGCCAGACATATGCTTAGGGTTATGGATGAAGCATAGTCTGACATTCGTGACTGCCTCCACTGCATTAGGGACACCCTGGATCAGTTCACAGGTGCAGTGAATCGATAGTGGGCTGAGACAGTGTCTGTCTTGGCTGGACCACACATTGTCTGTGCTGGAATGTGTGGTTGGATTTGGGCATTGGACCCTTGGATGTAGGTCAGCCACACCGTCTGCTGATAGTCCATGTGGCCTTGCACAGTTATGCTCCTGTAGTGGCAGTATATCCAGCACTACAGATGTGCGTGTGCTGTCCATACCATGATGTGGCAGGCCATGGTGCATGGTCCAGGATGATCCTGTGGATGACATGGTCTAAGGAGACACAGTCACTGTCAGGTACTAGCACCACTTCTGACTTGAGCATGGTGGTGCCAGTGCAACTCCTGGCAAAGCCATTCCCCGTGTTCAGGGCTGGAGACAATGAACTGTCAACTCTACCATGTACGGTCCACAGCTATCCAACATACACATGTGTATTGATAGCACTGAGCTTGACTGTGTACATGTGCACACTCACACAGCACTGTAACATGCAGATCACCTACAGACACACACATGCTCCATCTAACCCGCTCCCCTTCCTGACTTACACTCATGCTGTCAACTCTTTGGGCCAGCCTAGGCCTCCAGCAACCCCATAC
The DNA here is from genome assembly GCF_019279795.1 of Protopterus annectens. Classification (NCBI taxonomy): domain Eukaryota; kingdom Metazoa; phylum Chordata; order Ceratodontiformes; family Protopteridae; genus Protopterus; species Protopterus annectens. Next base: position 1,657,896,319 of record NC_056733.1, on the reverse strand, counting down.
ATTATCCTGTGCAAGTGATGATACTGGTGCCACATCCCTGTCATCATTCCCATCGATGCAGGGGAATGAAGATATGTGTCTGATGCACAGGGTGACTATGTCACTTGACATGCATTTGTGTAATGCAATATTGTTTTACATGCCACTTGTAATGGTCACCAAAATTCTCTGTATTCTGGCATGTGTCATGAGTACGCAACATACATTTGTGGACCTTATGTTGTATGATGTTTTACTGGCGGTATTGTTACACAATGACAAGTATGACACAGACCTGTGATATGATTCTGTTGCAGGAGTCTGAGGGGGATAACCTATGGACACTTGGCAGCAGTGAAGTGGCACAGCATGGCATGGCAGCACAGCAGAAGTATGACTTCCACAAGGTACAGCAGTATACGTGCATGACTCCATAGGTTCACATCTGTATGGCAGTCTACCAAGGATAATGCTGGTGGTCAGCATACTCATGCATTCATAATTTGTGATAAGGTTTGCTACAGGGCAAGGTGTGACCTTGCTGGAGTGCATATGCTGCCTATCTGTAGGGAGCATAGTAGATGGATGACTCACTGTAAGGACATTATCGTATTATGTGATGTTAGTACTACATACTTGTGGGAGACATTTGTCTAGCAGATATAAATACACCCTTGAAACAGACTGTGCACCTCAGCACATGCTATTTGTTTGATTGGCTGAGTGGCTGTCATCTCAACACACGGCATATGAGTCCCTCTTTGACTGGGGAAATATGTGCTGGTCCAGTACTGAGAGGTATACAGATGTCTCTGTGAGGGCTGTATGATCATTATGCTAGTTAAGTTCACATGTGCTATGGCCCCATAACATGATGTATACTGCTGTAACAGGCTCACTTACAAACAGGGCCACATTTGGGCTAGCACCACTTCCACTCACTGCATACGGGACACGCCAAGGCAAACACATACTGCAAGTTGGCTGTATTTAGATTAGAATACTTACCTATGTAGTGGTACACACTATAGATCACAGTACCCGATGCACACAGCACAACTTGTGTCTGCTAATACTATTAGATTAGAACATATAATGCTTGTTGACATCAGCAAGCCTTGTTGTGGTCAGTCATATGGAGGGCCACATCACCTGCTACAAATAAAATAATGCAAAACCCTAACTGTCTAATTTACAAAGGTTATCATACATATGCAATATGGATATACACATGCACAGTGTTGGGCAGAGTAAGATTAAAACCCCTAGCTATCTAGGCTTATACACTACAGATCACACTACAAATTGCCCACATCCTGGCATAAGTCTTGTTACTACACTGTCAGCTGGTAGTCTTAAGGTGGCTGACATCTTCAGGCCTTATAGAATAAGGCACTGTGGAAGCCAGCAAGTTATGGGCCAAAAAGTACATAACCATTGCAGGTGGAAAGCTCATGAGGGCATAGCTGCTGTTTTGCAGGGGTATATATATATATATATATATATATATATATATATATATATATATATATATATATATATATATATATATATATATATATATATACACACACAGGCCCACATACACATACACACACACACACACACACACACACACACACACACACACACACACACACACACCAAGTGGGCTGCAGTGAGATTAGAACCCCAATCTATCTAGGCTTATGCATTATACAGCATGGTATTTATCACATGCAACACAGATTAAGTCTGCTGTATATGTGATTGCAGACACAGTACTATGCATTACATAAATTAGGCTTGTGTTGAACAGCATCTGTGGTCTGCAGAGTGATATAGATTTATACTGTTATCTGCAGCTAGTATCCTATCAGTCAGATAACTGATGTTATCCTAGCTATGTGTGTACAGTTTCCAGTATGGCCATATGTGGCTGGTTGCGGTTAGACAGGCAGCACTGTGTGCATGGACAATGTGCCCTGTCCATACATGTGTTGACACCATTATACATTCCACCACCTGCTTACCTGTGTCTGCCTCCATGGTGACATTCAGCAGGCATAAGGGTCTGTAGGTAAGTGGATTATGTACTGTTGCACCTTTAGTTTGGATCCTTTGAGCAACATTATGGCTGTGTGATAGTGCAGTTTATTCACCATTATTAGGGTATGTTGGACACTGCAGACATTAGCACACATATTTCTGTATATAACAGGGATGTATATATAAATGTAGCTGTGTTTGTGTGTGCATGATATGTATATGTGTTATGTAGATATATGGCAGAGTCTATGTATCATTTTAATATATATAGCTATATATATCTTTTGACAGTACATAGTGAAGACATACTATGCATGTGAGAGAGAGATACTGACAGATAGATATGTATACGTATATGTCTGTATGTCTAGACCTTTTATACATCATAGGTCACTTCAATGAAGGGCCAACAGAATTCCACTCATTTTTACTAAGTGTACAGGCATGCCTAGTGGAAACGTCAGTACTTATAATGTGACTCCAGGCCACACCTACCTGCAATCCAGTCCAGGATTTTGTATGTTACAGACTTTAACATCTGCCCTTGTTTCTGCAGCATTGCACTTCACTCAAAATGTTCGCAGCATTCCCCAGCTGTCTGCTGTACTAAATATGTGACTGGGGTTGATAATATTACACCACCAACAGACTGACAGTCTGCATATATATCAACTGCCCTGATTTTCACAGAATGTCCAGAGTTTTGCATCATATGTTTGGTCTGTTCCTCACACTTTTGTGGATTTCTGGTGCTTTATTGAATATTGACATCAATACATTCTACTAACTACAGACAAATAATTGTATGTCAGACTTTATATCCATCAGCATACATGTACTACTGCAACACCTTTACTTCCAGCAAGGTTTATGTGACCAATATTTAAACTCTGTCCCAATGATTGGGCCTCTGTCCCCCCAGTGTTTCTGGCTGTGTCCAGATTTCTTGCACTAAGAGGTAGGGAGGTATGACATTCTGTGAAAACACCAACATACGAATATCTCACATGCAAAAGATGTGATTAATTCCAGATTAGAACCATCAATACCATCACCCATGCTAGATTCCCTAGTCAATTGAGCCACACAGGGCACTAAACAGAGAGGGGTCATCCATCACATAATCTGCAGCATACATATGTACATTGCTATTCTGCATGAAGAAAGACATACAGTGTGTGAGTGCTATCTATGTTACAGCCCTGAGATTGTCTACTCCACTGCTATACCATAGCTGATTTTCTGTTAAAGCAGTTATAATGATACACAGCTGTGTTGGGGTGAGGGAACAACAGCATATGATCATCTTGAGTAGACAGCAGTCCAAATATCATGGATGTCCACTGTTTAACATCGCCCTTCCCTGATGTGGTGAGTATTCCAATCATGAGGCCTGGTGAAAATTAAGGAACACATACTATTGGACTCAGTATCGGTTGTCCCATGTGGATGTTAACTCTGACCAAATAGCCAACTACATTTTCTTGCATAACAACAGCAGATCCATACATACAATACCTTATTATAATAATCCTTACAATTAGTGTATAGATTAGTGATTTACCTTGAGAATGCAGCAGTTGACAGAACTGTAGTTCAGGGCTGACTCTGTGTGATGCAAGCAGTGCACAGCCAATACATCTATATCTACATTTTCTTGCATAACAACAGCAGATCCATACATACAATACCTTATTATAATAATCCTTACAATTAGTGTATAGATTAGTGATTTACCTTGAGAATGCAGCAGTTGACAGAACTGTAGTTCAGGGCTGACTCTGTGTGATGCAAGCAGTGCACAGCCAATACATCTATAGGTACATGTTGTGTGGTTTGCCTGGCATCAGATATTTTTAATATATGTATGTGAGTAGGAGTAAGGTCTCAGTCCCTGGGAACCTAGGCTGTCAGTGAATGTGCTATGCATTGTCTCTTAGTCAATGTCAAGTCATACTAGGCATGCATGCATCTGCCTACAAGGACATCATCAGGGGGCTCCTCCTCCAAGTCCTCCTGTGAGTGTGGCTGTGGTGACCTAGGCTCTGGTGGGGGGCTGTGTATCCCTTTCTTATGCTGACCCTGTGGCAGCTGCTTCCACAGGATCATATTGTGTAGCATGGCACATACTGTGAACATATTTATATTCAACATTGTCATGGGGTTAAAAGATGATGTAGTACCTGGTGGGGCATTTTCATTGTTCAGTCACTGGAGTATTATTTGAATTGTTTAAATTAACTAAATTAATTAACTGTTTTGCTTGATTGCTTGATCAATCAATTAGGCATATATTTAAGATTGCTGGTTTTTGTAACAATTTTATCCCTTGAAGGTGAAATGGTACCAGGAGAATAAAGTGGTACGTTGGCTTCTGTGTTGTTTATTTTTTTGTTTAAGTACAGTATTGATTTTGCAGTACTTTGTGGATCAGAAGCTACTTGTTTTTGGTAGAAATGGATATTTCCAGCAACAGTTTCTCCTTTCCAAATATGGTTAAGGAGAGAGAAGAGAAATTCTTGCAATCTGATCTGTGGTATTCTCAAATATTGAATGGCTCTGTGGGGCATTTCAAGCAGTTGTAAAGACTGTTATCTAAAGAAGTTTTTCTGTTTCATGATGTGAAGCTCTTGGAGAGATATTTGAATCTTAAGTTAACACCCAGAGGTCTTTGTGTGGATTGCCTGTCTGCTGGTGAGTTTGGACAGGATGAACAAGATTTGTGTGAGGAATGGAAGCAGGTATCCCTTGAATGTACTTTGGGCTGGCTGAGAATTTTTCTTAACGGTAACAACAGGCTTTTAGAGAAAGTCCGTAGTGACATTTTGGCAATAAAGTAATCCTTGAAAAGGGATTTCTCAGAGTCTATTATTAATGCTAAAATGACTGAGATTAAACAAAAATTGGACAAGGTAGAATGGGATGTTGTTACCAAAAAAAAGAAAAAAAATTGTCTCGGGACATGAATGATTTCCAAGCAGGGCTTATCTATCAATGGCAATGAAAGCCGTGTTTGGGACGATCTAAAAATAGATCCCCAGTTTCCTCTGTTGAATTAATTTCAAAGAAAAGTGTCTCTTTTGAGAGAATCCCTGAACCAGAATCATCTCATTGCAACAGCCAATCAGAGCAACAGCAGTGATCCCAGCCGAAGAATCAGAGAAGAAGCAACAGAGGAAGGTAAAAGGAAATATATTTTTAACATCAAGGATTATGTTCAAAGAGCCACAGTGTTATGTGACCAAGAACATCCACATGAGCAAGAGTTATTAAGCATTATCAATTTGACTGAATTTGACTGAATTATCTTTTTCTGTGGTAGAGGAAAGTGTACTTTTGAGAGTTTGTATTCACTAGGACTCCCATGATAGCAAACCTTTTAAATGAGGCCAGTAAATTTTGTCTGAAATTGCATTTGAAATACTGCATATATTTAATGTGTTATAGACCTTTTGTTCTTCCTTTACTGTCCGTTCTTCAAGTGTACTTTTTCTTCCCAAAACATGCCAAATTATTTGCCTATTTGAAAAAATGTTATTTTATAACATTGAGAAAGATTATACGAAATTTAAATGTAGGAAATTTAATTTGAGTAAGGATGAATGGCTTGCTTTGAAGGCATTATGGGGGTAAACAAACTCACTTGTGTTCAAGGAAGCTGATAATGGTGGAAATTGAGTGGTAATGAGTAATACACAATACAAGAAAATGGCTCTTGATTTGTTAAATCGAAAGGAAGCCTACGAATGTGTATCCTTTAATCCAGTGATTCGGTTTAATAAAGAGCTTTTGGGATTGTTGGAGAAAAGGGGGAAGGTTGGGTTTTTTAACAGCTTCAGATACTACGAAATTGTATATTGAGAGGCCCAGGGAGTCATTGCTTGTTGCCATTCCAAAAATTCACAAAGACAGGAGGACTCTACAAGGGAGACCCATTGTATCTTGTATTGGTTCTTACATGCAAAATATAGAAGTCTTTCTGGATTCTGTGTTAAAACAATATCTTTTGAGGGTTCCAGCTCATATTAAGAATGGCTAGGAGTTGTGTGAATGTAATAGAGGGCTAAAATGGCAAAGTGATTATTTTTGGGTCACTATGGATGTGTTGTCCCTTTATACTAACATCAGTTTACTATGGGGTTTAGAGTCGGTTGCAAAAACCTTAGGGGAAGGACCGCAAACTTCTTATGTTTTGGAATTACTTGAGTTTTGTCTCTCTCAGGATTACTTTACCTTTAACGGCAGAATGTATTTGCAAAAGTGGGGCACGGCAATGGGTGCCTCATTTGCCCCCTCGTCTGCTATATATACATGGATGAATTTGAGAGACAGTTCATTTATGTGACTGAGTATTTCAGGAATAAGGTTATTTTTCAGCGGTTCGTAGATGACCTGTATTTTGTCTGTAGGGGTACCATTGATGAATTTGTGGAATTTTTTGAATGCCTGAACAAAAACCCCCATGGTTTGAGTTTTAGTTATTAGGTAGAACTTGAGGTTATTAAGATCTTTGTTTTTTTTGTGGATAATCATAAGGTCATATAATGTATATATGTATATATATATATATATATATATATATATATATATATATATGTGTGTGTGTGTGTGTGTGTGTGTGTGTGTGTGTGTGTGTGTGTGTGTGTAATATATATATATATATATTTATATATATATATAAAATTGGAGTACAATGTGCCCATCAATAAGTCTTGTGTTTCATTATTGTTTGTTCAGTAAGCCATACTGTTAGATACATTGCAAGTTCTAAATTGCTGAAAAAGTATCTTTATGTAGGTGTTAAGTGAACTTAACTCTGTAATAAATAAAAGTCATTATCACACTATGCTACAGCTATGGAACTTATTTTCAGACTATTTTTTTATTAAAGCACTGAAACATCAACCTACTCCTAATAAAAGCCTAATCTTTTTAACATTCCCTCAAGAAACTTGAAAGCATAGTCAGTGTAACTGCTGCTGTGCAGAAGTTACTAACAAAAGAACTCTCAAAATTTGTATTGGTCAGTTTGTTTTCTTGTAAGCAGTAAATAACTATCCTGAATTCTAAAGAATCACATAGGCAAAGTTTAATAATGGTTAGAGCAGTGTCAGGGCCAAGCAGACTGCACACTCACTTTAATGAAGAAAATTAGGTTGTGGGCTCTGTTTCAAAATCCCACCCAAACATTTCTAACAGTACCTGTTCTATTTTTGACTCATTGGTAGAACAACACTCCAAGCAAGAAAGCCATTCTCCATCTAACATTTGACATTATGCTTTGCAACAGGTCAGAGGTTATCAGTTATATAATGACTTATTACATGCTACACAGACACAAATGGTAAAAATTCCTTGGCTCATGCCTGTGAAATAATGGTATATACCTGCAGTATCTTGTCCAGATTCCCTTTTTCAGTGTAAATACTACTTTAGATCATACCCGGATATGCCTCTTTACATAAATGAATTTTGCAGCTACAAAATAATTCAAATAAAATAAGAAACTAAAAGGCAAAATAAGCCAGACAAATTTGTCCAGTTTGAGTCATGTGAAAAGTGAGGTGTATAAAACAATGGTGTAGCCAGTACTACTGTAAGGTACAGAAAACTAGGCAATAAAGGCAGAGGAGATGAGGAAGCTAGTGGTAATGGAAATAAAGTGTCTGAGATGAGTTTAGGATGCATACTGCTGGAGAGATGAAGAAATGAAGACATAATAGCAGTAGCCAAAGTAACTCCAATTGCAGAAAAGATCACAGAGAACAGATTACGGTTGCTTGGGCACATGTCCAGAATAGCAGAAGACAATCTGGTGAAGAAGATTTGGTACAGACAAGTAGAAGGCAAGAAAAAACAAGGGCATCCAGCAAAAAGGTGGATGAATTGTGTAAGAGAAGATGTAAAACAGTCAGGCATGAGTGTGAAAGAAGGCAGGAGTGTGGCATTGACTCGAGAGATGTCAACAGTAAGCATAACACCCTGACCACATGTAGAAAAGGGGAGAAAAGGGGATTGATTATGATGATGTTGATTCATGTGAAGACTAGCTGCCATTTTATGAATCTGCATATGCTGTTTTACATTAGTGGGCTCCCTTGTTTATTTTAATGTTAGTCTGTGAACATGAAAATCATTTTGGTTTAGATTTAGTGAGAGGAACAAGAGTGACTCACTTTTTTTACATAGCTTACACTGATACAACATACAAAGCACAGCAAACCTTGGAAAGCAAACATAATTCAGCTCAAATTTCAGCATTAATTCAGTGCATCACATTACCACAGATATATAAAACATGAATGAGCTGAATAAAGAGAACCTCAAGACAACCATACATTCACACAATGTATTGATAATATAAAGTTTCAAGAATATGAAAACTGTATACATTGTAGAGTTAAATGAGGCTTTTGAATGCTAACACCCAACTGACGTGTTTGATATCACTGAAAAAAAAAGTGATATTTTGGGTAAGCAATGGGGGCAAGGTTACTAAATCAGGGTTGACCTAAACAACAAAATAATTACCCAGTTAAATAAGGGTTTTCTTTATCAAACAAACTGAATGTTGCTGTGATTCCACTGGTAACAATATCTGAAAGTATCTTTCTGAAAATTACAGTAAATGAAACTTCAAAATATTTGCTAATTATATTTAATAACAGTAAATTAATTTAGATATTTCCTGGGAGGCTATATGGAGTGTTACATGTCATTCTGTAAAACTGTACTAAACAAAAGTACGACACAGGCAACTACATGTTTCATTTCATACTTTACTAATATGTTTCCCTTCAGCCTCGCCCTAAAGGTCCCATGAAGATTGTCAGTGCCCTTCACTGGAAATAAAGCCGTGTTTTTCCTGGTATATTTCATATTATTCTTTTGTATTTAATTATATTTAATAAGCCATATTACACATGAAATCTGAACCAATTGGCCTTACCTTTGCATATCATAGCCTGCAAGCTCAGAAACATGTTTCCTGACCTTTAAAACGTATAGTCAGTGGCACTAATATGTCTTAATTTAAAGACCAAAGCAATTAAAATAAAGTGTGCCAACCTTTTGTTCAGTGCAGAGTTATTCAAAAAAGTTTGCTTCTGTTTCATAAGTCAGTAATAACTGAAAATTGTTGCATGATGATTAACTATAAGGCAGGAAGATTAGCTTAAGAAATACATTCTTCAATGATTGTCCATTACTATTTTACAGTTAAGAATCACATTATATTTGGATTGTCCTGTTAAAAACTATGACACTGAACCATTTGAGGTGAATAAAGTTATCCTTTTTTATTTTGAACTACATGAACTGTAGCTTTATTAAAAGTAACTATACTTGTATGCTTTATTTCCATTTCTGTATACAAACAAAGAGGTTAAACTTGTGATTAAGAGTCTTGGAAATCATATACCAGCATTGTTTCATCTTTCTTTCAGAGATAGGTGTTTTCCTCTTTATTAGAAAGAAAGAAGTGAAGTGTTAAGCTGTTTCCCAATTACATCATGACTGACCTTTGCTCAGTGGTTCAGAGTACAGTAATTATAACTTTTTACTTTCCAATGAATCCCTTCCAATAGGTGATATCTAACTCTTTGTTTGACTTCAGGAATTACAGATAGTATTTAAGCATGGACTAACAAGGCTCAGGTATAGCAGAAGTATAAAGGTTTTGTTTCTAAAAACTATAATCTCTGGCATTTTCCTGCATTCTAACGAATGTTGCTGATGGCTTGAAATTCTTTCTTGCAGTCCAGTCCAAATGTGTTCAACACTCAAATAATTTACCTGGCACTATCACTTCTACTTCCACTGCTTATAGTTCACAGCAGGGTTGTTGTAACCCAGGTGCAATATTTTTCATTTGTCTTCCTTAAACATCTGCTAGCACCATTCAGCCTTCTTGAAAAACGTTTTCAAACCCTTCTTTGATTCTTTCAATCATCCTTAATGTTGCCCCTTCCATTTTGTCATTACCAAAGAAATTGATCTTAATTTCAATGTCTTGAGATATGTCTGAAGGAGACATACTGAAGAATACCAGAACCATGACATATCCCTGACTAATCATTTCTCTTATTCCAGACATTGTCCCTTTCATCACAATCCTCTGTGCTCCATATTTAATCATGCAGTATCCAATTCCTTAGTGTTGACCAACCTTCAACTACCATTCCCTCCACTTTTCCTAGCTGAATTCTGTGTGGGACCAAGTAAAAGGCCTAGCTAAAGTATTGGCAGACTACACGGACAAGGATTCTTTTCCTGTGCTATGCTGTAAGCCTATCATAATTCTGAATCAGGTTTATTTGACAGCTCATTCTGGCTATTATCCCATGTTTGTTCTTCATGTAGGGATTGTTTTCCTCTGAGAAATCAACCAGCCTTGACCAGTGTTATGTTAAGGCCTTGGCTTAGGACATAATATCTGCTATCCCATAGTCAGATTCTTGAAGAATTTAGATGACAGACCACCTCAGTAAAGCTAGCTTCTTCTCAGTGTCCTCCAACTTTAGTGATAATGAAGACATCCAGCATACTGTGGTGGTGTCACTGCTACTGAACTAACAGAAGTATAAGACCATTACCCTTTCAGCTAGGAAACTTCCAGTATGTTGATAAAGATCAAATTACAAACCCACACACACAAACACACACACACACACACACATACACACACACATACACACACACACACACACACACACACACACACACACACACACACACACACACACACACACACACACACACACAAATACAGAGAAGGCCCTCTGTTTAGGCACTGTTAGTGAAAGGATACAATTAGCCCTCATTTGGGACTCAAGCCCAAGACCTCCTATCTTTACAGAGACTCTTGTTGTCTAGCAGTAGTAATACATATACAGTGTGCTGGTGGTGTTGGGTTTGAGTTCCAAAGGAATTCTAATGTGCATGTCTGTGTGCACACGTGTGTGTGTATATGTAATACCATCATTTATCTAGTGTTCTTCCTCTACTGTCCCAAATCTGTTCTTTTTCTCTTTCAGCATGGCACCCTTCCCTTTTCTGTTTTGGAGACTAATGAAAACTATTCATTACATTCTTCTGCTTTTTCTCAGTTAACTGTAGTCTCCTTCACATCTTTGTTCAAGTTAAACGTGGAAAAGTGGAAACAGAAATATCAGGAAAAGAGTTCGAAAGAGGTTTGGCCTTGGAAATGTATGGGGTAACACAAGGTTTTTAGAGGACAAAGTAAGAAATAAAGGTAAACAAAAAAGTCAATGGAAACAGAGGGACTGAATAAGGTAAAGGTTGTAAGATGACACTGATCAAGGAAAAAGAGCAGCTATGTACACATATACAGGAAGCAGAAACATAGCGGTAACTAATAGAGTAGTGGTGTAAATTGGGTGATGTGCAAGGAAATAACCTAGTGCAGATTAGTGTAGAAATTGTTGTTTTATGTGACATATTATAATCAACAAGGTCAGTTGTGTTGATGTACTTTTGTTGGGGAAGGTGACAAACAACTGAAAACCATACTCAAGTTCTGCGTGCAGTACAGCTTTCCCAATGACTGCCCTAGCTGGTGATGATGCAAACTGAGAAATTTCCTAAGCCCAAAAAAGGATTTAGTTGATTTTAGACCTAAGTTTTTGAATAATCTTCAGTAAGGCAAGAGATTGGTTGAGCCAGACCAGTTATCCAAAATAAGTGGTGCTATTTAAAATGTTTGTACTTTTTAGAAAGGTTAAGAGAGCTGGGAACTCTGAAAAGTCTGTTCATAGTACCAAAGAATATAGCCTTGTTTTTTTTTGGGGGGGGGGGTGGTTAAGAGGAAGCTTTTTGCAGGTGGGGCGGTGATTTTCATCTGGAAGATCAGTTTGTAGTTGGGTTTGGCTAAGCTCTTCTGCTGTGTTGGATTTTAGATAACCATGTCATTGACATATAAGAGGTCAAATAGGGATAGGTCAAAGAGTAATACATTTACAAAAATGGAACAAAGTATTGGTGCAAGAACTGATCTTTGTGGTTTACCTGAATGAGTACAGGCAGCATATGATACAGCATATGAGGACACAATCTACACAGTAACAAATCTGTTAGTCAAGAACACTTTGAACTACTATAACGCTTCAGTGCTGATGCCAATGTCTAGGAGGTGTGATAGTAATACTGAGTGGCCCATCACGTAAAAAGGATCAGGTCAAGTCACTGACAATAAATTGTTTCCTTACTCGGTCCTTCTGAGAGGTCCCTTTCAGCTGTTATCTTTGCTGCACTCATCTTCATAGTTACCATTATGTGCACCTCTTTGACTCACTCTTGGGTAACCACGCTGGCCTTCTTATCTGTTCACATTATTTTGTTTGTTTGCTTTTCTTTTCTCCAGACCTTGGAATATGCTTCAGTACTATGCCTCTGACTGTTGGCATAATGTATTTGCTCACCCATTGTAACTTATCATCATAATCCAGTCTACTAAGCTTTCAGTCTGACCACTGTTCACAAGTGCCATTTTCTCATGGACCAACTTGACCATCTCCACTTTTTTTAGGACCACACGCAGACTTCTGTCCTTATTGGTACAGTCTTGTCTTTGTTGGCTGCATCCCTGATAGTTTAAGGCTTCACTGAATTGATGCTCTTGTTTTACAATGGATCTTGGAATCTCACACTTTGCTCCAGAAAAAAAAATCTGATTTCCACAGCTATAGCCATCTTTCGTCTATCCTCACTCCTTTTCTATCATACATTCTCTCATCTTCTACCATTGCCATGAGTCAAGGCTGATACACTGTATTAATCAACCAGCATTCCCTACTTTCTTCAACTTCTTCTGCTGCTCACTTACCATAGATTTGGAGTTTGTCCTCATGTTTTTTCTTTCATTGGATACTGCTCCTTCTCCTATCTGATCTCTCATTCAATGCCATTATCCCAACCATTTCTGTCATGTCATTACTGTATACTCCATATGCAGGTACCTCCATATCTCAATAACTTCCCATTGTTGGCTCATATTTCTGTTATATTAACAATGTCCTCCCTTCCGCCCTCACCACATGACTGCCTGAGGTTGCTTATTTTTTCTGGATGTTCTTTAGTATGATGCTCCAGTGACAAAGAGGGCTAAACCTCTTATTACAGCCTAAGTAACCTAGGTTAGCAGCTTGATTGACTGATGGAGGAGCAAGGAAGACTTGGGCATAACTATATTGGGGTGGGCAGGTCCACAAGTGCTCACAGTGATGATTTTGAGTAGATGCTGGGGACATCACAAGGTGGGAGTGCCTAAATAGGGGTTTAAGGGTGGTGATATGGCTGAGTCGCTACAGAGGCAGGGCAAAATGCCACATATCTCCTTTGCACCCTGCCCCTCAGGTTTAATTGTGGACTTGCAAAAAGGGAAGGGGGGAATTGAAAACAAATGGGTAGGTCTGAATTAAACCTCCCCGTGCCTAGTACTAAAGTATTGATGTGCCAAGCCCTAGATGACTTGTTCCATGACCAACCCCGATACCACTGGATTAAGTCTGGGAGGTTAGTGGTTGGAAGACCCAGCATGGACAGGTACTGAGGAGCTGGGCTGGGAAAAATGATGGAACGTGGAGATGGGAGAGGAAAAAAAAATGTTCTTTCGTATGACATGGTACAAACTTCATTTTTGTTGAATGCAGACTTGCACCAGAGGTTGACAGCATCAATACAAATATAAAGTATGAAGTAGCAAAGCAAAAAAAACAACATTTTTCTATTATGTACTAAATTATTTGTTAGAAATTGAGTAAGGATACAGAATGAAGAAAGAGAAGGAGGAGAAAGGAGTTGAAATATTCCCTATTCATGATGAAAACAGAATATATTTCTCAGCATCTAAGAACAAAAAATGTGCATTCCAGAGATGTGGAGAAGGTATATATATATGTGTGTGTGTGGTGTGTGTGTGTGTGTGTGTGTGTGTGTGTGTGTGTGTGTGTGTGTGTGTGTGTGTGTGTGTGTGTGTGTAGATATATATATATATATATATATATATATATATATATATATATCTATATATATATATATATATATATACAGCGGAACTCCAGTCCGCTAATGATTGGTAGTGGATTTTTACGTACCGGGTTACCAGCCCTGACGCACAACCTTCAACGAAGGCATGCCCCATTCACGTATGCCTCCACACAGAAGACGCTCTAGCTGAGAATCGAACGGGACAACGTCTTGCTATGAAGCGACAACGCTACCACAGCACCACCACTGCAGTGCTATATATATATATATATATATATATATATATATATATATATATATATATATATATATATATATGCACGCATATATATAAAAGGGTTTATGTCACTTCACTGAAAGCTCATTTCACTGAAACTCCTTTCACTGAGCACACTTGACTGAAAGATCACTTCAGTGAAAACTCATTTGAATGAAACTCATTTCGTTGAAAGTTACATGTCCTTTTCCCCATTGTAGTGTGATACTGGAGATAGTATATATAGTAATCGGGGATTTGTGGGCACAGCCCCCCACATAGTTTGGGTATATATTGTCTTAGAAAAAAGAGTTATTCATTGGAGTTGTAAGTATTCATGTATATGGTTTAAAATATATAAAATAGGTGGGGGGCTACACCCCCCAATGTGGGAGGCTCTGATCCCACCCTTACTATATATATATATATATATATATATATATATATATATATACTAACTCCAGGATTGCACTACCTTTCAATGAAATAAGTTTTAGTGAAATGAGCTTTCAGTCAAGTGAGCTTTCAGTCGTGTGCTCAGTCAAATGACTTTCAGTGAAATGAGCTTTCAGTGAAGTGAAGTAGACCCAAATAAATAAATATATATGTATATATATATATATATATATATATATATATATATATATATATATATATATATAAAATAGTAGATGATTACATGTTGCTGTACAACAGCTGTTGAAAGCATTATGGATGAAATTTTATGCTTGTTGTAAAAAAAAACATCCAAGTAGAAGAATATCTGTATATGAACTAGGGATGGTTTTACAGAGCAAACCAATACCGCAGTTTATCTGCCTGAGAACAGTCTGTATTATGGCTGAGAAATGCCAGCTGACAATGGTGCTTGTTTTCAGTAAAACATTACACTATGCTATTGTTTCAAACTATGTCACTATCATTGTTGAGGGGAAGTGAAACTCTGTGCCATTTGTGTTTCTTCCTGGTGAAAATGGACACATTCACTTGTACCATGCTAGTCATAAGAGGAGGAGTAGTTTGTCTGATACTACCATCACAACTTTCTTATTTATAGCAATGATGCAATTAACTGCCTGTATTCTTGCTATTCCATAAGATAGAGCTATGGATAAATTCCGACCCTTGACAACATTATTTATAAGAAATGTTGAGCATACTTTTGACAACTGGAAATCTCAGATGTTGGAATGTGGTGCCCTGATACCATTCTGGCATATGTAGCATCATCCTTGTAAGGCAGCAAATAAATATCTACAAGCTGCCGTACTCAGTGAAGCTTTGGCTAACATGTTATCCTATGTAATTTTAATGCAATTAGTGGTGGCTTTGTCAAGGTAGCTATTTTCCTTGAAGTTTGTAAGTTATGGTGTGGCACATTACTGATGTATAGAAATAACCATGATGTGTTCAGAGCACCATCTAACAGCCATACTAGTCACAGTCTGTAAAATGCAGTGCTCTGAATAACATTAGAAAGGTGGTAGGTCCCTGACTGGCAACTGTGCTGGTAGAATAAGGATTCTGAAAAAAATAACTAGACTGAAAATTGTGGGTACCAGTGCTGAAAGCCACTAAGAACATGACGCCATGTTCACCTTATTAAACAGAAGCATATCATGGAGTGTCCATTCATGTACATGACTGGATCAATATTTAGTGCTCAGTACAAAGTGCAATAATGTGTATTAAGTCAAGATGCATGCAGTGTTGTTTCATTGACATTGTGCCATCACAGATAAAGAAAAACAAAGTATTTGATTTTTTTTAATTTTAAAGTATTTCTCTTTTTCAGCACTGCAGTGAATACAAAGTAAGTAAAATAAAGAAAGCAATAATAAAATATTGGTATAAAAGAATATTTCTCAAAGTCGCAATCCAATGCATGTAAATCTGGGAGAATATATTTTCTTTATGTGACATAAGTTTGTAACTTTGTTAGAATTCAGTAAACCCCAAATGTAAAAAAAAAATACTGATGTTAGGTCTCTGCATTTTGAGTAAAGCAAAACAAATGAACAAACTGATCACTGACCTCTCTCTCTGTCTTTCTTGTTTACGCACCATGTGGTACATCGGACTATGAGCGCCTTTCAGCACTCATTGTTTCTGTACGAGTTATGGGTTTTACGGGCTCAGGTTGCAGAGAACCACTTGCTATGAGACAACACCGTTAACCACTAGACCACTGCTCCATCCCAATCACTGACCTAAAACAGAAAAAAAATATCACATACTAACAGCAAGATTACTGATGAAACAGTTGAAATGTTCATAAAGTAAGCCCTAAAAAAAGACAAAAATGTGCCATATGTTTATACGTACAGCACTAAATGATGGCAAAGTAATAATATTTTTTTTGTTTGTTTGTTTTCCTGAGTTAGTGCAGTTGATAATTTGGGAGCTCCCAATAATTTTCAACAATGGAATCAAGAGTACATTTTGCTCCATCACTTGAGGGGATGTGATATTTATATTTGTAGTTTATGCCCCAGTCACAGTAAAACACCTTCATTCCAAAAAAAAAATGCAAAGTGACTGCTGTAGTCAAATTAACAGCAATAACAAGCTCAACATTTTGGCACAAACACTGAAAAATATTAGTGTTATTAGCATACATTCCCTAGGTTAATCACTGGCCTAAAACTTTCAGAATTCTAAATACTTAAAAGAAAAAGCACAGTTTGTAACCTAGGCATTTTATGACAGGGATACAGGAAATCTTGCAGACAGATGCGCTCTTTTATCATAGTACCTTTAGCTATGGCATTGTCACTGTGCAGCTGATTCTCAAAGGCAGATTGTGTAATTTTTGTGTGCATTCACTATTTGTGGCATGATTTTTTTAAGTAAATTTGATTGTGGAGTAGATGAGGTAGTCAGAGGCACTGGGAGCTTAAAAAGTCTATGCAAATGCAAACTCAGATAGATGGCACCACCCTGCAATTGTGAAAGATCCTTTCAAAACAGTCACCTTACTTCTTACACAAGCCAACCATGAACTATAGGACTGCCAATATCAAAATATACACAAGATTGCAATTTGTTTTACCCATTAATTAAGATCACATTTCATGGAAGAATTGTACAAAACAATGTTAAACATATCTTGAGGAAGTCGATGGATGCTATGTAAAACATTTGAGTTCAAAATGTTATAAAATGGGAGCATTATTAAGAATTGATAAATACCCTAGTGAAATTCATGGAAAAAATAACATGAGTTTAATTTGCAACTAGATTTCAAGCAGCATAATATATTCCCTCTTTAAAGATACATTCTCGTAATTCTGCATTCTGCCAGAGAGGTTGGAGAGATGGTTAGCATCTAATCTTTTTATTTCAATACCAGGGCCTGTAGGACAATTCAGACAACTGTATTTTTATTATTTTCAATGTGAGATAAGATAAATACTCTTGTTTTAATTGATCTTTCTTGTATTTTTTACTAAATGATTTGCTGTTTTTGCTCTTGGGTTTGAATGCTATTTGGGATATTTTCTATCATTTTAATGTTATGGTCGTTTAGGTTGCTTAAAAGCTCTGTGCTTCTAAAGTATGATTAAACAATCTGCTTATGCTGTACTGATAAGCTCAGAAGAAAAGACAAAACATAGCATGTCTACAGCTATTGGAGTTTGACTTTGTTGGCCTAACTTCACCAGTAAAAACTTAATTTAAATGCCACATAGCTGAAACATTGGTATGTCCTTAAAGATCATTTGTATATATCCCATAGGACTCCACTACACAAGGTTTAAGGTATTATGAAGTGAAGACTTTAGCTGTGCTGGGTGATTTTCGTAGTTTTTAATAAACTTTTTTTATAATCGCAACACTAAATTAGTGGTTTATGTTGAAATGCGTATCACCTGTACTGCTTTTTATGTGGGGAAGAGGGACAGAAAACTACTGTTGAGGGTGAGAGATCATTTGAATGTAATAAAAAGTGATAATAAGTACAATGTGTTTTACAGGCATACAATGAATTGCAAAAATTGGTGGAAATTATTTTTTCTTGTACTAGACAAACTGAAGTTGGCTAATAGATTAGGAGACAGAACTTGGTAGTGAAGAAATGAAGTGGCAGATAAGACTGGCTGGATATTTTCCAACTGTATTAAATGAGCGATTAGGTTTAAAACTGGAATTACTTAGCAGGTTTTTAAGCTGAGCTATATCAGGGTATTTAGAATCACCACCTCTGGAATTCCAGCCAAGCAACACTATTTACATTACATGTGTAATGAGCTTCAATACTTAATGCCAATGCATGGGGACAAGCCATTGTGTATGACAAAGAACATACTTCTTGATGTCTTACCAGAGTAATCATGGAAAATCACAATGATGATTGTAATTATTTAAAGAAATCAATCCTCACTTTTTATGATTAATAATTGGAGTCATTTATGTGTACATTAGACAACTGTCTGGGATATTGAGAGGTATGGTTAGAGTAATTGTGTGTGTGTGTATGTGTGTATGTGTGTGTGTGCGTGTGTGTGTGTGTGTGTGTGTGTGTGTGTGCCCTTTTATTTTATTTAATTTATTTTATTTTAGAATGTGAAAAGAAGATAGATATAACAAATGGGGGAGGATACCTCTCAACTATCCAGATTTTTACAGAATGTTCAGATTTTTTCCTCAAATTTTTGGTCTGTTTCCTCATAAAAGCTATAGTTTTCTAACAAATCATCGAGATGGATGTCACTAAATGATATACATTTGACTTTGGGATTTCAAATCCTCCAGAAAATGCATGATAATGCAAACCATGTTATTTTGGCAACTGTCTAAGTTTATAAGATCCAATGTTTAAACTTCCCTATTTTGGGGCCTTTATCCCCCATTATTTGACTTAGTCCAAATTGCTTACACTAAGAACTTAAGAGCTATGCTATGCTGTAACTCAAAGGAGGATTGAAACACAGTAGTAATGGAGACACCAGACAAACAGAAGGAAGATAATGAGTGGGAAAGGACTCACCAAGGGAGGAAACACTAGCTTGAGGGATAGGACTGGGTATTCAACGATGCATTCCTCACCAGCTTAGACCCAGTGGTACATTACCATGGGAGTCATTATCACTGTGCCCTGGCTCAGAAGGTTGAGTCAGTGCTGGGAGTGACGTGACTCAGCTAGTCTCTGCAACATGGTCTCTGTGCCACCACTAAAGGCATCCAATTTACTGCCTGTTATCACAACCAAAAGCTTTTGCAGCTCCTGAGAGGTGAGAAAAGTATCAATCCCACTTGCACTGCTACCAATGGCTACCTACCTCTGCATGACCCTTTGGTGCAGGACAACTTGCTGAAGGTGGTGCAGATAGGGCATGCAGTATGGAGGCAATTGTGGCATTCTGGGACTGGTGGTGTGGATGGTGGTAGAACTTCTGCTGTAGGTTGATGACATGGAGAGAAACAAAGAAGCAAAAAAATAAATAAATAAATACACAAAATAAATGTATGAAAGAGAAAGGATAGTGACAGAGGTGGGAAAGAGAAATACAAGCAATGAATATTGCATTTTGACCTACGTTGCTAATGATAAAAATTCTAATACCATTTTAACAGTAGGACTTACACAGGTATATTATGTATCTGTTTGTCTGATAATATCATATAGGGTGGGGACCTAAGCCAAATGCCACTTTCGCATGCAGTCTTACATAAGATAATAATAATTGTAGGAGATTTTCTCAAGGCAACACATCACTGACTGTGGCCAGTGATGTTGTTTGAGTTTTGACAATAATAAAACTGCACATTTACAAAATGAACATGCTGATCCCACAATAAATATGTCCAGTACAAGTGATGGACAAGGCACATATACTTTTTTATATTGAAAAATACCCAGGTAACTAGCACTACTAATGAAAATTACACGTATGGACCTTGTATTGGTGAATTGATATTAGTGAGATACTTTTCATGACACCATGTGTACTCATCCTGGTGTGGTCTTAAGCACTGTAGTCTGCTCCAATTGATCTCTCTATCCCTCTAGATCTGTTCATATGCTATAGACATAAGCAGTGCATATTGACGAATTGGATTGTGACAGAGACTGGCAGGTTGTTTAACAAAAAGATGGTACACTTATAATACTGAAGTGGGGACAGCTCCCTTTTATCAGCCTCCCATTGGCCAAGGAGGTGAAACTCATGTCAGCTGTAGTCACTCTAGAGTTGACAGCACTATTCCCCTGTGGGCAGGATGCCAGAAGCACTAGTGACAACTTTGGCCTAATTACTGCAGACATCAGTCTTTTACTTTGACCTGTAATGTTAATAGAGGATGCCCAGAAACATCTTAGACTACTCCTCACACCACCACAGTGCTTTAAAAGAATCTCTCCCTCATTTCTCCTGCCATAGCCATCTTACCTTTACAGATCTCAGGAAAAATGGTCTCCCAAACATTTCTCACATATCTCATCCTCGGCACAATGAGAGGAACAATGAGCACCTCGTTAGGGTGATGCATGTCAAGCTAATAAAATATAGGCATGGTATAGTCATGCTTCTAATTGTAGTTCCAGGTGTGAAACATTGCAGTCCTCCATCCCTTTGTTTGTTTCAGAGAAACATGCTTAGAAGTGACTCCATCTAGTGATGGTTAATTAATGGATACCAGTTCTCTCCACCCTACCATAACTGGCTTCCTGTACGTGCATAGACTTGCCTACATATGCTCAGGCATGAGCATGACATCATGTAGTAACTTTCATTTGATGTCTAGCATATTTGCTAATCGTACAAACTGAGCAATTCAGGAACAATAATGAGATGAGCCCTAATCTGTATACACATCAAACCCAGGAGGGAGCATGTGCATGACAAAAGGCAGAAAGACTCATAATGCTAAGAAAGAAGATTTAGAGCACAGACTTTTTACCCAGCATGGTGGTTCATCCAATTCACTCCCTGGTGCACCCAGCTCCCTTCCTAACTGATGATAACTGTACCCTGCTCTATTTACTTTCTTAGCTGGTTAGTTGGTTTGTCTATGGGTATCCATAGCCTGATGATGTTTTTCCACATACTTAAGTATTTGTGTCATATATTACATATATATATATATATATATATATATATATATATATATATATATATGTATTTATATACATATACAGGGATATAAAACGTTTACACACCCCTGTTAAAAATGCCAGGTTTTTGTGATATAAAAAAATGAGACCACAATAAATCATTTCAAATCTTTTTCCACCTTTCATGTGACCTATAACCTGTACGATTCAATTGAAAAACAAACAAATCTGTTAGGGGAAAAAATATAAAAAATGTACAAATAGCTGGTTGTATAAGTGTGCATACCCTTAAACTAATATTTTGTTGAAGCACCTTTTGATTTAATTACATTCAGCTTGGGTAGGAGTCTATCAGCATGGCACATCTTGTCTTGGCAATATATGGCCACTCTTCCTTGCAAAAGTGCTCCAAATCTGTCAGATTGAGAAGGCATCTCTTGTGCACAGCCCTCATCAGGTCACCCCACAAATTTTTCTATTGGATTTAGGTCTGGGATCTGGCTGAGCCATTCCAAAACTTTAATTTTCTTCTGGTGAAGCTATTCTTTCGTTGATTTGGATGTATGCTTGGGGTCATTGTCGTGTTGAAAGGTGAAATTCCTCTTCATCTTTCTAGCAGACACCTGAAGGTTTTAGGCCAAAAGTGACTGGTAATTGGAACTGTTCATAATTCCCTCCACCTTGACTAAAGCCTCAGTTCCAGCTGAAGAAAAGCAACCGCAAAGCATGATACTGCCTTGACCATGCTTCACCATGGAGATGGTGTTCTTTTGGTGATGCTTAGTGCTGTTTTTGCGCCAAACATACCTTTTGAAATTGTGGCCAGAAAGTTCAACCTTGGTCTCGTCAGACCATAACACATTTTCCCAAATGCTTTTTGGAGACGCGATGTACTGTTTTGCAAATTTTAGCTGGGCCTGGATGTTTTTCTGTGGAAGAAAAGGCTTCCGTCTTGCAACCCTACACCATATCCCAGACATATGGGGAATATGGGAGATTGTTGTCACATGTAGTACACAACCAGTACTTGCCAGAAATTCCTGCAACTCCTTCAGTGTTGCTGTAGGTCTCTTGGCAGCCTCCCTGCCCAGTTTTAGTCTTGTATTTTCATCAGTTTTGAAGAGATGCCCAGTTCTTTGCAACATCACTGTTGCCCCATATTTTTTTCGCTTTTTGATGACTGTCTTCACTGTGTTCCATGGTATATCCAATGCTGTGGACATTTTTTGTACCCTTCTTCGGACTGATAACTTTTAACAATGAGATCCCTTTGATGCTTTGTAAGCTCTCTGCGAACCATGACTTTTGCTGTAGCAGGCAACTGAATAAATGTCAGGAAAATCCTATTAGGACAACTGAACTTGATTTGAGGTTAATCAGTCTCTTTAACTGATGGAAGGTGTGTAACCAAGAAGACTGAATGCTGTAATTAAATCAAAAGTTGCTTCAACAAAGTATTAGTTTAAAGGTGCGCACACTTATGCAATCAGCTTATTGTATGCTTTTTATTTTTTATATTTTCCCCTAACAGATTTGTTTGTTTTTCAATTGAATTGTACTGGTTATAAGTCACATTAAAGGTGGGAAAAGTTTTGAAATGATTTATTATGGTCTCATTTTTTTATATCACAAAAACCTGTCATTTTAACAGGGGTGTGTAAACTTGTTATATCCACTGTGTGTGTATATACATATATATATATATATATATATATATATATATATATATATATATATATATATATATATATTTATTTATATCTAACTATATATATATATATATATATATATATATATATATATATATATATATATATATTTATTTATTTATTTTTTGCTTTGGACAGGCAAGCTAGAAGCCTTGGTAGAATTTGTTACATACTTAGAATTTACAACACACTTTTTTATGATTTACAAAGCAGTAATCTTATACTGAGATTGAAAACCATGTTGGAAGAATAGCTTATTGGCGAAGGACAGAATGCATCATTCCTTTGTTTTTCATAATATAATTAGACATGGTATTACAACATTGAGACTTTGTAGTGATGATAGGGCATTTAATGATGAAGTAAGCAACATTATTTCAAGGCTAACCAATAAAGGCTACTGCCATAAAGAGGTAGAGAAAGAGGTTAGAAAAGTTCAGCAACAGAGAAAGACACAAGCAGCTCCTTGGTATTCTAAAAAAGGGGTGGAAATAGATTAGTTCCTTTGGTAGGGTGAATTTGTGTATACAATATAGTAGTGATTTTAGTAAAATCTGTGAGATTATATGGGGAAATTGGAGGATTTTACGAACAGATGATACATTGAAGGAACTGGTTGGTGAAGCCCCTAATTTTGTTTTCAAAAGGAATAAGAACCTGAAACAGATCTTATGTGACAAGGAAAGAAGCAAGGTGACACATAGCGTGAGGAGAGGGACATACCTCTGCCTTAGTTGTAAAGTGTGTAAATATATATCTAAGATACAGAATTTTGTCCACCCCATACTAAGAGGTATATACCCCTAAAATGCTGTCAAACTATAATTCTGTAATGTCATTTATTTAGACAAGTGTGTTTGCTGCACTTCCTTCTATCTAGGGAAAAGTAATTGTAAATTTAAAGGTAGAATTCTTAAACATCTGTCAGCTATATGCATGTAGAATGAGCATAATGCTTTGTATCAGCACATTGGACACCAGCAGGGGCATGTTTTAATTTTTTGGCTTTACAGGTGGTTGAAAATATCTCTAGATGATGTGATCTGTTTGGATACACAGAATTTTGTGAGACATAATGGATCATAGACCTTGGGGTCGATAGGAGCCCGTGTCTTAATGGTGTGGTCCCTTTAAAACCAGTCCTTAAGAGGCGTAGACCTCTAATTTAATACATGTATGCTGATTGGTCATTGACTATTTTAAATACTGATTGTTTTTGTACTACCATTGTCTGACGAAGGGTGTATCCTGAATGCGCTACATGTTTTATTCATTTTATTTATTTTTGCATTAAACAAGTTCATTTTTAGCCTGGTGGTCCGTGGATTTTTTTCTTCAAATTGCTTTGCTTTGCTGACATGGAACTTTGGCACCTAGATACTGGTATTTTGCCTCTCCTGTACATGCACATATGGCCAGTATCTAAAGTGAGCACAGCATCCTTATGCAGAACTTAAACTTTTCTGAATTGTTTTGGCATCATGTTTTGTCTCATTGTATTCCGCACATTCTTACATGCTCACTAAAATATAACATGGCTGACCACATTATTTCACCTAGGGATATCAAGTAGCTGGGTTTTCTGAACTGCACCCACCCTATAGATGGACAGTGATTGTGCATGAGTTTGGTCATTTTACAGTCTTAGTATTTTTATAATTCTATATAGTTTAGTTTAAAGAAAAAAATTACACTTTAAGAATTTTTGTGTGATGAAATGTATGTGAATTAAAGTATTATTATTTATTAATTATTATAGTATTATTATTATTATTATAAGACTCAACATTATTATTATTATTATTATTATTATTATTATTATTATTATTATTATTATTATCATCATCATCACTATTATTATTTCATCTTGGATGTTTGCGAATCATGTGACTCTTTGCTTTTAAATATTTAATGGAATACTTAATTTCATCATTCAGTCTGATGAAGTCCATGTTTAAAGAAAGGTGAAAGTGTTTTCTGAGTTTTTAGACAAATGTCTCAGCTTCTCTGGGCGTAGTGCTCCATTTATTTTCTTTTTTATGTTTAATTTAGCTTTAATGAAAGTCACTTTTGAGAACTTGGATTTTTTTGTGTGTGTGTGTGTGTGTGTGTGTGTGTGTGTGTGTGTGTGTGTGTGTGTGTGTGTGTGTGTGTGTGTGTGTGTGTGTGTGTGTGTGTGTGTGTGTGTGTGTGTGTGTGTGTGTCTGTCTGTCTAAGGATGAAATCTGCAGATCTCATGTTTTTGGAGTAAAATTTAAATTTGAAGTGACCCTTGGTACTCTTTTGTTATGAATAAGTTATGGTGGGCTATGCGCCATTGTGAAGGGATATGCACTCTTTGATGTGTTTAATATATCTAAATATATATATATATATATATATATATATATATATATATATATATATATATATATATATATATATATATATATATATATGGATCCCCTACACTACACCGACACGCCACAAAGCCGACACCCAAAACACCGACACCAAAAGACCGACAACACACAATACCGACAACTCACAAAACCGAACACCATAACACCAACACACAAAACACTGACACACAAAATGTAAACTACACATTACACACAACTATATATGCACTAACCTTAACCCAAACCCTAACCTTAAGGTCCATCACTACCGCACACTTACCCTACCCGCACCCTAACCCTAACTCACTTAACCCTCCCCTAAACCTAAAGTCCGTCACTATCGCACACTTACCCTACCCGCACCCTAACCCTAACTCACTTAACCCGCCCCAAACCCTAAATCCCTCACTATCGCACACTTACCTGTCTGCACCCTAACCCTAAATCCCTCATTATTGCACACTTACTGAGTCGCGCTCACACATTGCCCATGTCAGTGTTTCGGCTGTCGGGATTTCACCTCGTCGATCATCTGTGTCATCGGTCTTCTGGTGTCAGTCTTTTGGGCATCGGCTTTGTGGCATGTCGGTCTAGTGTAGGGGACCCATATATATATATATATATATATATATATATATATATATATATATATATATATATATATATATAGATATATATATATGTATATATATCTATATATATATATATATCTATATATATATATACATGGGTCTACTTCATGTGGTCGACAGAAAATTTGATCGACATTCATTTGGTTGACAACCAGTATTCCAGGCACTTAACAGGGATTTTTCCCCCCTCCCCAATGTTGTGCAACCCTGGAGTTGTTATATATAGTTAGGGGGGGGTCTGGTTCATTTCGCTGAAAGCACATTTCATCGAATTTCACCAAGACCAAATCACAGAAAGCACATTTTGCCAAAAACTAATTTTGACAAAATCACATTTCACTGAAAATAGTAGCGGCAGTGTATATGCCCTTTTCCCCACTGTAGTGCAATCCTGGAGTTAGAATATATAGTAGGGGGGTGTGGGGGCACAGCCCCCAACATTGGAGCATCTGGGGGTGTATCCCCCCACTTAGCTTGTTTTATACTATGCAGTTTCTGCTATGAGGGTTAGTTAGTACTTTTTAATCAAAGTATTGGGGGGCTATGCCTCCCACAGCCCTCACTGTGGGGGGTGCACCCCTCACACCCCCACTATATATTCTAACTCTAGGATTGCACTATAGTGGGGAAAAGGGCATACACACTGCCACTATTATTTTCGGTGAAATGTGCTTTTGCCAAAATGAGTTTTCGACGAAATGTGCTTTCGGAGATTTGGTCTTACTGAAATAAGATTCATCGAAATGTGCTTTTGGCGGAATAAACCAGATCCCTATAAATATATATATATATATATATATATATATATATATATATATATATATATATATATATATATATATATATATATATCTAGAGAGAGAGAGAGAGAGATATATATATATATATATATATATATATATATATATACATGTATCTATATATTTCTATATATGCATGTATATATTAGATATAGATAGAAAAATAAGTATATATATATATATATATATATATATATATATATATAGATATATAAACAGTTATCTATCCAGCTATATATGTATGTCTACTAAAATTTGTGGGGACTATCATCCATATGATGGAGGGTATATGTTGATGAAACTCCTTCTAAAATATTTTATTTCCTTTACAGAAAACATTTAGCTATTATTGTTTTGTTTAGAAGTCACCCATTTTGATTCATATGTTTCAATTTCAAATACGATGATATTCCTATGTCTGACCTTAGTCATGCAACTGATCATGCTATGAGCAAATTTTGTTCTTTGGCATTCTGAGGCTAAAGTAAAAAAAACATTTGCTGCAGACTCACTTCTTGCAGCTTGACTCCCTAGCTTTCATCTTTGCATCAAATCACTGAAGATGAAGACAGTTCTCTAGTTTATAAGCTTTGTGTTCAAACTACTGCAACCATGTTAATGTTATCTCATGTTTTGACATAGATATTCAAGATACTCAGGAGGCCAAATATTTTGTCATGTGAACAGACCGAGAGCTGATCGTTCATAAAAATATTGATATTGTTATGGTCAAACCAACTCAGAACTAAGCTTTCCACCTAAGCTGTTCTTGATAATTTTTCCTACAGAATTCATCTTGTGATAACTACCCTTGCATGTCCTATCTTAAGACAAGCTAACCTCTCCTTAATCCATATCAGCATACCGGAAAGTTTTTAGCATATAGCTACAAAGTTTATAATATATATTGTTTAGCACTGGCCACTGCAGTGTTCTGTTGATAGTATCTTATCCATTCCATCATACAAACTCAAGAAAGACCAACTTCATTCTGGGCACAAAAACATCAGGGAACTTACCAGTTAGTTGGTTCATTGGTATGGCTAAAGGAATTAACCAGGAGTCTAAAGACTTGACCTCATACTATCCTGGATTTATCAAGTCATCCGTAATGCATGATCATTAGCTTTCAGGTCACCATCTCTAATTCAGTTTGCTTAAATGTACTTTCATGACTTTCATGCTGAATAAAGTAATTTAGACAGTTAGGTGCTGAAACAGATGAGATATCTAGCTAACTTAGCTTTGCAACAGAGTTCTTTGTGCTCCTGCCAAAATTTTAATCCGTAAAAGCGTGCATTCAAGCATTAGTTGGCATTGTACTACCATAAGCATTCTGTATACAAAGTAAACATGATACTGTTTCCAGTCTGAGCTGTCACATCCAGCTAAACTTTTGCATTCTGCTGTGTTTCATTTGTTCACCTTTGTCATACTGTGTTTATTATTATTATTATTATTATTGCTATTATTATTATACATTGTCATTTTGTGCACTTGGTCTTTCCTAAAAAGTAGATGCATTAATGATCATACTATAAATAACTAGTTAAGAAAATGACTAACTGCATATATCAGTTAAGGAAGAGTCAGATTTGATGGACTCATAATTTTGCTGAGAAGTGAAGAGTCAAACTGCTGGATATAAAAATAGCAGGGACTAGAAACCACTGGATTAATACCTCGGTCATGAAGTTTTAACTGAGAACAATGCCTTATGTATCCACCAAAAGAAGCGGCAGGAGATGAGATATCGTGTAAGTAACATAAAGTATGTTTCTCAGAGTCAGAATTTGTGATCCATGGACCTCACATTCTAATGGGTTGCTCTGTGTGATACACTTTGCAATGTTAGTAAATGTGAAAAATCTGACCAAAGTGATTGTCTTGGTGTCGGTATACCAATGCAAATGTCTTGGTGTTAGTAGACCAAAGCACTTGTTTTGGTGTCAGTAGATCAAAGGAGTTATCTTGGTGTCAGTAGACCAAAGCGATTGTCTTGGTGTTAGTAGACCAAAAGCACTTGTTTTGGTGTCAGTAGACCAAAGGAATTGTCTTGGTGTTAGTAGAACAAAGCGCTTGTTTTGGTGTCAGTAGACCAAAGGAGTTGTCTTAGTGTCAGTAGACCAAAGTGATTGTTTTGGTGTCAGTAGACCAAAGGAGTTATCTTGGTGTCAGTAGACCAAAGCGATTGTCTTGGTGTTAGAAGACCAAAGTGCTTGTGTTGGTGTCAGTAGACCAAAGGAGTTTTCTTGGTGTCAGTAGACCAAAGCGATTGTCTTGGTGTCAGTAGACCAAAGCGATTGTTTTGGTATCAGTAGACCAAAGGAGTTTTCTCAGTGTCTGTAGACCAACATCAATTGTGTTGGTGTCAGTTGACCACTGCAGTTGTATTTCAAAACCAATTTTTATTTTAAATAACACCAAACTAGAAGAATACAATTTGCCAACAAGTGCTGTGTGCCTCACTGATTAGTTTCTTGAAAACACACATGGGAGGATTTACTATTAGTGACATTTTACTATTAGTGACATTTTACTATTAATGACATTTTACTATTAGTGACATTTTCCCCCAGATTCACGAATCCTCAGTGTAAGACTTAATAAGTCTTACTTGGAGGCTGCAGTTGAATGGTATGATGTCGGCGTGCCATGAATATTCATGAGGTCACGCTGACTCAACCGTAAGTCTTACACAGACCGGGTAGGAAAGCAGGGGGCATGTCCAACTGCTGAGCAGTCTAAACGGCCACGCCCCTGTAAGGTTTGTAAGAGAAAAATGAAAGTACACAAGAGCGAGTCCGCTCAAATGTCCTTGCACCCAACACCACACTCCCTGACATTGTAAACCCCCATCACAGTTATAAAAAGTTAAAAATGTATTTTATTTTTTTTTAATTCCCGAAATAGCTGCCCGTATTTGCGCCGGTGTGCGTGGGTGTGCCCATTGCTTAGCTGTAGTTAGCAATTCCGACATGGAAAAGTATAAGAAAGAATGTTTATGCAATTCACACCAAATAGCAATAGCATAATGGTAGCGCGTTCGCACAAAGAAGAGGCATTCATGCTTCGAGCCCCACCACTCCCCTTCTTATTTATGTTTTAAATCAGTACATGGAATAATACCTGACACATATGATTAAAATATCAGTAAAAAGCTATGTATCATAGAAATGGCCAATGTATCAGTGAACAAAATATTACATTTTTAAAGGATCCTGATACATAATTGCTTGCAGTTAAGCAGCACTTTACCCAGCGCAATAGAGTTGCCCATAGTTTAATAGCGCTTTACCCAGCGCAATAGAGTTGCCCATAGATTAATAGTGCTTTACCCAGTGCAATAGAGTTGCCCAAAATTTAAGAGCGCTGTAACCAGCACAATAGAGGTGCCCATAGTGAAATAGCGCTTTAACCAGCGCAATGTGTTTGCGTGGACATGCACGCCGCGCCAACCAGCGCACCGTAGGGCAACGTGGAGCAACGTAGAGCAAAGTTGCTTAAATGCAACAACAACCCTTAGCCTGTCTGGACAGTATGAAAATAAAATGATTGACAAGGTTCGAACCCAGGACTCTGTGCATCATAATCAAAGCACAGAACCACTAAGCCATGACAACTTAGGAGAAACAGCCACTGGTAACATACATATACTTAGTAATGGTAGATTAACCATTACTAAGCAGGTCTGCAGTCAGCCGAGAATTTTCAAAAACGGCCAATCACAAAAAAGTGTGGGAAATGCGGCATATTTAAGCCCCATAGGCGGGAATACTCATCATAACTGATTGTAACTTACATCTGCAGTTAGAATGGCTAGTGCAGGAGAGGGTTCACGCTTCCAAGTGCAATGTTGGGGCATCGAGGAATCGAAATACATGGTTTGGCTCCTTGTCCGCCATCAAGAGTCAAGACTCCTGCAGGGCCAGTTCCAAGGGACGGAGTACAAGGCAAAGGCTTGGAACCGGTTAGCTCATGACCTCACCAGTGTTACAGGCGTTCCTCAGACTGGTGAGCAGGTCCATCACCACCATGCAGATCTGAAGAGATGGAAGCAGGACCACCTGAACCAATGGATACAGGAGGCCCGTGGGATGCAGGATGCCCCACAACTGAGTAGGTAGCCATGGAATGCAGTATGTAGGAATTGATAATTGATTCTGTATAATGGATAGGTATGTCTCAATATCCCTTAATTTACTTTACTGCTGCAGGTGACCATGCTGCGAATCAGCAAGTCTATGCAGATAGGCTGCTAAGGCTGTGCCACCAGGCAGGTTAGTGATTATTCTGCATGTATTGTTATATAAAATAGGGGAGAGAGCATGAAATAAAGTGTTGTAGTCCAATAATACAGCCATAAATGTCCTGAATAACGCCTCTGCATGTACTGTCAGATAAAAAAGTCAGAGAGCCAGAAAAAGAGTGTAGTAACCCATTAAGAAAGGTAACATATGTCCGGAATAATATCTCTGCAGGTACTATCATATAAAATAAGTGAGTGAGCCTGAAAAAGAGTGTTCTAACCTATTAATAAAGGTATAGTATGTTTTGAATATGTCTTCCATATGCACCGTTATAACAAATAAAGGAGTGAGCCTGTGGAAAAGTGTGTAATGTCATTAATAAAGGTCTAAAACCCGGAGTGTGTCTGCGTCACTTAGTTTGAAATGTTGTCGTACCCTTGCATTATACAGATAGTACTGTTTTAAAAAGTGCTGGCAACCCAGAGTTGTGCAGCCCCATATAAAATGGGTGATGGAAGTGCTAGTAGCTGTGAAGCATATATACAGTCCTCAACAGTCAGTTACTGGCTGGCATGCATAAGTAAATCTGGCACATGAGTAGCATGTTAATTTGTGCCCCAGAAATGTGAGTGTGTGTCAAGAAATGCAGGGTTATGTACAAATAGAAGTGAAAATGTCATGTGAAAACATCCAGATATGTAGATAAAGAAATATAAAAGCAATCAAGGAATATGTAGCAGTAACATCTGCATCTTGGACAGTTAGTATGTCAGATATAGGTCAGGCATATATTGAACTAGCCAAACCCATTACACAACCTATTGTATGCTGGCAAGTGTAATAATACATGTAGGGGATATACACCTGCAGTCACTAGGAATGTAGTGTAGACTAAAAGTAATTATAAGATGTTAATCAAAGTTTTTTCTACACCCTACTGTATGTGCATAAACCATGCAATTCCACACCTCAATGGGTATGTGTAATCTTAAATATTTGTTGGGACATATGTCCTATTGTTCTATAAATATTTGCATTCACATTGATGCATGTGCCCTGTTCAAACCCCTAAATCATGGTGGCCTGTTGCTACCAAACATCCCTGCATGCTGTTGAAATATCCACTGTCGTTCAATATATGCATGTGTTATGCTTGCTGTTCAACTGTTGGAACCTTGGTGTGTTGGGTTAATGGGAATATTACTGCATGCTGTTACAACTAATCTGGAATGCTGTTGTTTATGTTGTAATTAAACACACCTAATCACAGAACGTATGGGAAGGCTGGTCCCAGTGGACCCACCTGTCCCTCCTCAGCTGGCGAGTGCACCTGGCACCAGCAGGTCCAGTGCCCAGCCCGGGCTCCCCTCCTCCGTTGGTCCTGTGCCACCTTCGGGTGGAAGCGCTGCAGGGGATGGGGCTCACCCCCCCATGCAAGCGTGGGCCACCTGTCACCCTTCGAAGGGTCCAGTCTGTGGTGCGTAGGGAGATCCAGCGTTCAGTCGCTGTTCCCCTACGCCAGCTCGATGTGAGAGTGGTGCGTCTCATGGGTGAGCCTGCCCATCCTACGCAGCCCCCAGCACAGCCACCCTTGGGGCTGTGAAGGTGCAGTGGTGACTGCCCATGGGTGGGGATCTCAGTTCCACTGTTACCATCTGTGGGTTCATGGGCTTGCGATTTCCAAACATCCGTCCCCGTCAATTGTGCTCACCCACCCCATGTGTCATACACTGCCTCTGTATGTGTCTTTTCTGTCTTGTCTGTTTACCTCCCCAACCTACCTCCCCAAACATACCTACTTCCTTTACCTCACTTTCCACTCTCACCTGAAAAAAAAAAAAGGGCAATCTGTACCCACAAAAAAATTACGCCCCATACATAGCTGCCCATTTTGCACACATGTCCACTGGACATGTAAACTGATAATTATAATGGGCAATACAACATACTTTGTTGTCCTCACCCCTCTCCCAGGGGTGGAAGGTTTCAAATTTCACTCCAAATTTATTGCATATGCATAGCTGTTGCTGGTAAATAAATGGGCAGCTATGGACCTTCCCTACACCTGCCCTGCACATCCCGAGCTTGTTTACCTACTGTCTGTTACTCTTTGTGCCCCCTTTTTCACCACTTTCCTATCTTCCCATTTTCTTTTCTTTAAAAGAAATTAGTGTGGGGGTTAGCGGGAGTAAGCACTTTTAAGCGGCAGTAAGCTGGTTTAAGCGAGTGTGCACAGGTGTCTCGCAAACCCGCGCAAACTCTCATACAACTGCTTAAAAGTGCCTTAGTCACTCTATGGAAGGGCCCTTGTTCTGCTCAGCAGCAAAAGAAAAGACCTCTGCCATTCTCAAACCCCAGACCATTGACACAATAGACTACATGAATTACCACTAAGCCACAGCAGATATACAAATAACTTGGTGCTGACATAAATATATCATGCATTACAATGAGGGAATGGAAATGGAAATTATGAATGGTATAACACAAATCCTGTTCTGTGGGTCTTTACCAGCAGTTGTTGTGGAATTGCATGACATGACTGTTAAAAGGGAACCAGCCATCCAAGCAGGGAATAATGTTACAGTATTACCTTACAAACACCACACAGTATCAGACCAGGATAAATACTGGCAAAGTTGATTAGTGCAGAGGCCAGACACCCCAACTGTGACTGCTTTACAGGGATGTCCCTGATTTGTAAACAAATGTTAGCTGTGCCCCACTGAATCACTCTGGAAAGTACTAACTTTAGGCAGACAAGTGTGGAATCACACGTAATGAATAATCTCAATAGGTTAGAGTAGACACTGCTTGCACGTCAGAAAAGGTGTAGGTATACATATGCTCTGATTCCCAAGAAAGTCTCAACTGCAATATGTCTGTAATATATTGCAGGTGTATCTAACATATATGTACCTTTCACTGAGGCTGTTCAAATACATACCTGAGAGTATCTGAGGCCTGCCAGAGGCAGAAACACACAGGTGTATCAGCATTACTGCTGTTACACACTCTACAAATAGCTTTGGAAGGAGTTCCACAAGCATGCCCTTATGTAGGAGTACAACACAGAAATATCACAGGATGTAGCCATGTACTGCTAACAACCAACTGTGACAATGCCAATGTGCCAGTGCTGAAAAGAATGGTGCGGTGCACAGACAAAGTATACTAGGCTAACCTCTAGCTACCATCTGGAAATGTCCACAGGTGGGAGCTGCACAGACAGACTACTTGCCTTGATAGACTAACAGGTACACAGCAATCCTGTATGTTCAGCAAGATAAACCTCACATGATAATAAAAAATGCTCTTTGCAGTTCTGCACCCCTACCAAAGGTAAACACACCTGTGTATTCAGGCAAAAACCAGGGTGTAGGTAGGCATACTCAGTACTGAAATATGTCCAGTTGTGTTGAGCAGCCTGTGCTAATTGCAACACAAACAAACCACAAACTGTTCAGAGGTGAGTAACGTAATAATTACAGTATAGCAGTTCACAAACACCACATGTGCCACAGGAATACAGTGCACTAACCACATTTGTATGGCAGTTGAATGTCTAATTCAGAAAGAAAGTACATACTCCCATGTATCCTGTGTTAGCATTTGGAGGGGTGAGTACATGTCTACACTGAGAAGTGTGTACTGGAAGCAGCAACATTCAGATTTGAGTACAACATGCATATCACTGGCTACAACCCTAGCTTCAGATTAGAGACATATACCAACCTTCTGACTGACACAACGTTGTCCAGAGCAAACAAGCATGGGCCCCACCTTGGAAAGCTGAAAGGGCTACGCCTACATAACCTAGCATTTTATAGCAGTGGGCTGCAATCACAGTGAGTAATGCAATCAGCACACAGCAGGCTGCATGCAATTACTGAATGGTGGGCAGCAATTGGTGCAGAGGCTGTCACATGCACAAGTGCAGATACCTAGAAAAGCAGGCTGTACCTGCTGTCCACACATGCAAAAATATCATTGCAGGTACAGGGAGATAGAGAGCGAGAGAGAGACACAGACAGAGACAGAGACAAAGACAACAGAGAGAGAAACCGAGACAGAAATAGAAACAGAGGGAGAAAACCCAAAACAAACAACCAACCAAAAAAAAAAAAAAAAAAAAAACCTACAAAACTGTAACAGACGGAGCAGGGAAATACAAAGGTAAGGTAAGTAACTCATATGTATGTGTTGGCATGTAGTAGATGTTCCTGAAGAGTACTCTACACACTGCAAATCATCCATGTGTGGCAGCAGTATGTATCTATCTATATCTGCATATGTGCACAGAGCAAGGGACATACTGCAACTGTTAGTGAAGGGTAGACAGATATCTGTTGTTGAAGGTTGTTATGTGCATATATCTATGTAGGTCGTAGTGTGTGGCATAGAAAACAGCATGCAGTGCTGATATATGTCATGTGCTGGTTAAACGCTGTGGGACTGATTTGTCAGATCTGCTGTGTTACAGCCAGTGAAGCCTGCTAAAGCTACATGGGCCGAGGACACCCACATGCATTCTGCACAACACTGTGCAATATAATCACATAACGGTACATCCCACAACTGTCACATAACTGATATCCCCACCATGATAGGTGGTACATCTATGTGTACAGCAATGGATGTGTACATGTATGTGTATAGATATGTATATATATATATATATATATATATATATATATATATATATATATATATAGAGAGAGAGAGAGACATGGGGCCATATGTACTGCAACAGGTGTGTGGTGACCAAGGCATGGACTGTAGACAAGTGTTGATACTGCAGTGCCATTCCTCCTTTCCAAAACACTGTACCCATTAACTACCACATAGGTAGAGATCTACCCAACACCGAAGGTGTGATAAGGGAACATGGGACACAGGTGGACAGTAGCCACCTCTTTGATAAAGACAGTGCCACACTAGACCTGTAATCTGTCTGTTGTGGTATATGTCATGACAACAAGTGTGTCATCTAGGGAAATATAGGTCAGTGTTCCCCTGTACTCATCACAATGCCCTGAGTGGTATGTACCTCACATGAGAACTACAGCAGGTGGAAAGGCCACAGACATACCTCACAGAGGGTAATACTGGCCGCAAACAGATGCCCTATGCAGACTGACTCACAAAACCACATCTAGACTGTAGTGCATACCGGCCACACAGAGGTGACCTCTGCCGGACATACAGAGGTATGTCACACCCATAGCTGGGTGACAACCACCATGGCAACATATCACAATCCCTCCGGGATACACGCTGTAGGACCCTAAACCTCGTCAGCTCACTAAACAGCACATGCTGGAGGGATAGGTTCCTATCTCAGAGATATGCCATGCACTGGAATAGACCACCTAGCAATAGCAAACAAGGCTTCTCATTAGCAGTTGTCATACATACCCCTGATGATTGGGAGATTGGTAATACACCCCAGGAACCCCCTCTGTGGTTCTGGTTGGCAGGGGCAAGTGAAATCAAAGTACATGTGTGTCAAAGGCCAGGATAGCATATGGCTAGGCTGCCGTAGGCCCTAGGGCCAATAGCATATAACCTACCTATGACACTATGCACTCACACATGTACTCAATGCAATATCTGCTATGTGAGGTTGAATAAGTGCAACACTGAATGTGTGCAAGGTCTGTAAAGGTGTGATAGGTTAGTGTGAAGTTGTATCTGACATGGTAGTGTCTATCCTAGCTTTGACGCCAGGGAAAGATGTGTATTGTACTGTTAGGCAGACATAGTAGTATGGCATACGATGTGACGTAGTTCCTTGTTGATGACTGTGGTGTCTCATTATAGGCTAAAGCAATACATTTATGCTTAGTGAGTGGTACTGCTGGTGAATCCAACTCCCATAGGAACTGTAGTACTCCCTGAAGCTGTAGGCCTAAACAGCACAGTATGGTGTGTGTTCACATTGCTTGGAAACACTGTCTTGTGTGTCTGCTTCCTGTAGTCTGCACAGAGGACAAAACTCAGTCATAAGGGTCTGTAAGCAGTGGCACACAGTCCTGCATGGTACACAGGTAATGCTCATCTGTGTTGGCATACAGTGGTGCATTGTATGTTTGTCTGATGTGTGTGTAATTATGCCTGTACCATGGCTGCAATCATATGTGTGTTACAGGGTATACGTGTGTATCCAGCAACATATATACTCTGTTGCAGCAGTATGCCACCTATAGTAACAACTGTACACATATGTTAGGCAGGGCTATGGCATCAATGACTAGGGTGGTTGACTGGTACTACTGTAACTGTACTTTACATTCATTGCAATGGATGACATCTCTGTTCGTGCATTGGCGTGATATATACCCCTGTGTCAAGGTTGTGTATTGTGTCACAAAAAGTGTGCCGGGTACTATTGTATAGTGGTGTGATATATGGAGTATGCCAGGACTGTTAGTCAGCTGTGGCCTGCGAACCAATAAGTTGTAGTGAACGTGTGTAACCCCTGACAGAGAAATGGATGGTATATATGTCAGTAAAGTGATATCTTTGGTTAAAGGTTTAAAGTGTGCCACAGGACTCGCTCACACATATTGTTCATATCTTTTTCAGCTAGATGGCCCACCAATGCAACCCATCATATACAGCAGTGGAGGAAGATGAAATTGTCCAAAGCCTGGTGCAGCAGTACACAATGCTGTTTTCCCAAAGCAGCCAGCACCAGCAGGAGCGGACTGCACTGTAGCAGGATCTTGTTCGTCGGGTAAATGACATAGGCATGCATTACCGTACATATGAGCAGGTACGCCATCACTGCAGTGATTTAATTAGACATGTCCGGCGGCGTGCGTCTGATATCCAAAGACAACAGCTTGCCACAGGTGGTGGGGTGGCCATTCATCCCCCTCTCACCAGAGTGGAGGAGCTGCTCCTAAGCATGTTGGCTCCTGGACAACAGCAGCAACAACCTGTGACATGTGTTGTCATGGAGGCCAGAGCCACCCAACATGTTCACATGGAGCAAGCAGGTAACATGCCCTATCTGTAAACTACAGTTAACTGTATTGTTAGATTATGTCTACGTGAGATGTGCACTGTGTGTTTAGCAGTTGTGCTGCCTAGTGTTATGCAATACTGATATTTGCAATATTATCTCTACACCTGTGACTGTTGACTGTTGTTCCACTGTAGTTTAGCATACCCACTGTAGCAATGCCTCAGTTGTGGCCACTGACGTACTCGCTCATATTCTCATAGGTCCCTCTGGTGTGACAGCAGGACAGATGATCCATGCTGGTGAGTGTGGTATAACTGCAATGTTGGTAATGAAATGAGCATGTCATAGGTGAGGTGTAGGCCATGTACACGTAACACACCTATGCATAATGTATGCCATGCATGTTGGCTGTAAGACATTGCACAGCTCAGTAATGTCAGTAGCTGCCTCAATGACATGCAATACACAGAGCATCAGACACAGTTGTGCAACACCATACTGCACATTGGATAGGCATATTTGCTATAGCTGTACACAACATAACACGTTTATCATACACAGTACACAAAAACATGCTACATATGTCATTACCACACACCCGCTGTAAGGTCACACTTCAGTATCCCACATGCCATCCACACACACATGATGTACCTCAGGGGTAGAGGCCTATCATGGGGCTGTGCAACACTCTTCAACACATAACTCAGTCATGTTAGGCAATGCTCCCTATTGGGCACCTCACACACCCATGTACAAAGTGGCTGTGTAATTGTGAACGTAGCCATGGCACTACAGTTCAGGTACAGCATGCTAGGCAGTGGTCTGTCACACATTAGTAGCCATGAGTGACCACAAGATGCATGATGATGATGGCACATGGTACTACACTCCATCCAGTTACAGTGACCACAATACTACACATAGCAGTCATTGCTTTGCACCTCAATGTTGTGTGTGTGCAAACATATGCACCTATACACAATATGCATAGCATGTTGTGTGTGTGCTTACATATGCCAGTATACACAATATGCACAGCAGCCACCATCTGTACATCATGTGTCACATATATGTCCTGGAATGCCATTGGGTGTATAGGTCACATGACACACATTGGGTATGTGTGGTGTCTAATGTTGCAACCATAACCACTGTACAAGTGCCATGTTGAGCATTGGGATTCCTACATGCACCACTCATCCCGTGTGTGTACATAGCATGCATGTGCTACACCTGTGCCCACTATTATCTGCTATGGACACAGACACTGTAATCACACATGGCAATCTATATGCCACACAGATAACACATGAAGCCTTGGTATGTATAGCTGTGAGTGATGGTGCACAGGACATTGCAGAGCTGATAATACATGCACAGCAATGTTGTCTCCATGCACACATTGTGTTCCAGGGTGCAGCCAGTCACTGAACAACTACACACATGCATCAAAGCCATGTATAATGTCATTAAATAGGGCCGTCTACACTTGCACTGCATGGTCATGAGTAACACATATTCTGCATGCTGACACATGTGAGGTGACTGCCTTGTGATACTGGTACCCACCTTCACCCATTATTGAGTATGTGTTGGATTGCTGGTGTGTGTGTGTGTGTGTGTGTGTGTGTGCTGTAGTGAGGAGTGTATTTGTGTTCATGTGTGCATGTGTTCATGTGTTCATGTGTGTATGTGTCCATGTGTTCATGTGTTCATGTGTGCATGTGTGCATGTGTGCTAACATCATGTACAGATTGTAAAGTGTATTTCCTGTCTTCCTCTCACTGGTGCTGAGTTTGGGGTGGCTGAAAGCAGCAGGGAACCTGAAGTCACTGCCACTAATAGTGGAGATGATGAGACATGTATTTTGGCACAGGAAGGTTTGACAGGGTCTGTCGTTGGTCCACCAATCGACAGTACACAGCATTCAACCCCATCTATGTGCACACTCATACTGCCGATACATCCCTCATCACCAATGGCCTTAGCCGAGGGACAGCATACAGTTGGCATTGACCAGGAGAGCGTGGTACCCATGACACTTGCATCCCCTCACAGTAGCCATAGCCGGATTCCTGGAATGGTACCACATAGGCAGATGTCCAGGGGTTCCTGGGGGAGCACCACTGGTCGTATTGCCCCTGGCAGACGTGCCCCCAGAGGTATTACAACCTCCAATATGTTCTGGGCTGTTATGCAGGCACAGGCACATATGGAACGGTACACCAGACAGGGACTAAGGGTGCAGAGGGCCCATTACATTTCTATCAATGACAGCATCCGTGACCTTGCCGGTGCCATCCGGAATTTCACCGAGATCATTGATAGATGTTGGGGGGAGACAATAGATGCCCTCCACAATGTGTCTTCCATGAGCCAGGACCATGCGGGATGAGTGAGACATCGACGCAGACACATGCCAGCAACAGCAATATCTGGCAGTCGATGCAGACGGCACACAGATCACAGCCGCTCCCATAGTGGCAGTACTAGCCCCAGCAATGCTGGGGCTGGCCTGTCTATTGACCGTCCTAGTAGACCACGTGCACATGGCTCTGGCCAGTCCCAGCAGGGACATGGGTCCAGTCATCATACCTCTGCCTCTGATGATAGTACCCAGTCAGGATTGGTACCCAATACTGCCTGTAGCACCCCTGCCAGGCACAGGTACCGTGTCCGTGCCCAGAGACAGTGATCTGTACAGCCTAGCAGGTACAGTCTGTGGCTATCCCACAACCTCCCGTATATGGTAGCCACATGGTGGAGCTGTGTGCATGCAGACACACACACATTAACCAAACAAGTAGGGCTCACACATACACACACACATTACATCAACATTAGCCAATGCTGTACTGTTGTCCCACACACACACACACACACACACACACACACACACACACACACACACACACACACACACACACACACACACAGACATGTTGATTGGATGGTCAATGTCGGGCTCTGTTAAACCAACAACACACCCTGTGCATATGATGACACCTGTGCCACCTCCTGTCATCTGTAACATTGACGCAGGAATAGGCTAACATGGTTCTGATGCACAGAGTGACATTATAGCAGTGTAGCAATATTAGCAAGTTGTCAACAGGAAAGTGTAATGATATCCTTGTAGGTATATCTGAGCAGGCATTATGCATCACAGCTCTGATTGTCAATGTAGCATTGTTTACACCAGTGTTAGGTCTAAGTATGTATTGTCCACCCATGTGCCACTTGGCTGAAGTGTACAGTGTTGCCAGCATGTGTTAGTGAGTGAACAGTATGTGTGGTGTGTGCATTACAGATTAGCAGGTGTACATCTGTGAACATGGTGGGTGCGCACTGTCTGCATGTACGTGCATAGTGGACACATGGGACGTGTGACATACCCTGTTGTACACATTGTTAACATCTCATAGTATCTTTCGATGGCCAGTATACATTCTACTACAGATATGTACTAACATGGGTACACGTGTGTATGACATGGGTTGACAGTATGCTGTGGGTGATACTGTTGATACCTGTCAATGATTTGCAGTCTGGTAGTATACACAACCTCAACAGCATGACTATAACCAATCATTAGATGATGTCCTGACAAATGACACACAGTTGTAGGGAACTCAGTAACAGTTGGATCCTTCCGGTACTATACTATAACAGTGACCAGTGGTATTGACCGCCACCCGTACCTGGGACCACACCTGTTTGGCATATAGCCCTCTTAGGTACATGCAAACACACTAGGGATATGTCCATCCACATCTGGAAATGCATGCATTGGCCTACAATGCATTCCCTGGATGGGATGCATATCCTACACAAGGGTATCATACAGACAGATACCTGTTGTCCAATACATGCTGTATAGCAGTAAGCTGACTATGGCATAGTCATCCATATTTACTATACATACTATCCCGACAGTACCACATAGGTGGTAGCCCTCAACATGTATGTTGGGTAACAATGTGTACATACAGCCACGTGTTATGTCATCTGTCCCTTGGTATCCACATATCCATAGGTATTGTGGAGTCCCTCGGTGTGTCACATAAGACATTAGGGGCCTGAATGCATATCCACAGGGCTGTTGTACACCTATAATGACTGTCCATTATTGCCAGTCGTTGTTGTGTATGAACATGTCTGACATATACCCCAGGCATGTACCCTGACTCACAGTACTCTATAGTAACTGTCATTGGTTTGTGTGGCACAGATGACCTTGGACACAGATCACTACAGTGGCTGGGCTTGTCACATACATACATATGTGACCTACGATCTGAGAAGCAGTGGCACAATCTGTCAAAGGAAACAAATGTATTCATGTAGTATGCAGGCTTCACACCTATGTACTGATTGAGGTCACATGTACACATATTTATTTGCCTTGCAGATACCTGATGTGTGCAATGCATATACTGTTTTAATCATGATATGTCATACCATCGTAAAAGCAAAACCCACACTGCATTGATCACCTGTGTCACACACACACACTCATCAATTGCAGGATTCAAACCTCTACCTAACTATGTTATGATACTAGAGACATATGCATTAACATGGCACTCTATATGCTTTGCTGGGTGGCTTCTCTTCTCCTGCTATATTTGTAGGATGCTGACATCATCAGACTTTCCAAAGAGGAATGTACCTCTTTTAATGTGTTTTCCCAGTCTCCAAAAAGGGCACTCCTCTCACAGGAAATCACACACATACACAACCCACCACACACACACACACAATGTCAGCATTTGCAGGATTCAAACCCCTACCTAGCTATGTTATGTA
Organism: Protopterus annectens; assembly: GCF_019279795.1. Lineage (NCBI taxonomy): Eukaryota > Metazoa > Chordata > Ceratodontiformes > Protopteridae > Protopterus > Protopterus annectens. Next base: position 1,657,853,436 of record NC_056733.1, on the reverse strand, counting down.
TGAACATGTCTGACATATACCCCAGACATATGCATTAACATGGTGCGCTATATGTTTTACTGCGTGGTTTCTATTCTCCTGCTATATTTGTAGGATGTTGACATCATCAGACTGGACAAGGTAATGTGTGTACACTTTGTTTTATGCAATCCCAGGAATGAGCCATGTGGGTCGGCAGGTGTCAACAGCTTGAACAGGACCCCTTAATCCTTACCTTGTGTGATCTATCTGTGGACACATTGACATTCCTTCATATGTCAACACATATTTATGCACATATTGTTGGTTTTGTGGATACGACATGTGTCAGGGGTGTTGATAAAGGGCTATTCAAAGTCTATGTGGGACATGTGTAGCTCTGTTCAGTGATGTATTTCCTGGGTGTCTACCTTGCAAACAGTCTAGCATGTTTGGGAACCATGATCTGCACATGAACATACCACAGTTGGTAGGGTTGTGTGTTTGTCAGCTTCCAATAGCTCTGTGTATGACTTCAACCATGATGGACTCCATGGCCTTGCAGATCAGACTTCATAAGCTTACTGGACTATACTTCCCATGGTGTGTTGTGCACCTACACTTGTGGGGAGTGCCATATGTTGCTGTAACACATTCAATGGTTCCAGATCCTGTGGAGAGAGTGAGGCTCAACAGACTGTTTAGGTGCAGGGTCTGTTTGTTTTGTAGTTCATGCATGACGCATATTGGGAAAGAATGTACTCCAATTGCTGCCATGCTTTTGGCTTTGGGGGGAGCTGTTTAGCCATTCTACATGTGATATCCCTTGGTATGGTGACTGGGACTATTGTCAGTGGGAGGTGGGTATGTCTATATGGGCCTGTCTGACAGGATGTCGGCATTGTCAGTCAGGTACAGTTGGCCCTGACTCAGGACATATATGAGTGTACATTGCTATTTAGGACATAGCTGAAGGAGGCGTCATGATTCAGTCTGGAATCCTTCTCAGCTACTCTTTACAAAACACCAACAAACCTGAGCACTAATCCCTGTTATACTTTTTTACACACTTAACACCCTACTGATCCTTTGCGATCAAGCTACGGAGTATGTCATCATAATATCCTGGCATGTCCAGGGGTCGGTTTCGTGTGTACTCTCCAGTCCAGCTAGTGAATATTGTGGTTTTGACACAATGTCACATCTGCCTCATGTACACAGACAACCCTCTCCTCCTCCCAACAAACTCAGATATATGTGAGAGATGCAACAATATTGACATAAAGGAGGCTGAGCTCTCTCGACCCATGACTGGCATAGTCAATCAGGTGGTGAAGGTAACCACACACACCACATATCAGTCTCACATAAACCTATAGCGACAGCAATCAAACCACATTATCACACATAAACATACTCGGAGGATCTACATAAACTCTGCCTAAGCAGAAGAGACCTCCAAAGTAGACACACAAACAACTGCTACCCCACTACAATACCCACATATCACATAGTTCACAATGTCAGTGTGCCACACAGTCACTGCCCATCGGGCTAAACAACACACCTAATACACTTGTAATAGGTGACACTTATTGTCAGACACACTGACGTCCCAATCACCAGGCCAAACAAGGGAATAGTCACTTTGAGCTGTCTCTTGGGTGGCAGGATCCACAACATAACACATGCACTCAGGTCACTCCACAGCAAGTGCAGGACTGACTCCAGCATTGTCCATGCTGGTGCGTACACCCTCAGACGTCCCTCCCTGGACCACATGACATGATACATAGAGGAATTCTCTGATCATGTAGCCCAGGCCAGTATGACCCTGACCTTGTCTAGCATCTTACACTCACCAAGTATGATGTCACAGTATACCAACAAACTGATCATGTTTAACAGTTGGCTAACATATTGGTGTCATTCACAGGGGATACAGTGTCTGTCAGCCTGGAGTGACATGCTCGACATGCCACATAGCTTCCCTATGGACAGCTTGCACCTGTCACCCTTGGACTTTCGAATACTTTCTAAGGCAGTTGCTACCACCATACTGCCTTTTTTAAGCTGGGCTCAAAAGACAAACCCACCTCCATAGACATTACAGAGTACATGACACTGAGGGTAATGCTGCTCAACACCAGATGTGTTACCCTCAAATTGCGACCACTCAGGAATCTCCTCAGTATGGACAACAGCGATATCTGTGCACTAACAGACACCTGGTTCAGGCTCCCAAATGTACACCAGCACTACCAGGTTATATTTCATACCATGCTTTCTGACCACAAAACTCGGAATGGCCAACACAAATAGGGGGAGTATCCATATACATCACAGATACACATACCTCTGGGTTGGTAGCACTGGACAAAGCATCACAGACCATACATATGCACCTAACATTGTGCATATCTGCCTTTTGGTTTGTTGCCTGCTACAGACCACCCTCCCAAACTCATGAACCACACTCGGCTTTCCTGGGAACACTGGACAATATGAAGGTCTCCCCAAACACCATTATATTGGGTGACTTCAAATACCCACACATTGACTGGGGATAGTACTCAGGCCCCAACACCCTCGCCCAACAGTTGCTACTATTTGTACACTCACATGCTATGGCACAACCGGTCACCACACCCACAAGAGGGGACAACATATTGGACATGATCATCACCAACATGGGGACTCTATGGTCCACACCTGAGATATACCCCTCATTGGTACGGTCAGAACATACATTTATCTCACTGGACATCCATATCCCGTCCACACACCCATCCTGGGTAATCTTGATGAACTTCTCAAAAGCAAATGTCATACTTCTCCAAACCAAGGTGGTATCCTTCAGAGACCCTGGCACAGTGGTAAGTATGGCTCTGACTGCTGAATCCTTTACATACACATTCTATGGACACCTAGTGGACTGCATGGATCGTGCTATCCCAAATAAAAACTGGACTCACTCCTCCAGTGGCAGGGGACCTGTCTGGTAGACGCCGGCCATTAATAAACTATACAATGAAAGAAGGATGCTACTACATGATAGAGCACAATCCCAGACAGGGAAGGCATCTGTGATCTGTACTACCAGACAGATACAATCACTCATATATTTATGTCTGGCCCGCTTTTAACGGACAAGTGCACCAGACAAGTAGGACACTCAAAAGGCCTTCTTCAGTTAATTCAGGTACCTGGATGGACACTCACTGATATGCTATGAGTTACTGCATACTGACTAACATACCCTGAACCCACAGACATTACCAGCATCCTGGCAAACAGGTTCAGTGCAGATGTCTCCCCCCATCCCCCCTAAGGAGCTACTGTCCATCCCAACAGAGTGTAACCTCCCTGACATCACAAATAAACAGGTGAGTGCTGCCCTCACCACAGCAGGCAACACAGCATCAATGGGACCAGACAGTGTCCCAGCCTGCATCTTACATGGGCTTCATGACAGACGTAACCCTCACATTACATCACTGTTCAATATCAGAGTTACTGCAGGATATGTACCCACAGAATGGTGTACAGTGATAGTGGTCCTGCTCCACAGAGTTGCTGCCACAACAGACCACAGACAATATCAGCCTATAAGGCTAACTAGCCTGTTCTGCAAAGCTATGGAGCATATTGTAATGGGATCATTTCCAGGGTTCCTACTAAGCCAGTGTATGTGCTATATGTTGCCTCTTTGCCAAAGCCAAAGCATACTGGGCACGCCTCCTTCTGCCTACTGGGACAGGCTCAGGTTGTTCCTTCTCCAAGTCACGCTGTGTGTGTGATGGCCTTGGCAATGGTGGGGGGGCTGTTTGGCCCAGGCCTATGCTGGTCCTGCTGCAGCTGTTTTCACAGGATCATATTATGTAGCATAGCACATACCATGACAATTTGGGTACATGTAGTTGGTGAGTACTGCAAGGCTCCACCAGATGTGTCCAGGCACTGGAACTGTGACTTGAGCAGCCCAAACACACGCTTGATTATATTTCGTGTTTGTGCGTGTGCCTCATTATGGTGTCCCTGTTCAGGTGTGTGTGCATTTCTGATGGGTGTCATCAGCCACAGCTCCAGTGCATAGCCAGCATCCCCCACTAGCTGACCATGTGGGATGCCCCCACTGGCAAATGTCTGGTACAGCTGCATCAGATGCCAGATATGGGAATCATGGTAGCTTCCAGGGCAGCCAGCACACACATTCAGTATTATGCCCTGGGCATCACACATGACCTGGCAGTTGATGGAGGGGAAGCCCTTGCGGTTGAAGTAGACCCTACCCCACTCACCAGCTGGTGCTTTGATGCATATGTGCGTGCAGTCTATTGCACCCACTACCTCAGGGTATTCCACTGTTTGCTGGAAGAGACGCATATTGCTGGCCAATTCCTCATGGGAATTGGGGAAATATACATGATCACCAACATGTGCTGACATGGCATCCAGGAACTGGTGCAGTACCCTGGATGCTGATGCCTGTGATATCCCCATCATATCACCAGTTGGTCTCTGGAAGGTACCTGTTGCTAGTATTCTTAGACCAACACATACCTTGGTTTCCACTGGGATGGGTTCCCCTCTGTTGGTTCTGTGTGTGAGGTGTGGCCTGCACAGCTCAACAATTTGCTGCAAGAAGTCTCTGTCCACTCTATAGCGCTCCACTATCTCCAGCTCATGTAGCCCCCTGGTAGGTTACCGTGGGCCTGTACACTCTTCTCCGTCTCCTCAGTGTGGGTTGTCCAGTAGCATTTGCATTATCACTACCCTCAGCATGTTGCATATGTCGCAGCCCCTAACATTTCTTTATCTCACTGAAGCTTTTTTCAGTTTTCACTTCTATTAGCTTACTGCAGTGTTGCAGTGTCTCTTGAGAGAAACATAATGGACTGTTGTTTGCAGAGTTTTAAGTGCTGGGATGGGCTGGGCTAGTGTACTGCCTGTGTAATTGCCTGATTCTGATTGTTTTCACCTGCTAGCTCTGCTAGTACTCCCTGGTAACTTCCTACTATTTAGTGTGCTTCCTTTTTCCTTTCTGTTTCCTCAGGGGGGAGCACCGCGCACACAAGCGCAAACATGCGCACACCAGCTGACATGCACGCACACCAGCTAACATGCACTCACACATGCTTACACGGACTAAAACTTGCTTATTCTTGTTAAAACGCGTGCACACCAGCGCAAACGTGCTTACAACTGTTTACACAGCCTTACATATGCTAACACGCGTGCACACTGTCTTACTCGGGTTTACTGGCGCACACACATGTGCATGCACACTCAGCAAGAAACTTTGGTGTTATCCACGGCATACACCTTCAATTTCTTTACTTTACCTAGCCAACCTGTTGACACACCTCTTTCAATGATATGTAAATGTCACCTGACACATGCCACTCAGCTCCAATGAGCTTCACTTCTTTCATACATGCCCCCCTCGTGATGTCACCTATCTTCTACTCTGTTGCTCCCCTTATCCTACTCCTATACTCCACTTACTGTGCTCATTTGCTATGTAAACTTGCAATTCACTATCCTAACCCTCATTTGCATAGGATTGCCTACTAATGCTTGGTTACATCTCTTAGACTGAGCTTCCCCCCTTAGCAACCTCTACTCAGTGGCCATGTTGTCTTCAGCCTTCTATTCACTTGCATTGTAAATTCATATCAGCTATAAAATCCACATTTGTGGATGTTAATTATTGATTTTCTGGTTTTTAGGGCGCAGCGCGTTTGCGCGGCGCTGCGCTATGCTTAAACCCCGGAGATCGGGATGAAAAAAAAAAGTTATTTTATTTTTATTTTGCATCACTTCCCATTGCCAATGGCTGTATTTTTGGCCATTGGCATGCTTCCTCCTGTAAATGCATACTTTTTTTGGAGCTGTCATGGCTCAGTTTTGCTATTTGCAGAACCGTACTCAGTTGTCAACTGAGTACATTTCTGCAAATAACACTACTCTTACTCGGACAGGTTCGGGTTTCCTGGATCGCAAATTTACCTCATTTGCATAGCTTTTGCCTGCAATTGAGATAATTTGCATATCCAAGCCCTGTCCATATAGGACTAGTTTAAGGAGCTCTGTTACACATCCTCTACCGGCTCTTCCTGGATCGCTCGGCGGACATGTTGGCTGCATGGAGTCTTACTCTACTCTTAGACTCCGTGCAAGCCTTCGTGAATCCGGCCCTTTGTCTTTACATTGCCATGCTACGTAAAAGCTGATTCTCTACACTGATGGTGAAACTGACAGAGAGAAATGTGTCCAGCTACAGACCCCTGATAAAAAAAGTAATATTTTCTGTTTCTCTGGCCAATTAGGCATTTACGTTACCTTTGTTGAATGTCATCAGTGCCTTGTAACTCTGATCTGAACTTCATTATGCAACATATTATGTTTTTATAGATGTGTGTACTGAGGATATATTTCAATGGAGTTATAGGCTATATAATGACCAAAAGCCATCTTGCAAAATAGCTGTTTCAAGTGCTCAAACATAACTTTACATGTTTGGGAAACTGTAACCTGCTAATCCCTTTGCAGGAATGGTGACAGGAAGTATTTTGAGTTATAAGTTACCATGACTATGAAACAGAAAACAAATAATATGAACAAAAAGTAAGCACAGCTTATGTTTTGCATAATCACAAATATACCATACTTGTTTTGTCTTAAATTCCTGTGCAGTGTTTCACCAAAGCAACTACATGCAGTTCAATGTATTTAGTAGTTGATGGATTAGCAAGTAAAAAACTCTCATGTAATCCATGAGACCTGAGTCCTTCATTCAATCAAGCATTCTTGTTTCAGTCATTATATACTAGTGGCCATAGGCATTAGGCTTGATGCTCATACATTCGGCTATATCATTCTGCTAAATGGTCATCTCATGCTACCTTCTCCTGCTGTCTAAGCACCACACAGGTCATATATTCTGACAGGACTATAAACTTCCTGTCTACATTGTACCTTTAGGTCATCAAACCTCAGAATTGCTGCTGCTGACTTTGTACAAGACAAAAAAACACAAATGCATCTCCAGCACTGCATGACTTTATATTTATAGTTACATTCAGAGGGCTGATAGCATGACAACTGTTTGCTCTACCAGTCTGTGTATTGTTAGATCCAGGATTAGCTTTAATTAAAAGAGATGATTTGTGACACTGGCAGCTGTCTGGCAGAACAGTACAGAAGTTGGTAAAAGGTGAGTTGTGCCTCTTAAACAAATTAAACTTTCAGTGAATTAAAACCCCCTCCCTTGCTCACTCCCAGCCCAATATGTCGCATACTGCCCTTTTTAAAGAGACTGATGTGACATTAATTTAAAATTCTTTTGGCTTCCCTGACAAGGCATTCTTCAAGAAGACAAATGGGTGATGGGTCTGCCTGCCACTTTAAAGATATTACACGACCAAAGGAAAACTTGAGCCCATCAATCATTTTTCTTTCAAGATGGGAAAAACTAGAAGTGTTGTCTCATTCCTCCATTCATTCCTATACAGGATTTTCTTCTACCTTTTAACCCTTAATGGACTATTTTTTTTTATCTTCACCTCATCCTGTCCTCGGCTCATCCTGCTTAACTTATAACTATTTATATTTTCCCAGAGTTATTTTCATCTGAGTCACTTTTTAGGTAGCAACGTTTAGATAAAAATATAATTTGTCCCATTTCTAAAATTTTGTCTAGGCTACAAAATGAGTGGGAGGGAGGGGAGATGGATAGTTCCATTGCATGCGTCTAGCATGATGCATTCTTATACAATTTTGCATCCAGGATTCTGTCCTTCTTGTCTGTACCACTTAATATCCCTCTGATAAGCTTATACTTTGCTGGATTTGCTTACCACTAGCAAAGTGATTTCACCCACTACTAGCTGTTTGAAGGCTTACACTACAGAGTATAGTCAAAGTCAGTCTGAAAAAAATAGAATCCAGTCTGTCATTCAGTTCATCCATAAAAAAAAAATACAGCAAGTATCAACTTGGTAACACTGTCATCTTTTGCTGTTTAATGTACATCTTCCACATGATAATCCTTTATATAACATTTTCACAATTATCTTACAAAATCACAGGCTCAACATCTAATTCATTTATTATATGTCATTTTCAATCCATTACAGAAAGACTATTTTATTAAGACTGACATAAAAAGTAAAAATCAAAGTGGTGCATTTTTCTAACAGAATAAGGGAATGAATGACATGAACACTGTGCCACATTTATCTGCAGTTTACAGAACAGAGAGCTGCAACAGAGGTAAACAGTTGCAAGTCCAAAATCTCTGTTACGTATCTGATATGTAAGGGTTTAATAACCACAATAGTAAGGTGTTAATTGCTAAATGCACTCATAAAGCTTCCATGTGTGTACTAGCAGTAGGTGAGCACATTTCTTAACTTTCCTGTGAATTTTGAAGAAAACTTTTACTGAGCATTATCAGTAGCTAATAAGATAAACTTACTTCAGTAGTGTCCGTGCAGGGCAGAATCCTCATTCCAAGAGCTGGATGTTTTCTTTGCTTGAGACCCACATATGTGTTTAAGGATTCTGTAGGAAAAAAGAGTTTGTTTAGCTTGATGCTTTAAGAAGAAAACAAATATGGTAATTCTATGAGTTTGACAGCATACCTGCCCTCTTGGAAGTTAAATTAGAAATGCTATTATCCTAGCACTGAGATGGTAATAACTAGAAAGGATAAATTTGTAAGGGCTGGCTGTTCTCAGTTACCAAGACTGTTAGCCTAGACTCTGTCAGAAACAAGTTACTTCTAACACTATAAGAACTTCCTATGGACAATTCCTAATAATATGATTAGCTAGTGAGTGTATGAACTTAACAGTTATAAAGTGTATCTGTTTTTTGCTGACTGCAAGTTGTTGTCAATACCTAGTTATAGCTATATTGTTTCCTGAATGGCATATGGCCAATGGAAATGTTTCTGACCAGAACATTTTGTAATATAGAAACTGTTATAAAATGCTGCTGCCATTGCAATTTATGTTAACAACTCCACAGATGCATAAACACAAATTGTGCGTGTGTGTGTGTGTGTGTGTGTGTGTGTGTGTGTGTGTGTGTGTGTGTGTCTGTGTATGCGTACATTTGTATGCATACATGTAAGCATGTACGTGCTCATGCATGCTTTTTTCTGTGTACATGGAAATGTATATTAAACTAGCTAGTACTTATAATGCACAGTTTTGCAGTGAAAGTCACCTTGTCTGGAAACTTTTATGAAATGTACTTGGCTCCGGAGGATTAACTTTAAAAATAATAAGGATTCTGAGTGACTGCAGCAGAGTGAATAAAGCTTTCATAAACTGAACTGTTGAGTGTTTTTAGTGCATTCAAACTGCCAGTGAACGTCTGCCTATCCAGCACAGGAGAAGCACAAGAGTGCTTTAGACTGACAGACAGTGGCATCACCTGCTTGTGAATACTGTCAGGGAACAGCTATCTTGATAGTTCCTCTTATGCAATAACCTTACATTATGAAGAACTAATCTATCATTCTTTTATAACAGGAATAATATCAGGAATAAACAGCCTTAAAAAAAACATACTTGATTGTGGCATTTGTTTTAAGAAATAATCTTAAGCAATAACTTAATCTAGTTTCTTAATTGTTTGCCCAACTTATTTTAGCATTTTATTTTTCTGTCAGAATGTTTAAATCAAATAGCCTAGCAGCAGGCCCTCCTACAACCTATGATTTGGTGTCTAAAGAAGAGTGTGATTGTTGGCTTCTCTTTTTCTGCCCCCCCCCCATAATATCTGGCCAAATGACTCCATGTCTTCTCCCACCTAGTGATAATGATCCTCTCCTTTTCCTTTCCAGTTCACATTCCCTATTTCAGTCACAGTTTCATTTCAAGTGGCATTTCTCACTCCTAATACTCACTTACCTAGACTCTCAAAACCAGACAATCTATAACACTAAAGCTGATTTTCCCATTCCATCCCACTTTCACAGCTGCATTATGTAAATTTTTATTTACCCGTTCCAATTTATCCTGTTCATTTGGCACATAATTTGAGCAGCCTCAGAATAAACATACATTTGTTTTGCATTTGCTAGCAGTCTTATTTAATACATGTAATTTTAACATTACAAATATCAGCTTGCAGCATTTGGTTGTATTCCAACATATACACTTAAAATGACAGATCTATATTTCCTTTTTCACTACACCTTAATGATATCTTTCCTAAATAATTTATAATAATTGCTTCATCTTGATGATACAGCAAAAACAATGACACATTGCCACACTGAATGGTATAGAGAAATAAGCATTTACTACTCTAATAATGCATGATTATGTAGCATTATGAGAAAATGAAACAGTTGGATGGGTGGATAGCAGTAAGGATTTGTCAGCTCAGCCATCTTGGAGTATGCTGGATAGGAGGAAATTCCATTTACTGTGCATAACCCTCAAAGGAGAGTAAGTATGAAGTGACTTTATTTTCTCTTTATTGTCAGTACTGCATACTACTTTAATCCTGTTGATAATAATTTTATATAATTGTAAAGTAATCAATTTGCAGTTTGGAAGAGGACCCCGCATAATTAGCAAGATAGACCCACAGTCATACAGAACTCTCATTTTAGGAGCAATTAAATGGGCTGATAGGACACTTGTCTCAATCAAGGAATAAATAGGTCTTAAGGCTTCTGGGTCTCATTCCCTGATTTGAGAAATGTATCTTCTGATAAGGTACAGGTATGGGAGACACTGGGTTGATCATGCGGGAAGCATCTGAAAAAATACTCAAACAATATTTTCAATTTTATTATCACTGATCAGTTTGTATGTTCATATTTCTTTTTCAAATACATTGATGTATGATTTCAATTTCATATCTTCTCCTCATTAAGTAAAATTACTAACTTTAATATAGCCAGCTGGAGGTCTACTGCTATATTTCTGTAAATAACTCAGTGAGACTCCTGACCTCATGCCATCAATTAAAATAACAAAAATATCCATAATGCCTCATAGAGACATATTATGATCTGCTATATTAGTTTCAGGCCTGAAATGTTCCATAACTTATCAACTGAACTAGTCTATATAGTACCCAGTTTTGATTATAGGTATGCATGCTTTTTCTTTAATTCAGTATTTCATTCTATCTATCCACTATCTGCAGCAAACAAATTACCCTTAGTTTCTTTTTTGGTCTAGGACTTGTCTAAGCAACTTATTTCTTTATTTCACTATCGATGTAGTGCTTCAGCTCTTATCCTGCATACATCCCTACTATGTTGGCTACCCACCCATAGGCATTTCAGACCTACACTCACAGTGAGATGACTCAGTCTACAACTTATTATCTGATGTTGTCAATTTTCATTCATTCTTCAACAATTGGGTCCGGATGTGACCCACAGATCTGACTCGGACACTTTTTACAGCTCATGGATACTGGAAACTCTCAAGCTGCTCCCTTACCCACAATGCTCTAGTCCCCTACCATACCTCAGATCTCATTTGCTGCCTCCATGTGCAGACTTGATCACTGTTAGCTCTTGAGCTTTAGTGTTTTGTTTGGTTAGTAAACATATTGATTTTTATTCGCTATATTTATCTTTTTTATATATATTTATTTATTTTTCCCATATCCTACACTTTTCTTAGTGTAATTTAAATCACATTGTTGATATTTTTCTCCACTTTACCTTTACCCTTGTGATAACTTCTTTAATTACCATTGCTGGCAATTTTTTCTCTTTTCTTTCTTTCCTATTTAAAAAAAAAATCTTAGTGTTATACTGCCTTTTTAGGATGGCTGAAAAACCTTTCAGTTTTAAAAAATGCAAAGAGTGTGGGCATAAGATCCCTCTGTCAGATGCTCATGACTCTTGTAATTTTTGTTTGGGCCCAGCACACTTAATGGTGTTGTGTGATATTTGCAAAGCTTTTAATCTGCAGACCATAGTTGAGCACAAGAATAAGCTAATTTTGAAAGGGCTTCTGCCTATGACCTTTCTGGAAGTATTATCTGGAGTTCAAACCTCCAAAATCAGACAATAAGGAGCCCAGAAAGCATCTGTCAGACCCTTCTGGATCCTCCACTCTGTGTTCTGAACCTACCATTGAGCCAGCCAGTAAAATGTAGAAACGGTCGGATCCTAAGACTAAACCTTTGAATCTGTCTACCTCAGATGCCCGCTCTGCTACATTGAATCTGATACCTTCAGTTCTCAGTCAGCCGAGAATTTTCAAAAATGGCCAATCACAAAAAAGTGCGGGAAATGCAGCATATTTAATCCCCATAGGCGGGAATACTCACCATAACTGATTGTAGCTCCCATCTGCAGTTAGAATGGCTGGTGCTGGAGAGGGTACATGCTTTAGAGCGCAACGCTGGGGCATCGAGGAGTTGAAATAAATGGTTTGGCTCCTTGTCCACTGTCACGAGTCAAGACTCCTGCAGGGCCAGTTCCAAGGGATGGAGTACAAAGCAGAGGCTTGGAACTGGTTAGCTCATGACTTCACCAGTGTCACAGGTGTTCCTTGGACTGGTGAGCAGGTCCTTCTCCACCATGCAGACCTGAAGAGATGGAAGCAGGACCTACTGAACCAATGGATACAGGAGGCCTGTGGGATGCAAGATGCCCCACTACTGAGTAGGTAGCCATGGAATGCAGTATGTAAGACATGCTAATTTATTCTATCTAATGGATAGTTATGTCTCAATATCCCTTCATTTCCTTCACAGCTGCAGGTGTCCGTGCTGTGAATTAGCAAGCCTATGAAGATAGGCTGCTAAGGCTGTGCCAGCAGGTAGGTTAGTAATTTTTCTACATGTATTGTTATATAAAATAGGTGAGAGAGCCTGAAAGAAAGTGTTGTAGCCCAATAATACAGCCATAAAATGCCCTGAGTAATTCCTCTGTATGTACTGTTATATAAAATAAGTCAGAGAGCCAGAAAAAGAGTGTAGTAACCCATTAAGAAAGGTAAAATATGTCCGGAATAATATCTTTGCATGTACTGTCATATAAAATAAGTGAGCGGGCCTGAAAAAGAGTGTTCTAACCCATTAATAAAGGTATAATATGTCTTGAATATGTCTTCCTTATGCACTGTAATATCAAATAAAGGAGAGAGCCTGTAGAAAAGTGTGTAATGTAATTAACTCTTGTTAAAAAGGTATTAAACACCTGGCTTGATTAGTTCTGATGAAGCCTACGCCAGTTAGGTGAAAGCGCTAAACTAACAGTAACTAACAGTGCATTTTATCCATTTTGTGGACTGTGTAAGCTGAATGTATTTTTATTAAAAAGCATTTTAACAGCTATTCTGAGTGTATTGCACTGCATTCCCTCCATTACAATTGTTGTAATAGAGACAATAGCATAGTTGCATTTAGTACAACATTACTTTATTCTGTAATGTAATTAATAAATGTATAAAACCTGGAGTGTGTCTGTGTCACTTACTTTAAAATGTTGTTGTACCCTTGCATTACACAAATAGTACTGTTTTAATAAGTGCTGGCAACTCACAGTTGGGCAGTCCCATCTAAAGTGGTTGATGGAAGTGCCAGTAGCTGTGAAGCATATATACAGTCCTCAACAGTCATTTTCTGGCTGGCATGCATAAGTAAATCTGGCACATGAGTAGCTTGTTAATTTGTTCCCCAGAAATGTGACTGTGCTACACGAAATGTAGGGTTCTGTACAGATTTAACTGAAAATGTCATGTGAACACATCCAGATATGTAGATAAAGAAATATAAATAAAATGAATATATATGTAGCAGTAACGTCTGCATCTTGGACAGTTAGTATGTCAGATATAGGTCAGGTATATCATGACCTAGCCAAACCCATTACACAACCTAAAGCATGTTGGCAAGTGTAATAATACATGTAGGGGATATACACCTGCAGTCAATAGGAATGTAGTGTAGACTAAAAGTACTTATAAGATGTTAATTGAGGTTTCTTTCTACACCCTAGCGTATGTGCATAAACAATGCAATTCCACACCTCACTGGGTATGTGTAATCTCAAAACATTTGTTGGGACATATGTCCTATTGTTGTATAAATATCTGCATTCAATTTGATGCATGTGCCCTATTCAGACACCACAATCATGGTGCCTTGTTGCCACCAATCATCCCTGCATGCTGTTGGAATGTCCACTGTCGTTCAATATATGCATGTGTTATGCTTGCCGTTCAACTGTTGGAACTTTGGTGTGTTGGGTTAATGGGAATATTACTGCATGCTGTTACAATTAACTTGGAATGCTGTTGTATATGTTGTAATTAAACACACCTAATCACAGAATGTATGGAAAGGCTGGTCCCAGCAGACCCACCTGTCCCTCCTCAGCTGGCGAGTGCACCTGGCACCAGCAGGTCCAGTGCCCAGCCTGGGCTCCCCTCCTCCATTGGTCCTGTATCACCTTCGGGTGGAAGCACTGCAGGGGATGGGGCTCATCCCCCCGTGCAAGCGTGGGCAGAGAAGGACCACCTGTCACCCTTCAAAGGGTCCGGGCTGTGGTGCATAGGGAGATCCAGAATTCAGTCGCTGATCCCCTACGCCAGCTCGAGGCAAGAGTGGCGCATCTCACGGGTGAGCCTGCCCTTCCTACATAGCCCCCAGCACAGCCACCCTCAGGGCTGTGAAGGTGCAGTGGTGACTGCCCCTGGGTGGGGATCTCAGTTCCACTGTTACCATCTGTGGGCTTGTGGGCTTGCGATTTCCAAACATCCGTCCCCATCAATTGTGTTCACCCACCCCATGTGTCATACACCGCCCCTATATGCATCTTGTTTGTCTTGTCTGTTTACCTCCCCAACCTACCTCCCCAAATATACCTACTTCCTCTACCTCACTTTCCACTCTCACCTGAAAAAAAAAAAGGCAATCTGTACCCACAAAAAAATTATGCCCCATACATAGCTGCCCATTTCATACACATGTCCGCCGGACATGTAAACTGATAATTGTAATTGGCAGTACAACATACTTTGTTGTCCTCACCCCTCTCCCAGAGGTGGAAGGTTTCAAATTTCACTCCAAATTTATTGCATATGCACAGCTGTTGCTGGTAAAGAAATGGGCAGCTATGGACCTTCCCTACACCTGTCCTGCACATCCCAAGCTTGTTTTCCTACTGTCTTTCCCTCTTTGTGCCCCCTTTTTCACCACTTTCCTATCTCTCCATTTTCTTTTCTTTCAAAGAAATTAGTGCGGGGGTTAGCGGGAGTAAGCACTTTTAAGCAGTAGTAAGCGGGTTTAAGCGAGTATGCGCATGTGTGCGCTTAGCTAAGCATCGCTAAACGTCACGCAAACCCACTTACAACTGCTTAAAAGTGCCTTAGTCACTATATGTCAGGGCCCCTGTTCTGCTCAGCAGCAAAATAAAACACCTCTGTCAGTCTCGAACCCCAGACCTTGGACACATTAGACTGCATGAAGTACCACTAAGCCACAGCAGATATACAATAACTTGGTGCTGAAATAAATATATCATACATTACAATGAGTGAATGTAAAGGAAAAATAGGAAGGCCATAACACAAAGCTTGTTCTGTGGATCTTTACCAGCAATTGTTGTGGAATTGCATTACATGAGTGTGATATGAGAAGCAGCCATTCAAGCAGCAAATAATGTTACAGAGGCACTTTACAACTCCAACACAGTATCATAGCAGGACAAACAGTGGCATATCTGATTAGGGCAGAGGCCATACTTCCTAACTGTGACTACTTTTCAGGGATGTCCCTGATTTTGAAACATATTTTAGCTGTGTCCCTCTGAATCCCTCTGAAAAGTACTGACATCAGTCAGAAAGGTGGGGTATTACACAATGAATACTGACAATAATAACAGTAGACACCGCGTGTACTTCATAAAAGGAGTACTAATCCATATGCACTGCTTCACTCAAGTCTACACTTACTGTCTCTATTATGTGTAAGGTGTACCTCACTTTTAACTACCTATCCTTGACTCCATGCAAAGATGCATCTGAGTGTTTCATAGGCCTGGCAGAGGCACAAACACACAGGCATATCAGCTATTCTGCTGTTACACACTCTGCAAATAGCTTTGGTAGGACCTCCACAAGCATACCCTTATGTAGGAGTACAACACAGAAATACCAAAGGATGTAGCCATGTACTGGTAGCAACTGACTGTAACAATGCCATTGTACCAGTCCTGAAAACACCTGTGAGATGCACAGACAAAGAATAACAGTGTAACTTCTGGCTACCATCTGGATAGGTTCACAGTTGGGAACTATGCAGACAGACCACCTGCCTTGATAAACTAATAGGTACACACCAATCCTTTAAGTCCAGTAAGATAATATTCACACAATAATACATAATGCTTTCTGTATGTAAGCGTCCCCCCCACAATTAAAATATACTTGTGTGTTTAGGGTCTACCAAGGGTGTAGGTAGGCATACACAGTACTGAAAATGTCCAGTTGTCCTGAGAACCCTGTGCTAATGTCAACAATAAAAAAAACAAACCATGCAGAAGTGAGTACATTAATATTCCCAGTATAACAGTTCACAAACAGTTCATGTGCCCAAAAGAATACTTTTCAATAACTACATTTGTATGGCAGTTAATTATATGAGTAGAAAAGAAACTACATAGCCACATAAATGTTGTGTAAGCATTTGTAGGGGTGAGTTAAACTCTACACTGATAGCTCTGTACTGGAAGTGGCAACAGTCAAGTCTGTGTACAACATGTACATCACTGTCTACACCTCTAGCTTCATATATAAGAAGTATACCAACCTTCTGACTTACACAACAGTGTCCACAGCAAACAAGCATGGGCCCCACTCTGGAAATCTGAAAGGGCTACGCCTACATACCTTAGCAATTTATAGCATTGGGTTGCTATGAAAGTGAGTACTGCAATTGCCACACAGCAGGCTGTATGCATTTACCAAATGCTGGGTACCAATTGGTGCAGAGGGCATCACATGCACATGCGCAGATACCTATAAAAGCAGACTGTACTTGCTATCCCCACATGCAATCATTACATTGCACGTGTCAGCAACTCTAGAACTCCTGGAGAGTAGTGACAAAATTTAGTACTTAATAAAGAAATATTTAATTAAGCAAAAATATATATATATACTTAATTATAACCTAAATATATTAATTAAGAAAAAAAAAACTTAATTAATAACCAAAAATAAAACTTAAGTAAAAAAACTTTACTGAATAAATAAAAAAAAAATTGTCAAAGCATGCACAGACAGACCTGAAAATGAAAAACAGGTATGTAACAGATTTGTAGTTACCAGCAAGTAGTAGATGTTTATGAATAGTACTGTACACACTCTGAAATATGCATATGTGGCAGCAGTAGGTATGTATGCACTGATGCCATTCGTAACTACTGCCATGGACAATTTAGTGTGTAGCTGTGTGCAGTGGGACATAACTGTGACATATGTAGCTCAGAATTATATGTCAAACATCTGAACATGTTATCTATGGTCTGTACAGTACTGCGTATAATGGCAGTTTGGAGGAGTAGTGCAAACACCTATATAAACTTGGATGTGACAGAGTAAGACATGCATGATAGTCACATAATGTGTAGCTTAGCATTGTCAACTGCTGTACCAGGCTAATATAGTAATGTAGCATTTGCAGCTATATATACTCCCTGTACCATTACTGTATGCACACATGTGACAACTGTCCATGTTGTAGAAAGGCCCAACAGGTCATCCGTGAGGTGTACAGACTTACAACAGTGTGGACCCTGTGTGTGTATGGCACACACATATGCAGAGATATTTATGTGTCTGATATATTAGCATCTGAACATGTGCATAGAGCAAGGGACATACTGCAACTGTTTCTGAAGGGTGGACATTTATATGTTGGTGCAGGTTGTTATGTGCATATGTATATGTAGGTTGTAGTGTGTGGCAAACAAGACAGCATACAGTGCTGGCATATGACATGTGGTGTTTAAACGCCATGGGTATGATTTGTTAGGTTTTTAGTCTTCCAGATAGGGGGTCCTGCTAAAGATACATGGGCTGAGAATACCTTCCATGCATTCTGCACAAGACTGTGCAATATCATTACATAACTGTATCCCTCTCAACCTCTGCTTAATTGATATTCCAACCATGAAAGGTGGACTGTATATGTGGCTATATGTATATCTATGTGTACACCAATGGATGTTCATATGTACGCTCAAGCTCAATGTTGTAAACGTATTACCATCCCTTTTGTTAAAAACCCTGTACCCATGAACTACCACATAGGTGGTAGTCTACTCAACACCAAAAGTGTGATACGAGACTATGGGACACAGGTGGACAGTAGTGTCCCTTTTGATAATCACAGTGCCACACTAGTCATGTAAACTGAGTACGGTCCACATGTCATCAGAAAAGGTGTGTCATCCATGGAAAAAGAGGTCAGTGTTCCACTCTACTCATCAGTCATAACACCCATCATAGCGTACAATGGCCCTGTCGGTATGTACCTCAGAAGACATCCACAGCAACTGTAGACGCCAGACACATACCTCAGAAAGAGTACTACCAGACTCAAACAGATGCCCTATGCAGACTGTCTTACAAAACCACAGCTACACTCTGTCACATACTGCCTACCCAGAGGCAACCTCTGCCTAACATACAAAGCTATGCCAAACCCACAGGTGTTGGACATGCTCCATATAAACAGATTAAACTCCATACAAGCTACACACTGTACTGATCTAAACCCTGTAACGTCAAAAAGCATAACATGCTGAAGTGGTACATTATCATCTCAGACACATACCATACTCTGGAACTAACTACCTATCAATAGCAAATGAAGGTCCTCATTAGCAGTTCTCATGAATAATCATGATGATTGGATGTGAGATAGGAAACACAACCCAGGAATCACCTCTGTGGCTCTGCATGACAGGGGCACATGAACCTACATTACATGGGTGTTGAAGGGCAGGGTACCATATGGCTAGGCTTCCATAGGCCCTACGGATAATAGCCTATTAGCTACCTAGGACCCGATACACACACGCATGTACTTGTTGCATTACTTGCTATTTGAGGTTGACTGGGTGTGATGGTGAATGTGTAGGCAAATGTGTCAAAGTTGTGTATATGTGTGATAGCCTAGTGGGAAACTGTGTATATCATGGTATGTAGTATTGTAGCTCTAATCCTAGCAAAAGATACGTTTGCTATTGCTAGGCAGGAAAAGCAGTATGGCATATGGTGTGACGTAGTCCCATGGTGTTGACTGGAGTGTGCCATTGTAAGCTAAAGCAGTACATGTATGCTTATTGATTGTTACCACTAGTGAATACAAATTCCTAACTGTAGTACTACCTGAAGCTGTAGGCCTAAACAGCACAGTATGGTGTATATCCACATTGCTTGGAAACACTATTTTGTTTGTTACCTGTAGTCCTCACACATTACATACCTCAGGCATGAAGTTTTGTAGGTGCTGACACACAGTACTGTATGGTACACAGGTAAAACAAATCTGGTTTGCCATACCTTTGTGTCTTGTAGGTATGTCTGATGTGTGTGTGGGTATGCCTGTAACATGGCCTCAGTGGTATGTGTTACACAGGATATAAGAGCATATCTAGCAACATGTATAGTGTAGTACAGCAGTATGCCACCTATAGTGATGAATGTGCACATATGTTACTGAGGGGGTTGCTATCAACAAGTAGTGGGGTGTACTGGTAGTACTGTAACTGTACTTTACATTTATTTCAATGGATGACAAATGTCTGTATGCATTAGCTTCATATACACCTCCTGTGGCTAGGTGGTGCATTGTGTCACATACAGTGTGCCATGTACTGTTGTATAGTCTTACATACTGGTTTCACTTTGTTGCTGTGCAGAGCATGGTTTGGTATATAGTATGTGCCAGGCACTGTCAGGCAGTTGTGGGCTGAGCAGTCATATGTGGTATTAAAAGTGTGTATCTACTGACAGCCAATAGGTTGCTATATATGGCATTTCATTGATGTCTGTACTTTAGAATGTTAAGTGGGCAACATGACTTGCTCACAATTACTGTTTTATTGTCTTCCAGGGACATGTCTCACAACAGGAAACCTGCGTATTCCCCTGAGGAGGAGGAAGTCATCGTAGATGCCCTGATACATCATCACAACCTGATGTTCTCCAGAACCAGCCAGGACCAGCATGGGTGCACTGCACTGTGGCAGGATGTTGTCCGTCAGGTGAATGATGTAGGCATGCATAACCAGACTTATGAGCAGGTACGCCATCACTGCAGTGATTTAATCAGACATATCCGGCAGCATGCCTCCGATGTCCACAGAAAAACAGCTTGCCACAGGTGGTGGTGCAGCAACACATCCCCCCCTCACCAGAGTGGAAGAGCTGCTCCTCAGAGTGGTGGCTCCTGGCCAACCAGTACAACAGACATATGTCATCATGGTGGCCGGAGTCACCCAGCCCGTCGATTCAGAGCGTGCAGTTAACATGGCATATCTGTAGAGTACTATTAGCTCAATTGTTAGAACATGTATTTATCAGATGTGTACTGTGTATTC
Source organism: Protopterus annectens (assembly GCF_019279795.1). NCBI lineage: Eukaryota > Metazoa > Chordata > Ceratodontiformes > Protopteridae > Protopterus > Protopterus annectens. The sequence continues at coordinate 1,657,832,867 of NC_056733.1, read as the reverse complement.
AGAAGATGTGGAGCCTGGTGTCATGCAATACTGATAGTTTGGAACATAATATGTATGCCTGTGACTGTCACCTCTTGTACTACTGTAAAATTGCAAACATACAGCAGCAATGCCATAGTTGTTGACACTGACAAACTGTCTCATATCCTTTGTAGGTCCCTCTGGTGTGATAGCAAGACAGCAGACCCATACTTGTGAGTGTTCTACATTTAATATAGCATATAACATGTGCATGTCATAGGATAGTTGTAGGCCATATACACATATAAAACACCTAAACATAATGCATGCTTTGCATGTTCTCTGTGGGACTATGCACATCCCAGTAACATGAGTAGCTGCCTCAAACACATGCAATACACAGAGCATCCCAACCAATTGTGGTACACTGTAGTGGACATTGTATAGGCAGAGTCAATACACATGCACACAACATACACCACTTTGTCATATGCAGTAAGTGTTAATATGATACACATGGCATATGTAGACACCTGCTGTAAGGTCATACTCCAGTATACCAAATGTCATCAACACAGCACACATACTATACCTGAGGGGTAGAGGCCTATCATGGGGCGGTGTGACACGCTTCAACACACAACACATTCATGTTAGGCAATGCTCCCTATTGAACGCCTTACATACCCATGTAACAACTGGCTGTGAAATGGTTAATGTAGCCAAAGTGGTGCAGATCAGGTACAGCAAGATAGTTGCCAGTGTGACATACATTAGTGGCCTTGAGTGACCACATGATGCTGCCTGATGATGGCTCATGGTACTACACTACATCCAGTTACAGTACCTGCAGTACTACACATAGCATTCATTGCTATACACCTGACAGTTGTGTGCATCTGGCCATAGTATGTATACCTATGAGTGATGGTGCACAGGACATTGGAAAGTGTTTCAGACTTGCACAGCAATGTTGTGTCCATGTACACATTGTGTTCCAGGGTGAGGCCAATCACTGAACAAAACACATGCATCAATGACATGTATACTGTTATCAACAAGGACTCTCTACACCCGCACTGCATGCTGTTGAGCAACACACATCCTGCATGCTGACACGTGTGATAGGACTCTTTGGCTTGTGATACTGTACTCCACCATCAACCACTAATGAACATGTTCCGTATTGCTGCTGGTGTGTGTGTGTGTGTGTGTGTGTGTGTGTGTGTGTGTGTGTGTGGGGGGGGGTCAACTTGACTGAGTAGTGTATTTGTGTGCATGTGTTCATGTGTACATGTGTTCATGTGTTCATGTGTGCATGTCTGCATGTGTTCATGTGTGCATGTGTGCATGTCTGCATGTCTGCATGTGTTCATGTGTTCATGTGTGCATGTGTGCATGTGTGCATGTGTTCATGTGTGCATGTGTGCATGTGTGCATGTGTGCATGTATTCATGTGTCCATGTGTGCATGTGTGCATATGTGCATGTCTGCATGTGTGCATGTGTGCATGTGTGCTAACATCCTGTACAGATGGTAAAATGTGTTTCCTGTCTCCCTCTCACAGGTGCTGAGGTATTGTTGGATGAGTGCAGCAGGGAAACTGAAGTCACTGCCACAAATAGTGGACATGGTGATGCATGTGTTGTGGCACAGGCAGGTTTGACAGGGTCTGTTGTTGATCCGCCAATCGACAGTACACAGCTTTCCACCCCATCTATGCACACATACATACTGCCAATACATCCCTCAACAATAATGGCCTTAGCTGAAGAACAGCATACAGTAGGCATTGACCAGGATAGTGTGGTATCTATGGCACATGCAACCCCACACAGCAGCCACACTCAGACACCTGGAACGATACCACATAGGCATATGTCCAGGGGTTCTCGTGGCAGCACTGCTGGTCGTAATGCCCCTGGCAGATGTGCCCCCACAGGTCTCACAACCTCGGGTATGTTCCGGGCTGTAATGCAGGCACAGGCACATATAGAATGGTACACCAGACAGGGACTAAGGGCGCAGGGGCCTCATAACATCACTATCAATGACAGTATCCATGACCTTGCCGGTGCCATCCATAATTACACTGAGGTCATTGATAGACGTTGGGGGGAGACACTAGATGTCCTCTGCAATGTAATATCCATGCACCAGGACATTGCAGGATGGCTGAGATGTCGACATGGACATATGCCAGCAACATCATCAGCTGGCAGTTGTTGCAGATGGCACACAAGTCCCAGCCACTCCTTTAGTGGCAGTTCCAGCCCCAGAAATGTTGGGGCTGAGCTGTCAATAGATTGTCCTAGATGACCATGTGCACATGGCTCTGGCCAGTCCCAGCAGGGACATGGGTCCAGTCGACATCCCTCTGCCTCTGACGATAGTACCCAGTCTGGCTTAGTACCCGATACTGTCCGTGGGACCCCTGCCAGGCACAGGTACTGTGTCCGTGGCCAGATACAGTGATCTGTACAGCCTAGCAGGTAAAGTCTGTGGCTGTCCCACAACCTCCTGTATTTGGCAGCCACAAGGTGGAACTGTGTGCATGCAGACACACACACATAAACCAAACACCTAGGGCTAACACATACACACACACATTACACCAACACTGACCCATACTGTACTGTTGTCCCTCACACACACACACACACACACACACACACACACACACACACACACACACACACACACACATGTCGATTGGATGGGTCATTGTCGGGCTCTGGCAAACCAATAACACACCCTGTGCATATGATGAAACTGTGCCATCTATGGCACATGCAACCCCACACAGCAGCCACACTCAGACACCTGGAACGGTACCACATAGGCATATGTCCAGGGGTTCTCGTGGCAGCACTGATGGTCGTAATGCCCCTGGCAGATGTGCCCCCACAGGTCTCACAACCTCGGGTATGTTCCGGGCTGTAATGCAGGCACAGGTACATATAGAATGGTACACCAGACAGGGACTATGGGCGCAGGGGCCTCATAACATCACTATCAATGACAGTATCCATGACCTTGCCGGTGCCATCCGTAATTAAACTGAGGTCATTGATAGACGTTGGGGGGAGACACTAGATGTCCTCTGCAATGTAATATCCATGCACCAGGACATTGCAGGATGGCTGAGATGTCGACATGGACATATGCCAGCAACATCATCAGCTGGCAGTTGTTGCAGATGGCACACAAGTCCCAGCCGCTCCTTTAGTGGCAGTTCCAGCCCCAGAAATGTTGGGGCTGAGCTGTCAATAGATTGTCCTAGATGACCATGTGCACGTGGCTCTGGAAAGTCCCAGCAGGGACATGGGTCCAGTCGACATCCCTCTGCCTCTGACGATAGTACCCAGTCTGGCTTAGTACCCGATACTGTCCGTGGGACCCCTGCCAGGCACAGGTACTGTGTCCATGGCCAGATACAGTGATCTGTACAGCCTAGCAGGTAAAGTCTGTGGCTGTCCCACAACCTCCTGTATTTGGCAGCCACAAGGTGGAACTGTGTGCATGCAGACACACACACATAAACCAAACACCTAGGGCTAACACATACACACACACATTACACCAACACTGACCCATACTGTACTGTTGTCCCTCACGCACACACACACACACACACACACACACACACACACACACACACACACACACACACACACACATGTCGATTGGATGGGTCATTGTCGGGCTCTGGCAAACCAATAACACACCCTGTGCATATGATGAAACTGTGCCATCTATGGCACATGCAACCCCACACAGCAGCCACACTCAGACACCTGGAACGGTACCACATAGGCATATGTCCAGGGGTTCTCGTGGCAGCACTGCTGGTCGTAATGCCCCTGGCAGATGTGCCCCCACAGGTCTCACAACCTCGGGTATGTTCCGGGCTGTAATGCAGGCACAGGCACATATAGAATGGTACACCAGACAGGGACTAAGGGCGCAGGGGCCTCATAACATCACTATCAATGACAGTATCCATGACCTTGCCGGTGCCATCCGTAATTACACTGAGGTCATTGATAGACGTTGGGGGGAGACACTAGATGTCCTCTGCAATGTAATATCCATGCACCAGGACATTGCAGGATGGCTGAGATGTCGACATGGACATATGCCAGCAACATCATCAGCTGGCAGTTGTTGCAGATGGCACACAAGTCCCAGCCGCTCCTTTAGTGGCAGTTCCAGCCCCAGAAATGTTGGGGCTGAGCTGTCAATAGATTGTCCTAGATGACCATGTGCACGTGGCTCTGGCCAGTCCCAGCAGGGACATGGGTCCAGTCGACATCCCTCTGCCTCTGACGATAGTACCCAGTCTGGCTTAGTACCCGATACTGTCCGTGGGACCCCTGCCAGGCACAGGTACTGTTGTCCCTCACACACACACACACACACACACACACACACACACACACACACACACACACACACACACATACATGTCGATTGGATGGGTCATTGTCGGGCTCTGGCAAACCAATAACACACCCTGTGCATATGATGAAACTGTGCCACCTCCTGTCATCTGTGAGATTGATGCAGGAACAGGCTAACATGGTGCTGCTGCACAGGGTGACCTAATAGCAGTGTAGTAATGTTAGCATGTTGTCAACAGTAAAGTGTAATGATATCCTTGTAGGTATAGCTGAGCAGGCATGATGCATTAAAGCTATGATTATCAATGTAGTATTGTTTACACATGTGTTAATTCCAAACATGGATTGTCCGCCCATGTGCCACTTGGCTGATGTGTGTGGTACTGGCAGCATGTGTTGGCGAGTGGACTGTACGTTTGTGATGTGTGCAGTACAGATTTGGTGTACATTTGTGAACATGGTGGAGGTGCACTGTCTGCAAGTACCTGCATGGTGGATACTTGGGAAGGGTGACATGCCCTGTATTATACAGTGTTAAAACTTCATATTTCCTATTGGTGGCCAGTATGCATTTTACTACACATATGTTACAACTTGAGTACGCATGTGCGTATGACATGGTTTGACACTATGCTGTGGGTGATACTGTTAATATCGGTCATTGGTTTGCATTCTGGTAGTATACATAACCTCAACAGCCTGATTTTAACCAATCATTAGATGATGTCTTGACAACTGACACACAGATGTAGGATACATAGTAGCATTTGCATCCTTCCGGTACTATACTATATCAGTAACCAGTGGTATTGACCACAACACATTCCTGTGACCACTCCTGTTTGGCATGTGGCCATCCTAGGTACAAGCAAACACACTAGGGATATGTCCGTCCACATCTGGTAATGCATACAGTGGCCTACAATGCATTCTCCGGATGAGACACGTATCCTCCACAAGGGTATCATACAGACAGATACCTGTTGACCAACCCATGCTGTGAAGCTATAAGCCAATTATAGCATAGTCATCCACATTTACTATACATAGTATCTTGTCAGTACCACATTGGTTGTAGCCCACAACATGTAGCAGGGGTACCGATGTGTACATACAGCCACATGTGATGTCATCTGTCCTTTGGTATTCACATTTCCAAAGGTATGCTGATGTCCCTCAGTGTATCACATAAGCAATTAGGGGTCTGTATGCATATCCACGGAGTTGTTGAACACCTATAATGAATACCCATTATTGACAGACTGTGTTGTGTTTGAACATGTCTGATATAAACCCCAGGCATGAACCCTCACTCACTATTCTATAGAAACTGTCATGGGTGTGTGTGACACAGATAACCTAGGCCACAGATCACTACAGTGGCTGGCCTTGTCACATACATACATACGTGACCTAACGTCTGAGAAGCAGCAGCACAAACTGTCAATGGTAACAGATGTATTTGTGTAGAAAGCAGGCTTCACACCTATGAACTTATTGAGGTCACATGTACATATATGTATTTGCCACACAGATAGCTGAAGTGCACAATGCACATACTGTTGTTTTACTGATATGTCATACAGTAGTAAAAGCAAAACCCACAACACATTGATCAACAGTGTCACACACACTCAGCAATTGCAGGATTCAACCCCCTACCTAACTATGTTATGATACTAGAGAGATACGCATTAACACGACATGCTATATGCTTTACTGGGTCGTTTCTTTTCTCCTGCTATATTTGTAGGATGCTGACATCATCAGACTGGACATGGTAATGTGTGTGCACTTTGTTTTATGCAATCCCAGGAATGAACCATGTGGGTCAGCAGGTGTTAACAGCTTGAACAGGACTCCACAATTCTTAGCTTGTGTGATCTATCTGTGGACAAATTGCCATTCCTTCATATGACAATACATATTTATGCACAGATTGTTGCCTTTGTGGATACGACATGTGTCTGGGATGTTGATAAAGGGCTATTCAAAGTCTATGTGGGACGGGTGCAGCTCCTTTCAGTGATGTATGTCCTGGGTGGCTGACTTGCAAAGAGTCTAGCAGGTTTGGGAACCATGATCTGCCCATGCACATACCAAAGTTGGTAGGGTTGTGTGTTTGTCGGCTTCCAATAGCTCTGTTTATGACTTCATTCATGATGGAGTCCATGGCCTTGCAGATCAGACTTCATAGGCTTATAGGACTATAGTTCCCATGGTCTGTTGTGCACCAACACTTGTGGGGTGTGCCATATGTTGCTATAACACATTCAACAGCTTCAGATCCTGTAGACAGGGTGAGGCTCAACAGACTGTTCAGGTGGAGGGTCTGTTTGTTCTGTAGTTCACTTATGACACATATAGGGAAACAATGTAATCCAATTGATGTCATGTTTTAGGCTTTGGGAGGAGCTGTTTACTCATTCTACATGTGATATCTCCTGGTATGATGATAGGGCCTTTTGTCAGTGGGAGGTGGTTATGTATGTATGGGCCTGTCTGACAGGATGTCAGCATTGTTAGTCAGGTACTGTTGGCCCTGACTCAGGACATATATGAGTGTACATTGTTATTTATGACATAGCTGAAGGAAGTGTCATGGTTCTGTCTGGACTCCTTCACAGATAATTATTCCAAAACACCGACAAACCTGAGCACTAACCCCTGTTATACTCTTTTACACACTTAACACCATACTGATCCTTTTTGATCAGTCAATAGAGTATTTCATCATAATATCCTGGCATGTCTAAAGGTCGGTTTCGTGTGTACTCTCCAGTCCAGCTGGTGAATATGGGGATTTTGACGCAATGTTACAACTGCCTTGTGTACACAGACAACCCTCTCCTCCTCCCAACAAACTCAGATATATGTGAGAGATGCAACTATATAGATAAACAGGAGGCTGAGCTCTCTCAACCCATGACTGGCACAGATTATCAGGTGGTGAAGGTAACCACACACACCACAAATCCTGTCTCACATAGACCTATAGCGACAGCAAACAGAATACATTACCACACAAAAACATACTCAGAGGCTCTACATATAATCTGCCTAACCAGCAGAGACCTCCAAAGCAGACACCCGAACAACTGCTACCCCACAGCAATACCCACATATCACATAGTTCACAAAGTCAGTGTGCCACACAGTCACTGCCCTTAGGGCTAAACAACACACCTAATACACTTGTAATAGGTGACTATTGTCAGACACATTGACGTCCCACTCACCAGGCTGAACAAGGAGGAGGTCACTTTGAGCTGTCTGTCAGGTGCAAGGATCCGCCACATAACACATGCACTCAGGTCACTCCAAAGCAAGTAGAAATATGGCTCCATCATTGTCCTTGCTGGTATGAATGTCCTCAGACGTTCCTCCCTGGACTACATGACAAGAGACATAGAGGAGCTCTCTGATCATGTAGCCCAGGCCAGTATGACCCTGACCTTGTGTAGCATCTTACCGTCACCAAGAATGATGGCACAGTATACAGACAAACTGATCCATTTTAACAGTTGGCTAACATATAGGTGTCATTCAAAGGGGATCCAGTGTCTGTCAGCCTGGGATGACATGCTCGACATGCCACGTAGCTTCGCTATGGATGGCTTGCACCTGTCACCCCTGGACTTTTGAATACTGGCTAAGGCTCTTGCCACCCCCATAGTGCCTTTTTTAGGCAAGGCTCAGAAGACAAACCCACCTCCATAGACAATACAAGGTAAAAGAAACTAAGGGTAATGCTGCTCAACACCAGATGTCTAAACCTCAAAATGCACACACTCAAGACTCTCCTCAGTATGGAGAATGTTGATATCTGTGCAGTAACAGACACTTGGTTCGGGGTCCTGAAAGCACCCCAGCAATATACTTCATACCATGCTTTTCGGCCACAAGACTAGGACCGACCAACTAAAATAGGGGGAGTAGCCATATACATCACAGATACACACACCTCCATGTTAGTAGCACTGCACGAAGCATCGGAAACCATCCATGTGCAACTAACAGTGGGCAAAACTGCCTTTCAGTTTGTAGTCTGCTACAGACCAACCTCCCAAACACAGGAACCCCACTTGGCTTTCCTGGGAACACTGGAGAATATGAAGGTCTCTCCAAACACCATTATATTGGGTGACTTCAACTACCCAAACATTCACTGGGAATTCTACTCAAGCTCCAACAACCTCGCCCAACAGTTGCTCGAATTTATAAACTCAAATGCTATGGCACAACTGGTCAACACACCCACAAGAGGGGAAAACATATTGGACCTGATCATCACCAACATGGGGACTCTATGTTCCTCACCAGATGTATACCCCTCATTGGTAAGGTCAGACCATACATTTATTTCTCTGGACATCCATATCCCATCCCCATCCCCATCCTAGGTAATCTTGGTGAAGAACTTCTCAAAAGCAATCATCACACTTCTCCAAACCGAGGTGGTATCCTTCAAAGACCCTGTGACAGTGGTAAATATGGCTCAGACCGCTGAATCCTTTACAAACACATTCTATGGACACCTACTGGAATGCATGGATCGTGCTATCCCAAATAACAAGACTCACTCCTCCAAAGGCAGAGGACCTGTCTGGTGGACCCCGGCCATAAATAAGCTATACAACAAAAGGAGGAGGCTACTACATGATAGAGCACAATCCCAAAAAGGGAAGGCATCTCTGATCAGTACTAGCAAGAAGCTACGATCACTCATGAATTCATCTAAGGGCCATTTTGAAAGGAAAATTGCACCAGACACTAAGGACAATCACATGGCCTTCTTTAGTTATGTCAGGAACCTGGGTGGCAATTCCCAGATATGCTGTGAGTTACTGCAAAATGAAAAACGTACACTGAATCCACAGACATTGCCAACATCCTGGCAAACAGGTTCAGTGCAGATGTCTCCCCCCATCCCCCCTAAAGAGCAAATGTCCATCCCAACAGAGTGTAGCTTCCCTGACATCACAGATGAACAGGTGAGAGCTGCCCTCTCCAAAGCAGACAGCACAGCATCAATGGGACCGGATGGTGTCCCGGCTAGCGTCTTACACAAGCTTCATGACGAATGTAACCCTCACATTAAGTCACTGTTCAATATCAGACTTATTACAGGATATGTACCCAAGGAATGGCATACAGCAACAGTGGTCCCGCTCCACAGAGGTGGTGCCACAACATACCCCGGACACTATCGCCCTATAAGCCTAACTAGCCTGGTCTGCAAAGCTATGGAGCATATCATCATGGAACTCATACACAAAGACATCAGGAACCTACAGACACTGGATCCTACCCAATTCGGCTTTGTTGTGGGCAGATCTTGCCTCTTGAATCTGGTTGACTTCTTTTAACAGTTGCCAGGTCCATAGCCGTAGGGAAGGTAGTCCACACAGCCTACCTGGACCTCACAAAACCCTTCAACACAATACCCCACTCAGCCATTATACATAAGCTCACCAGCTTCTATATCGACACATATGTCACAAGATGGATTGCTAACTGGATCAGGGATAGCACCCACATGATCAGTATTGCAGGTGCCATGTCTGACTCTACATCAGTTACACATTGCATCCCACAAGGCTCAATCCTGGGACCTCTCTTGTTCAGCATATATTTCTCTGACATACAGGCTAACACAGGAGGAATATGGCTGACCATGTTCGCAAATGACTGCAAACTGGGTGCCATAATCAACTCTCCGGCTGGCACAAGCATCCTCAAAAAGGGTCTCTCAGAGATGGATAACTGGTGCCAGTGCCATGGCCTACAGCTAAATGCCATTAGATGCATAGTGATCCCCTTTGGGAATAACAACGTGCCCACACATTACCACATAGGTGGTAATTGGTAATCCATTAAGCATGGTAGGAGTTATTAGGGATTTGGGGACACGAGTAGTTAGTACTCTCGCCTTTGACAATCACGTTGCCAAAGTGGTTAGACAGACCTTTTATATAGCCCACCTTATCCTATAAGGTTTTACATCTAGATCAAGTGAGGTCATTGTGCCGCTATACTCATCAAGCCCATGATTGGATACAACACCCCATTTGGGATGTACCTTACCTGACACCTGCAGCAACTGTAATGGCCAAAAAAATACCTCATCAAGTAGATCTAGGGACACACACAGATGCCCTGCGCAGTTCAGCTAAAGTAACTCCAGCTCTACTCAGTCGCTTACCGCCTACTCGGATGCAATCTCTGCTTGTTGTTTAAAGCCATGTCTAACCCAGAATTAATGGACATGCTCCACCTCAGGATATCCAAATCCCTTAGAGCTACACGCTCCAGGGACATAAACCTCAGCACAGATATTAATAGGACATGCTGGAGGGACAGATTCTTATCCCAGAGGCTCCACTCACTCTGGAATGAGATCCCAATCCCGCATAGGCAGAGCCCCCCACTGACCACCTACAGGAGACATCTTGACAAGTGGATGGGTGATCATATGTTTACCCCTGGGATATCTTCTGGGTCCCTGCTAGACCGAGGCACAATAAACTAAACGTAAATGGGCTATCTTGTGTGACCTACTATTCACAGACACATTCTACTAATCTAACAGGGTTGCGAAAGCCAAACACTCTCTGGCTAGGCTTATACATGCCCTAGGGCACATAGCCTAGTATCAACCTATGAACCTATGATAATGTTCGGGATGCACATTGTTTATTGATGATACTGATTGCAGGTTTTTTATCTTCTTTTCTTTCTCACTTTCTATGAACAACCTAAGTATCTGCAGAACATATTTGATTATGAAAGGGTTCCACTATATTATATATGTGTCTGTTCTCATATAACTGTGTGCACAAGGCAGATTGGTGAATAGTGAGAGGTTCCTGGGTTAAGACATGCAACTACCGGATATGTGTGGCCCACTGCTGTACTCAGACATGGCCTAAGTGTGTGAGCATGCCCAGTGTGACCATTCAGTATGTTGCTGTCTGAGGTCCACTACATTTGTTGATGTGTGTGAACATGACCAATATTAACATTTATACTATATGTGTGTTGAAAATCAGGTTCTGTTCTTACTGCAGGGCTCACCTTTGTGTCATAACTCGACAGGGATTATGCTGTGCCTGCAGGGTTTCCATGAGATACTTTGCATAAACGTATCAACATTTCTTCATACAGGCTGACCACTGAAATACTGTCAAGGTTTAGTGGTACAGTACTATGACGATAGTGCACAGTATCCTGGATTCAAGGCCTGTCACTGCTTTATATTTTCATACTGAGCAGACCAGACTGCTTAAGGGCCAGTAGAGCAAATATGAGCATGTTGGCTTTTGTTCAGCTATGCCCAACTTAGACCAAGCTTGTCCAACATTGCTCAATGTTAACCAACATTGCTGAACATTCCCCAATATTGCTCAACATTGACCCCAGTTGTGCTAGTTAGTGTGTGCAATTTTGTTTACATATACTGAATGGTGGTAAAAGCTGTTTAGCACTGCTTTATATTGCTTAACACAGAGAAATCATGCCTCAGGTGGTGCTGCAGGGCTGTCTATGTCAGATGCACATACTACACTCCCTATACATGTTTGAAAACAGGTAGTGTCAAGTTAGGCATCATAGGTTCATAGGTTCATAGGTTCATACTAGTCTATCTGCCATAAGGCATTTAAAAGCCTAGCCAGAGTGTGTTTGGCTTTCGCCACCCATTTTAAATTAATTTTGCTATGCCCTTTTTCAAGGTTAGTATACTGTGCCTCTGTCTAACAGTGACACAGAAGTGATACCCGGGGTAAACCTACAATCTCCCATCCACTCATCAAGATTCCTCTTGAAGAGAGTCAATGAGGGACTCTGCCTAACCTGGACTGGGATTTTATTCCAGAGTGAAGGGAGCCTCTGGGTTATGAATCTGTCCCTCCAGCATGTCCTACTTATTTCAGTGCTGAGGTTCAAGTCTCTCGAGCACGTAGCTGAATGGGATTTGGATTTTCTGAGGTGCAGCATGTCCATTAATTCCAGGCTAGACATGGCTTTATACGTCAGGCACAGATCGCCTCTGAGCAGGCGGTATGCCACTGAGTAGAGCTGGAGTTTCTTTAACCGGGCAACATATGGCATCTGTTTGAGCCCTTTGATCCTCTTGGTGAGGTACTTTTGGGGTCTTTCCAGTTGCTGCAGGTGTCTGGTAAGGTACATCCCAAAAGGGGCATTGTACTCAATTATGGGCCTGATGAATGATGAGTAAAGAGGCACGATGACCTCCCCTGATCTAGATGTGAATCCCTTCATGATTAGGTGGGCTATATAAAATGTTCTTCTAACCACTTTTGGCCACGTGGTTGTCAAATGAGAGATTGCTATCAACTTGGGTCCCCAGGTCCCTAATTACTTCTTCTGTACTTAATGGATTACCACCTATGTGGTAATTTGTGGGCACTTTGTTTTTGCCAAAGGGGATGACTATACACTTTTTGGCGTTTAGCTTGAGGCCATGGCTCTGGCACCAGTTGTTTGTTTCTATGAGGCCCTTTTGGAGGATGCTTGTGTCGGCTTGTGAGTCGATTATGGCACCCAGTTTGCAGTCATCTGCGAACTTGGTCAGCCACAGTCCTTCCATGTTGGCCTGTACCTCCGAGAAATATATACTGAACAAGAGAGGTCCCAAAACTGAGCCTTGTGGGACGTCACTTGTAACTGGGTTGGAGTCTGACATGGCTCCAGCAATTCTAACCATGTGGGTTCTGTCCTTGAGCCAGTTTGCAACCCATCTAGTGACATAGGGGTTTATATTTAAGCTAGTGAGCTTATCTATAATGCCCGAGTGGGGTATTGTATCGAAGACTTTTGCTTGGTCCAGGTAGGCTTTGTGGACCACCTTCCCCTTGTCAATGGCTTGGTGACTGTTTCAAAGAAAACAACCAGGTTTAAGAGGCAGGATCTGCCCTTAACAAAGCCGAACTGGGTAGGATCCAGAGTCTGTAGGTCCCCAATATCTTTATTTATGAGGTCCATGATGATCCTTTCCAAAGCTTTGCAGACCAAGCTAGTCAGGCTTATGGGACGATAGTTTCCAGGATCCGTTGAGGCACCACCTTTGTGGAGAGGGACCACTGTTGCTGTACACCATTCTTTGGGTACATATCCTGTAGTAAGGCTGAGATTGAGCAGTAGTTTTATGTTTGGGTTTAGCTCTTCTTGGAGTTCATATAGGACGCAGACCGGAACACCGTCTGGTCCCATTGATGCTGTGTTTTTTGATTTGGAGAGGGCGGCCCTTACCTGAGCATATGAGATGTCAGGAGGGGGCAGCACTCTGCTGGGATAGATATTTGCCCTTTTGGTGGTGAGGGGGGTAGAAGTTTGCGCTGAACCTGTCAGCCTGGATGCTGGCAATGTCTGTGGGTTCGGTATATTTTTTGTCATTTTGGACTAATTCTGATCATAGCTGGGAGTTCTCACCCAGGTTCCTAACATAACTAAAGAAAGCCTTTTGATTATCCTTAGTGTCCTGTGCAATTTTTCTCTCAAAGCTAACCTTAGACGATTTTATGAGTGCCCGTAGTTTTTTGCTAATACTGATCAGAGATGCCTTCCCTTTTTGGGATTTTGCTCTATCATGTAGTAGCTTCCTCCTTCTATTGTATAGTTTGTTTATGGCTGGGGTCCACCAGACAGGACGTCTGCCTTTGGAGGATTGGGTCTTGGTTTTATCTGGGATTGCATGATCCATACATTCCTGAAGGTGTTCATAGAATGTGTTTATAAAGGATTCTGCGGTCTGGGACGTATTTTCCACAGGCCCGAGGGCTTTGAAGGATTCCACCTCGGTTTTGAGGAGTGTGAAATTTGCTTTAGAGAAGTTTTTCACTGTGGTTTTCTGGGCAGGCGGTGGGGTCGTGATGTGAATATCCAGTGAGATTAGTTTATGGTCTGATCTTACCAGTGAGGGATACACTTCTGGTCCGGAGCATAGAGTCCCCATGTTGGTGATGATCAGGTCCAGTATGATTTCCCCTGTTGTGGGAGTGGTAACAAGTTGTTCCATAGCATTTGAGTTTATAAATTCTGGGAACCTTTGGGCTAGGGTGTTGGAGCTAGAGTAATGCTCCCAGTCTATGTTTGGGTAGTTGAAGTCACCCAATATAATGGTGTTTGGAGAGACCTTCATATTTTCCAGTGTTCTCAGGAAGGCTGAGTGGGGTTCCTGGGTTTTGGAGGGTGGTCTATAGCAGGCTATAAAGTGGAAGGCAGTTTTACCCACTGTTAGTTTCACATGGATAGTCTCTGATGCTTCGTGCTGTGCCACCAACCTGGAGGTGTGGGTATCTTTGACGAATATTGATACTCCCCCTCCTTTTTGGTTCGGTCCAAGTTTTGGGCCCGAAAAGCATGGTATGATGTATAACCTGGTAGTGCTGGAGTGCTCTTGGGAGCCTTGAGCCAGGTTTCTGTTACTGCACAGATATCGATGCTCTCCATGCTAAGGAGAGTTTCGAGTGCATGCATCTTGAGGTTTAGACTTCTGGCGTTGAGTAGCATTACTCTTAGTTTCTTATCCCTTGTGATACCTATGGAGGTGGGTTTGTCCTTTGAGCCTTGCCTAAAAAAGGCAAAATGGGGGTGGAAAGAGCCTTTGCCAATATCCGAATGCCCAAGGGTGACAGGTGCAATACGTCCCTAGCGAAGTATGGTGGCTTGTCGAGGATGTCATCCCAGACTGACAGGCATTGGATCCCCTTTGAATGACACCAATACTTAAGCCAATTGTTGAAATTGATCATCTCGTCTTCATATTGTGGCATTTGTGGAATGTTGTTTGCAGAGTTTTAAGTGCTGGGATGGGCTAGTGTACTGCCTGTGTAATTGCCTGATTCTGATTGTTTTCACCTGCTAGCTCTGCTAGTACTTCCTGGTTAGCTTCCTACTATTTGTTGTGCTTCCTTTTCCCTTTCTGTTTCCTCAGGGGGGCAGTGCCATGCACACAAGCGCAAACACGTGCACACCAGTTCACATGAGCGCACACATGCTTAAACAGACTAAAACTTGCTTTTTCTTGCTAAAACGCATGCACACAGGTGCACATGCGTGCACACAGTCTTACTCGGATGTACAGGCCTGCACACGCATGCAAACATGTTGCAAACACTTCTACAAGAAACTTTAGTGTTATCCACGGCATACACCTTCAATTTCTTGCCATTAGCTAGGGTACCTGTTGACACACCTCTTCCGGTGATGAGTAACTGATAGCAAACACATGCCACTCTGCTCCAATGAGCTTAACTTCTTTCATACATACCCCCCTCATGATATCACCTATCCTCTACTCTGTTACTCCCCTTATCCTACTCCTATACTCCACTGACTGTGCTCATTTCCTATGTAAACTTGGGATTCACTATCCTTACCCTCATTTGCATAGGATTGCCTACTAATGCTTGGTTACATCTCTTAGACTGAGCTTCCCCCCTTAGCAACCTCTACTCGGTAGCCATGTTGTCTTCAGCCTGCCATTCCCTTGCATTGTAAATTAAGAATTACAATAAAATCTACATTTGTGGATTTTAATTATTGGTTTTCTGTTTTTTAGAGCGCAGCACGTTTGCGTGGTGCTGTGCTACGCTTAAACATCAGAGATCGGGATAAAATAAAATTATTTTATTTTTATTTTGCATCAGTGAACATTGCCAATGGCCATATCTTTGGCCATTGGCATGCTTCCTCAACTGGATGCATCCTTTTTTTGGAGCTGTGATGGCTCCATTTTGCTATTTGCAGAACCGTACTCAGTTGTCAACGGAGAACATTTCTGCAAATAACACTACTCTTACTCGGACAGGTTTGGGTTTCCTGGATCGCAAATTTACCTCATTTGCATAGCTTTCGCCTGCAATTGAGGTAATCGCTCGGCAGACATGTTGGCTGCATGGGGTCTTACTCTACTCTTAGACTCCATGCAAGCCTTCGGGAATCCGGCCCATGGTCATTTTATTTGTTAGTCTAAAAGTGTTGCATATGCTGCAAAATGCCTGCAATGTCCAGCAGTTTATACAGGAAAAACTTGCAGAAAGTTCTGAGAAATAATGTATGAACATATAAATAATATAAAACATGTACTAGAACATAATGAACTTGTATTTGTTTTTTTTTTGTTCTGCAGCAAATAGTTTCAGACAGTCAAGGGAGGGTGTTACCAGAACACCTAGAATTGTGTGAACTAAGATGGCAATTAAAGCAAAATGCATCTGAGTACCCTGGCCTGAATGAATATATAGTATATATAGTTTATTAAAACTCAGGCACATTGAGAGTAAATTTTTTTTAATTGTTTTATTGTTTTTTTAACTATGATTGGTTGAGCATGTGTTTGAATGATATTTAAACCTGGCCTATGCACGTTTTTTTTTTTTTGTTCTGAAGAAGTCCCATGTAATTTTATGTGGGACAAAAGTGCTTAACATTTAATGTGGTTGTATCCAATAAAGAGAACTGTTTCCATCTGAGGTCCTGTCCTTGGCTGCAATTTGTTTCTTTGGAGTCATATTGTGTGATTCTGGTTCCCTAGTCATAAGGTATCTTCTTATAAAAGCATGAGCGTATGTACTCCAGCTGTGCTATCATCTAGGAATTACCATCAATCACAACAAATCTCAGCTAGAACTTTCATTCTGTCAAGACATTAGATTTCATAAGGGCCTTGTTCAATATGGCATCAGAGACAGCCTCCCTTCCCTTAACATGGGTACAGACTATTTTACCATCCAAATAAGCAGCTCTGCTTGCTTATTAAGTTATTCAACAGAGCAACCGCTCACTTGCCTTCCCAACTTATTGAATTGCACATCCAACACCAGAGGGGGAACAGAAGAGGGCAAGCTTGCCCCTCTTCTCCGCCCATCAGCCTGACCAGACTGTTCCCCCTCTGTCCGACCAAACCTGCAGCAATCTAACCACCAGTAAGGCACTAGGTCAAACATCATTCTGTGTACCCATCCTCCCTAACAAGGCTGGATCCAAGTCATTACCTCCTAACCCTATACATAACTAACGGAAACAGCCAAGTATCTAACAACTAAAACAAACCACTGACCCCTCACCTATGCTAAGGTAGCAAACCATAACCTCATCACCTATCATAATTACTGCCATGATGTAATTAAACCATACCACCCAACAACAGGAAGCCTTGATTTGATACCAATAGCCTTAGCAGCCACTGGAACCACTACTAAGCTCACCAACACTGAAGCGATGCCGAGGCAAATGCATACCACTATGTCACATTGCAACCCCATAGTACCACCCAATTAATTTTTTTTTTGCTGTCCAATGAATTTAAAACCCCCACTTAAATCACTTCCAAATTCCATTTAATAAAATGTTACCATCACACCAGCTACCCATTCTAAACAATAAGACACTTAAACCACCAAGATGGCTGGTAGCAGTACGACCTCAAAAACACTACCGTTATGGCAGGCATTACCAACAATAGACCAAGCCAAGCAAAACCAACCAACACAATATACTAACAAACTATAGAATACCCAATGCCACCAGGTCACACAATGTCCGTGGCACTCTATCACCATCCAGAATATAGTGAATCAACCCATCCCAGTCTATCTTGAAACTGCAGTAACTCAAAGCTAAATCCTTCCATCAAATCCTCCCATCTAACTCACAAGCCTAACTGACACAATGCAACTTGCTAATCCCCTACCCCTGATGTCTGCAATAATATCTGATCCATTCCAAAGAAGACCCCTGCTACCCATAAAACAGTGTAAAATTCCATGGAGATATGCTCTAGAGAGAAGAGGAATGAAGGTCAGTAGGACTAAGACAGAATATATGTGTGTGAATGAGAGGGAGGATAGAGGAATGGTGAGGATGCAAGGAGTAGAGGTGGCGAAGGTGGATGAGTTTAAATACTTGGGGTCAATAGTTCAGAGTAACAGTAAGTGTGGAAGAGAGGTGAAGAAGAGAGTACAGGCAGGATGCAGTGTGTGGAGAAGAGTTTCAGGAGTGATTTGTGACAGACGAGTACCTGTAAGAGTGAAAGGGAAGGTTTACAAGAGGGTAGTGAGACCAGCTATGTTATGTGGGTTGGAGACAGTGGCATTGACAAAAAGGCAGGAGTTTGAGCTGGATGTGGCAGAGTTAAAGATGTTAAGATTTGCACTGGGTGTGACGAGGGTGGACAGGACTTGGAATAAGTATATTAGAGGGTCAGCCCAGGTTGGAACGTTTGGAGACAAGGCCAGAGAGGCAAGATTATGTTGGTTTGGACATGTGCTGAGAAGGGATGCAGAGTATATTGGGAAAAAGATGCTAAGGATGAAGCTACCAGGTAACAGGAAAAGAGGAAGGCCTAAGATAAGGTTTATAGATGTGGTGAGAGAGCACATGCAGGTGGTTGGTGTGACAGAGCAAGATGCAGAGGGCAGGAAGAAATGGAAAAAGGTGATCCGCTGTGGCGACCCCTAATGGGAACAGCTGAAAGAAGATGATGATGGTGATGATGCCCCCATACAAGATCAAACAAAACAATACATTATCTTTTGCCTGCAGGGAAGAAAAACACAACAAACCAACAACTCAGTATTCACTGCACTGCTGGCAACCCATGACCTCCTGTCGCACCACTCCTTCAGCTGAAACCCTCCTCAGGTTCTTCTTTCCCTGTCAAGTCCACATTTCTTCAGTCCCCCAAGTAAAGACCAACTTTGCATGTCCCAGGCTCTAGTCAGAGTGATCTGAAAAAGAAAAGACTGTAAATACTCCACTTAAACAAAAACCAAATTCTTAAAGACCATTATACACAACCAAAGACATATCTCAGTTATCAACTGCATAAAATGCAGACACTACCAGATGCAAAACACCCCTGAAAATTAAATGTCCTACCAAAGATCCCATAAAATTACCTCCCAACTCCCTTAGTAACAGTACAACAGATAGCCCTGCGAAATAAAACAAGGTCTTATTTTATAGCTAAAATTATTTCTCTTCTACCATCACAGGAGGTCTCAACAAAATTAATGAGTAAACAAAGAAAAATTAAACTGGCCACAATCCTACTGTACAGCCATTTATAAAAAACAGAGATACAAACTCCCTGTATGGCTCCACCTATATGCCCTTATGATAAGGACAACATTCACCCTTGCCCGTTTAAACAATGAACAGCATGTACTGCACTCTGGATTGTGAAAACTCACTTACCTGAATATGGCTGGGTTATGAAAAACCTCAGGACCATAAGTCTGTAAACCACCCCAAGTTCAAAGTAACAAACTTAACATCATACTGTTTACCACACCTCAACCCAGCATCCCCCTGCAGCCTGCCCTATCTTCAAAATGAATTGCAGGACTCCACAAGCTTAACAACCTTAATCTAGTGCTTGTCCTCAGCCTCTCCCTTAAAGCTTTTCATTCTTTAGGATACCTATGCAACTAGCAAGGAATTAAAACCTGGCTCACATCTACAAAGAAACCCAAAACTATGCCTTGCTTATGCCGTCTAACTTCCTTGACGATGACAAAGCACCCAGTTCCAGAAATATCCCCAAAACACCTGCATACCTGCAATGTTTCCTGAAACGCGATCTACAAATAACTGTGTAGAGTTTGATTACCTGTTACATCAGTGTATGCCACTCCAGCCACCAGAATATCCACCCAGCAGATTCCATTACCTTTCAGCTCTGCTTCCTTCATGCCACTGACCTCTTCCCACCTGTGACCTTACCGCGTGTAGCTCCAGCATTCAAAACCCCTTTGCAGATATTATACCAATGTGTGCCTCATAGGTCACTTTATGTAGTTATGCAGTTGGCTGAGGTGTATGCCAGGCTACAAAATCCTACTGCACTACCATTAGTTAAACACTGTAAATAAAGAAATCTATACTGTGGACAAGCCATAAGCAACTGTGAGGCAAAGGCTGAAGACTAGAGAAATTATTTTTTACACAATTAATGGACTTACCAAATTAATAGGGTAAGGCAACAACCAGTGTGGCCATCCTGTCAACCTCCTGCACCAATAAATCTAGACAAAGTCACACAGCACATGTTAAACCCCACCATGCTAACCCTATGACTGCAGGGAGTACATGCGGACTCCCCTGCTACTGAATCTGACCCATAAATTGAATCAGTGAATACACAAGCTATTCCCCTCCCAAAATGTTCAAAATATGACCCTTCAATTCCTTACTTACCTTCATCTGTGGTACCTAGGTATAAGAATCCCCAAACAAAACCCAATAACCCTGATAACTTTGCCTACATTACATCTGAAAAGCAGACCCTATGTTCAGTCATTCTGTTATCCACACAACATTATCTAAAAAAAAAAAAAAAACAAAATTAGTCCTCCATTCATTCATACACCAACCTGTGTACAAATACATCCTTAAATTCAATGTACAAGAACAGTTTAACAGTTTACCAAAAGTAATTACTTCCTCACAGCTTTATGAACAACACTAAACTCTTAACTTAGCAGATAATACTACAACTGTAACCATATCTCTTAACGTCATAGAGCAATAAATCTGGTCAAAGCCATAACTACCCCCCCCCAACATAGGACAATGACCCATCTACTAATTATTGCTGTAGTAAATTAGAACACTGATAGAATAATGGGGTTTGCATTAGCCTGAACCTTCATACAGTATGGAGTCAGGTACTGTATTAGTATGTGTCTACTGTGTTTTTTTTTTTTTTTTTTGATGAGAAGGCACAAGGCACTCCCACACACCAGTCCATCTGAACCTCGAAGTGTTCCCTCACAACTACTGCTGTATTTTCCAACCCCAGTCCTTCCAGACTTACCAACATGCTGCCAAAAGCCACAACTCCTTAATCAGCAGACCAGCATATAATTCAACCCTGACCTCCTGCACCAGCTGAATAGCCCAAAATAAAGCCTTCATACCTCTCAACATCTACCTATGATTTCTTCTTCCTCATGTGAAAATAAATGAGAAGGGTTTACCAGCATGTGGTGTACCCAGTTACAACCTGCTTCTGTTTCTGGACAGCAACCATGCCTCATAGCTCACGAAACTTGCTACCACGTGGTGCAAAAATCACAGAGCCAGAACAAAAGCATACAATCCACCATGTATTCAACAGCACTGCCTCTCCAGAGAACCCATAAAATGATCAGACCCCGGCCACTCGACTCCAGCATCTGTCTGCCTTCTGACTCCTGCACACCATCCAAACGTCTTCCTTCTTTTTTCTTTCTTTGAATTACCAACCATACTGTGACACCACAGCAGAATGTTCCACACCTCCACCACAATAGAATAAAACAG
The DNA here is from genome assembly GCF_019279795.1 of Protopterus annectens. Taxonomy (NCBI): domain Eukaryota; kingdom Metazoa; phylum Chordata; order Ceratodontiformes; family Protopteridae; genus Protopterus; species Protopterus annectens. The sequence goes on along the minus strand of NC_056733.1, from coordinate 1,657,811,172 downwards.
ACAGGCCAAGCAAATGCAAGACAAAGAAGAAAAAATTGATATTTTATTTCAGTAAATAAAAGTTTTGTGTGACTATTGAACACTTTGGGTTTGTTCTTCAACCAGAGCTTGCTACCAGTAGAGTCCGTGTACTGACTTTGGTTTTTCTTCTGGGTTTTTAGTGTGTGATTTTGTTTATGAGTAAATGCAAAACAAACCAAATGTGACAACAAGCCCCTATGCAACCCAAGCCACAGATGCACTGATGCACCAACAAAACAGTCCCACAGCTCCACCTGCGCTGACCAGAGACCACACCATTCAACATGTGGTCCCAAAACACGAAATGCTTATCCACATGGTTTGACTTTAAAACTACCTCAGCTTTTAGATTCTACATATTTCCAATGCTTCTTATTCTCCCATATAACATCACCCATCTCTATCACCAAAAAATATAAAAATATAAAATGCATTAAAATAATTCTCTGGCTACCACTATCGTTGTTTTAAAACACATAAACCTTGGTCAAGAGCCAATATGACAACTGCAACAAAACAGGTAACCACCAAGGCAGATCACTAACAAAATTAACTTCATAATACAGAGCCCCAATAATCCCTCCACAAGCAACAACAACACAGAGGGAATGAGGAACTCAAATGACAACCAACCATGAGATTGCTGCAGCTTCACCATGAATGTGACCACCGATTCCTCTCAACTCCCAGTCACACAAACAAAGCAGGATTAGACAGTTTCCAAATACAATTCTTATCAGCTAAAAGTAGGTTAAGAAGGTCATGCTTTAGCATAACTTTCCTGCAGGGTATGAAGTCTGGAAGTCAATATGTCTGTCATTATTTCCTCCCTTCCTCACTTCAGACTTCAGTAAATTACCCTCAATTTGCCAGCATGAAAATTGAACTGAAATATGAGGCAAGATCTGCACTGTCTGTGCAAAGCAGAAACTGATATGAAGTGTGGTGTTTATTTTAGTTTTTAATTTTTTTTAATTAACTGACAGAAAAGCAATCATTCCCACTAATGCAATCCAGAGGGAGGGCTCTACTCTGTTAACACCATAACCCTCAACAGTTAAGCACACTATGTGCATGCTCCACCCCGGGCCATCACTCGTACATGCCCCAAAAGCCTGCGAAAAGAACTCTGAAACCTAGCATGGCAGAAACTGTCCCTCAACTATCGCGCATGCAGAGGAACTGTTGCAAGCAAAAACTTCCCTATTTTTCCTACTCAAAGGGAAACACATCCAGCAAGACTCTAATATGAATGTAATGAACAGCATCCTTCCCCTGTGAAACCCCTGAGATGCCAACCCCACCTCCGGACAATTATCTTTATTTTATACTCAGTGCAACTGCACTGTACCCACAGATATCATGCACAAACTTGAAAGCAGGCAACCCAATCTCCAGGGCTGCCAATCTGCAATCTGCCACTGTCAAAGACAAGGAAAAGTTGGCCAGCCACCCGACTCCAAGCCACTAGGTGAAGCAAACACCCTGTCCCCATCACACAACGCACCACTGGAGTACCACTAACATAAGCCGCTATATCCACCAACAACGTGCCTTTTTTTTTTTTTTTTTTTTTTTTTTAATTATAGACATGTAGTCTTGACAGCCCCACTTCCCCCTATGCACGGGAGCCTCGTGGCCCGTGGAAACGCATTACCACAAGACCGACTGCCCAGCTGAATAGGTGGAGTAAACCCTCGAATGGAACAACAGGCCTAGGACAGCATGAATTCTCTGAAGGGATGGAAGCTTCAACCCAACTACCTCCCACAATCCTCTAACCTGACACCAATGATTTCCCTCTACTCTGCCAGAAGTCCACCACTTTATGCGAACAGACCAATCTGCGAGGCAAAATATCAGATATGAAAAAATCTGAACAAGACCCTAATATCTTTGTTTTAATGTACTGATATCGCCATTATGACCTAATACGGTTGAAACCCCTTTGTTACAGAAATGTAAAAAGTACTATTCCACCTTATTCGCCTCCTTCTCCATATCACAAATGACCCAAGGCCTATCTGTCCACCAAAATTTCTACAGGTCATCTGGGGCGTAAACCCAGCTCTATAGCAAGTTCATGCCAAAAATGTGACTCCTACCTCAGTTACACTTGACAAAATTCTCTAAGCCCCTCCCTAACCTTACCTCATCTCCTCCTAAACATCCTTCCATCTCATTTAACTCTAGCCTCCCCTTATTCTCTTAATTCCTGCTCATATATGTATCTAACCCCACTTCAAGATGTCCCAGGATAAAATGGTCTGTTCCAAACCTCATTTTTCCTATTGCTAACTGGTCTGGTGTCTGGTCAGGGTGTGCATATAAATAGCTCTTAATCATGGCTAAATCTTCATGTAAAGATGTTAATAATTTTAGCCAGACGTTAGGTACTGCATCTGGGCCTGGGGTTTTCCAGTTAGGAGCCTTTCTTAGCTTTTTTTCAGTCTTTCTAGTTGTTAATTCATTCCATTTCATATCCAGTATATTTGAACTTCTTATTCTTTCTTTTATTTCTTCTATCCATTTAGCATCTTTGTTATGTTCCACAGGATCTTCATAGATATTTCATTAAAATGTCTCTATTTTTTTCTTTTTTTTTTTTTTACTCAACAAATTTTTATTTTGTTTTTTGAGAAGAAATAAAAAAACAGTAAAATTAGATTACAATTCAATAATAGTAAAAGGAACAAAAACATTATTTACAATATTTACAAGTGACCCAAAGGAGAAACAGTACAATAATAATTAATAAAAAATCCAGAGAAGAATAAGAGAAAAAAAAAAAAGTCCACAAAAGTCTATATCTCTTTGAACTCATATGATGGAGATTGTGTCTAGTTGCATTTCTTCTATGAGTGTAAGTATTTTATTCCAGGGGTTGTCTGACCATTTTCTGGGGAACATTCTTTCTTCCTTGACTTTTATCTCCTTTTGTGCAGTCTCCTTAAGAAGAAATATAAAGTCTTCAAAACACGGAGGAGTTGCAGATTTCCATTTCCTTGTGATACACTTTCTGGCAACCGCCAGAATAGTACATAAAAGATATTGATCTCTTTTATTCATAACTACTAATTCATCTATATTCAAAAAAATTAAAGACGTTGTTAAAACAAATGTATCATTATAAATAGCTTGAAGAAAATTGCCAATTTTCTCCCAAAACGTTTTAATACAATCATAAAATATATGAGACCAATCCGCTTCACAGCTTAAAGAGCATCTCCAACAAATAACATTTTGATTTGAGTTGAATTTAGCTATTTTATTTGGAGTATAAAAGGCTCTATGCAAAAATTTCCAGGTGAAGATTCGCCATGTTTGTGTATTAGAAGTTAGTTTAATGGAGTATAGAAGATTATTTTTACAATCGTTTGACAGATTTGTTGATAAACCTCTAGATATAAAATTCCAAGTGCTTTGATCTATTTTAGCCTTGTAGACTATTAAAATCTTGTATAGTTTAGATGTTGAATTTGGCCAGTTATGGTTATCATAAATCAGTTCTTGAATATAGTTTATAAGTTTTGGCTTAGACTTGAAGGACAAATCATTAATAATTTTGCATAAATTTTTAGAGTAGAGTAAAATTTTCTGGAGCCTTACTCTATCTACATTTATTATATTAAATTCATTTGTAACTTGTTGACTAGTTAATGTTTTAAGATTATTTATGCATTGGACCCAACATATGAGATTATTAGATTCCCAATTAATGAGGGTGTTATCATGAATTTTCTTTTTAAATTTCTTTGATGTATTAAATGGTAATAACAGTTCAAACCATACTTTTATGTCAGGATTTGAGTTTATAAAGGATCTGAATAAATTATAAATATTATTTAAATATGATAGATTAGTAGGTTTTGTTATGTTATTTTGAAGATTAATGCATAATATATGCCAAAATCTATTTTTGTGAATATAGTGTGATGTATTATTTATTATTTTGTTTTCATTTAAAAAATAATCATATGCAGAGATTTCCAAGCAGAAGAGAAATTTGGATTTACCCAGTTTAAAACTAGTTTAAAAATGGAGGCTTTGATATACATCTCTATATCTGGAAAATTAATTCCCCCTAATTCCCATGGTCTAATGTGATGAGAAAAAGCAATTCTATTTTTTTTTTTGGATACCAAAGAAAACATAATAGGCTTTTGCTAATTTCTTTCAGAATTTTTTTTATTTGGAATTATAGGTATTGCTAGTGCTATATAATTTATTTGTGGTAGAAGAATCATTTTTATTAGCTGCAATCTGTCCTCAAATTTTAGAATCAATTTATTCCAATTTTCCGTACGTGTTCTTATTGAGTTTAAAATTTTATTATAGTTTAGTGTCAGAGTAGTATCTATTTTATCAGATATAATAATTCCTAGATATTCTAAAGTAGAGACTTTTTCTCCAAGTATATGATATCTACCCAAGTGAAGGTCCCCCTTTCTGTTAAATAAAATATGTTTTGATTTAGATTTATTAAAACAAAGGCCAGAATTTAGAAAAAAATTTCCACTTGCATTTCTAGTTCATGAAGAGATTCATTATTTGGTGATAAAGTTAGTAGTATATCATCGGCAAACAACATAACCTTGGAGTTAAATTTATTATGAATTCTTAAGCCTTCAATTTTTGAGTCACTGCGTATTGTAATTGCAAATAGCTCTATTGATAAGGCAAAAAGAATGGGAGACATAGGACAACCTTGTTTAGTGCCTTTAGTTATTTTGAAAGCTTCTGATGTAAATGGACCTAATTTTACATAGGCCAAATTGTCTTTATATATATTCTTTATCATATTAATAAAATTTAGAGGAAACTCAAAAAGTTCTAGAATTCTAAATAAATAGTCCCAATTCACTGAATCAAATGTTTTTTCTATATCTAGCGTGATTATGAGAGCCTCTATATTATCTCTATTTAATATTTCAATAATGGTTAGGATTCTTTGTATATTGTCATAAGCATGTCTGCCATAGATGAAGCCTGTTTGGTCCTCATTTATGATTTGAGTCAAAGATTGTTTAATTCTATTGACTAATATAGACATAAACAATTTGTAATCGTTATTAAGTAGAGAAATCGGTCTATAAGAGCTACAATGGGAGGGGTCCTTGTTCTCTTTTTTTATTGGAGTAATTAATGAATATCGCCAGGAAGGTGGAATTATGTTTTGAGCTTGAATTTCATTTAGATACTTATGAAGTAAAGAAATTGCAGAATTTGGGAATATCTTGTATAATTCCATTATTATTCCATCTATTCCTGGGGCTTTATTATTTTTACTCTCCTTAATTTTGTCATTTATTTCCTTGAGGGAAATCGTTTTCAATATCAATTTTTAATTTTTCAGGTAATCTATTTATTATAGGATTGCTAATTTTTGACTCTATTAAAATAGTATTGTCTTTATTGTTTCCAAAATGATTAGTATAATGAAATTTAAAAGCTTCTAGGATATCATTTATGTCTGATACTTTTTATTACCTTTTCCTTCATGTATAATATTTGTAATATTGTTTTCTATATTTTGCTTCTTTATTCTCATTGCTAAGTTATGTAAGTGTTTTGGAGATGTTGTGAGTGAACTAAATTTTAGTTTTTCCAAAGCCAAATTAGTCTTATGAGTTAAAATTTCATTATATTTTTTATTTAAATCTTCAATTTCTTTTTTTATTACCTGGGAATTCTTTATGTCAGAAGTATTTGTATTAATTTCTGTTATTTGTTTTTGGATACTGTGCAATTCTGATTCCCATTCTTTTGTTTTGTTTTTAAACCAAGATATGATCCTACCATATAAGAAGGCCTTTAGAGTGTCCCATATTATTATATTCTTTAGATCCTCAGTAGAATTTATTTCTAAAAAATATTGAATTTCTGAGTCTAGCCATGGTTTAAATTGTTTTAATTTAGTAATGTAAGTTGGCATTCTTGAGGCAAAATTTAGTCTTTTAAAATCTATTTGTAATTTAAGGATTAGGGCATTATGATCAGAGAGTGGGCATGGGATGATATAAAATTTTATTATCTTCCTATTTAAGTCTGGGGATATAAAAATTTTATCTATTCTTGTTTTAGTATTAAAACGATAATCACTATCTGAGTATAATAATGAGTTAGATTCTTTGAAACTAAATGTATCAATTAATTTTAAGTTTTCTGTCCATTTCTTAAGGTATTTACCTGTGGAAGAGAGACGTAGGTTCCTCTTGTTGGTTGTCTCAGAACTATCTAGAATACAGTTAAAGTCTCCTACTATTAGAATACCTTTATTTACCCTATTAATTAGCTCTATCTGCTTTTTAACTGTAGATAGTCCTATTCCAGGAATCCAATACACATTTACCAGTGTCCAAATTCTATTCTGAAATTTTATTATTACAATTGAAAGTAACCCTTCTTTATCCTCATAGTTGTAAATAATTTGTGGGTTAGTTACACTTTTCTTCCATAAAATTAAAGCTCCCCTAGTTTTTTTTATATGAGGAGTGAGAGAGAATTAAGTAGTTATTAGGTATCCAGGTGAAGTTGTCATCAGTTTTAAAGTGGGATTCCTGTAGAAATATAACTAGCTCTCTGTAATTTTAGATATCGTAGTAAATTTGATCTTTTTATAGTATTATTTAAGCCATTGACATTTAAAGACAACAATGTTATGTCTGTCATTTCTATAGGATATTATATTATAATTTTAAAAGAATACATTGGTAAAGAACTAATATTTATGAGGACCTGTGAAAACATATATGCTAATTTTCCCCTCTTTCCTCTGAGAAGAACACTGAAATGAACAAAACTGTTTCTTTGATAGTTTAACAAATGTTTCAGATTGGGCCACTGAAAAAATAAAAAGTGAAAAATATTGTAACAACATACTTTATTTGACTGAAAAATAACTTTACTACATAGTTCCACAAACATGAAGTGCACAGCACTTCTAATCTGATTGATCTGATAAGATCAAACAGATTTTCCCTCAACGTCGACAATCGCATGGAAAAGGATATTCAAAGTTGAGCTCCATTAATTGGATCCTGAAGATATCTTAAAATATTAATATTTGATGAAAGAGTGTATCATGCATTAGTACTATGTTCCTTGATAAATCAACTCAATAAAGTAATTAATCTTTTACTAGAAGTTTGTACTTATACTAGAGTTAATGTTACTTTTTTAATGAATGTTCTAAGTAGATGTCTATTACAGCTGAAGTAAATATTTCAGCTTATCTGCCCTCTATAAATGTGGTTATGTTACATGAAGTATGTCAGTTGACCTTCTCTTAACAGAGATAAAATGCATAATAATATATACATTTAGATTATATTTGCATTTATTTTGTTGAACATCACATTTAAAACAGGTTATTAGTGTGGCAGATAGTATTACTATCTTATAAGGACTAGTCCTCTTTTTAATTCTTCCTTAATTACTATTCTAAGTAAATTCTATATAGCCTCTCTGTGTACATATGTATAAATATACTCCTATATCTACACCAAAACATTTTCACATATAAACACACATAAATATTAAATAATCTTAATGGGTTACCTAAAATGTGTGCAATATAATTGAGAATTTGTGTGAGCACTCTTGAAAGGGTTGGTACCTTGTTACTGCTGGGATATGCCTATTTACTGACCTTATTAACCTTATTAGTAGATTAAGTGGCCCATCAAAAGATGCGTGAATATTGTGAATGAATATTCTTAATTCTTATCTCTAAATCTTACAGCAATTAGTGAAGAGTACCTATATCATTTAACTATATTATTTATGAAGTTTCTTAGGAGTGTGATGGGAGTACACAACATTTCAGACTTGGGGTTGTTAAATATTCAGTAACAGGACTCAAGATTGTTCAATACTTGTTGTAACACATCTTAATACAGTTAATGATTTGAAATAACATGTGCCTGTCACAAAGAATCCATGAATACATAAATACATGAATACATGGGCCTCACCTCATTCACCAAACCCATGTCCAATCCAATGTCAAAACAGTCAAGAACACTACGCTGAGGGTAAAGGCACCTCAACCCCTAAACCCGTTAAATAACTAAACACTAATAAACCTACTATTTTAAAGCTACTAATATTCTCTAGTAATTTGTATAAAACTAAAGTAATTATATATAGCAACTCCAATATTGCCTTGCAGTGAGACAAGCATAGATTTACTGATCATTACTGAAGTGCCGTTAAATCTAAAATGCTGTGTAGTGGTTGACTATATCCTGCTTATTACTATACCTAGTATAAGTTCTGCTAACTCTTCTATCAGGTATGGTGTGAGGAGGTATGTTATTACTATAGACTTGCACATTATCATCCCACACCATACATAACACTGTTACTTTTTCCAATAAATGAAAACCAAATCTCATACTTTCAAGAAGTCAATCTCAACCAACTAACACCCAACAAAACACAAGTTCAACAAATGAGGAGAGACCCAAATACATACATAGTGTACTGTTTATGTAAACATTCCTCTAAAACTTTATAAGAGCAGCTCATGGATGTGTCATAGTGTCTCCCAAAAAATATATAGTGTGCACATAAATTACATTTGACCCTACCATATTTCCTTCCCTGTTTTTTCCCCATCTGTGACACAAAAGTGAAAAAAAAAAACTGTTGATATTACTGTATCATTAGGAATCACCGTGAGCATTTATGGCATAGTGGTGTACCCATTAACTGTTAAGGTGAAGTGTAAATACAGCAGATTGTGCTTATCTTCAAAAATAATACAATTTATACATAGAAGTTAGCACTGCACTTATAATTGCAGAGAATGCACATAGCAAATATTGTTACGTAAATAGACATGTTTTCCAATTGCAGGATGTTTTGATTATAGCTTTATTTTATATTATTGGTGTTTTACTAATTCGATTTTAAGGTCCGTGTAGGTGAAATTTCGCCAAAATACCAAATAACAAAGTCAGTTCCACATTGCTGCAGGTTAATGCTAGTCCATTATACAGCTCACGATATTAACACTATTTACTAAATACTTGCAGTATAGGTTACAAACAAAGCAAATTCAGTCATTGCTAAAATTAACACTAACTGCCAAAACTGAAAAAACTCTCATCAATTAGCTTGCTCTAGGTTATTAAGCTGTAAAGGAAATTAAATTACCTATATGAGAGACAAAAAAAAAAACAGGTAAAGAGGTGATATACTACCAACTGTTCATTACTGCATTCGGATGCTTGTAGGCATCTAAAAGCGGAATATTCAGAAGTATGCATGTATCATTCCTGTCAGGTACTGCATTTATAGGCATTTTTTAATTGATAAGTGGGTAAGCTTACCTGACCTAAAATGCCCTTTTACATGGATGACCCAAACGCAGTCTAAATAAGAAGTTCAGAGTCACACAGTAAGAAAATGGGAGCTATCAAAATCAAACCCTGAGCTACAGTCAGTAACTGATCATGGATACAATCTGGCATCTCCACTACAATGATTAGTTGGGATTTTATTTCACTTTTAACAGACATAGCGCAGTTGAAAACTGAATTTATGTATTTGCTTGCATTAGTTAACTACACTGCCACACTTTTGGTATTTCTCGACAAGAAGAAAGTAACTAAATGGGCTTTTTTATTTATATATATATATATATATATATATATATATATATATATATATATATATATATTTTCCCTTTATTTTAAACATGTGTAGCATACTTTTTCTTTATATGTTATACATTTACCTGTTCGTACTTTTGCTAAAATCTACTCAATTCTTGAACTACTCAGCTTCTGGAGAACAGATTAAAACATAAAGGGGCTAAGAAGTCAGGTCACAGTTAGTATTTTCATTGAATGTTCTAACTGACAAAAAAGACTCTGCAAAAGTGTGCGAAGCGCACCACTCGCAAAACTAATGCAGTGTTCTACAAGCCTCAGCTTATAGACATGTTTCTTAACTTATAATGGAATGCTGGGCTATATTAGTGAAGATATGAGGTAACAAAACTGACTAGAAAACTCGAGGGTATACTATGAAGCAATAATAGTCTCCAACTGTCAATTAGAATGTTAAAACGCTAGAAGGCGATTTTCTGCCTTTTTTTTTTTTTTTCTCTCTTCATTACCATTCACTTCCTTCTTACTCTATACAACGCTCTCACATATTCCTGAAGAAATATTCAAGGAATGCCCTTTTTTTTTAGACAGACAATAAAGAATTGGATTTAATTTAATAAAATTTTGCACAGTAACTATTAATCAATATGTTAATGACTTTATAATAATAGTGGCCTTCCATTTAAATGCTAATACTCTTGTGAGAGTTTAACTAAAGAAAGCTGGAACAGAAAAAAAAAAAACACACAACTCTAGCATCTGAAGATTCTATCAAACCACTACCATATTAATATGTTAACACACAGATTATGATACTTCCTAAATAAAGAGAAAACTAATTATGTGACTGAAGTGTAATGAAATTAAGGCTCTGTATAAGAATCATACCTTAGTTAATGCTTTGAGAGAAATTGATTCATCAATGTTCTTAACATCAGTTTTTTGTTTTTTTTCCTCACATCAGTCCAAGTGTTTTTTCCCGAGGTTCTCTTTAAGGAGGTTGAATTTGACCAGTCCATTTCATCTGGTAGTAGGATTATATTGTTTTTAATGAAGGAAGTGGCTTCTTCAATGGTGTTGAATGATCTCATGTCATTACTATGCTGAATTCTAATTTTGGAAGGATATGCAAGCTGTGCCTTTATTTTGTTTTGTTTTAAGAATTTCACTAAGGGCCATGTTTTCTTTCTTAGTTCCAAGAGTCTTGGCGAATAGTCATTATCAAATCTTATTTGGGATAGCTTGTAAATGACTGGGTTTTTTCTCCATGCAGTTCTCAATATCAGTTCTTTGTCCATAAATGACAGAAATTTAACCACTATAGATCTTGGAAAAGATTTAGTTGAGGCAGAAAGTGGTTTTCCGATGGCTCTGTGTGCTCTTTCGATTCCATAAGACAAGCCTTCTTTCAGCCCTAAGATTTCAGGTAGTCATGAATTCAAGAATGAAATGATGTCTTCCCCCTTGGTCTTCTCCGGGACTCCAAAAATTCTTATGTTTGTTCTTCTTTCCCTATTCTCCATATCATCTATTTTGTTTATTAGCCAAGTATTCTGTTGTAATAGAAATTCACTATGAAGCTCTTCTTCTTTTAGCCTTCCATCAACATCATTTAGAGATGACTCAATGTCAGTTATTTTTAATTGTTGCTGCTGCAGAATTTCCTTAAAGACTTCAGTTTGTTTTTGGCAACTATCTTTAAGGTTTTCTAGGTTTTCAGTAAACCTGTCCATCTTCAGAGATAAGTCTTGAAGAGTAGTTGATATCAGTTGGATTTCTTTCTTCAGAGAAGAGTCTGAGTGAGAATTCTTAGAGTTACTCATTACTAGACAGCTTAGTTGGTCTTCAGGTTTTTTTGACAGGAACATTTCGGAATTTCTTCTCCAAAGTTGGTAATTCTATTGTTAATAGTTTCACATATAAGATTTATCAAAAATTACTTAGTAATAATAAGATTTTCCTGTTATTTCTAGTATAAATATAAGGAGCTCAAAAACTTGCTGCTATCAGTTATGCATTAGGCTCCGCCCCCTATTTTTTTTTCTTTTTGTGTGTGTGTGTGTGTGTGTGTGTGTGTGTGTGTGTGTGTGTGTGTGTGTGTGGTGTTTCAATTCCTTTGTTTCAAAGTTTTCTATATAACTTTTTGGAGGTCTATATAAGATAATCGAGCGTTTGAAAGTTTGACTGTCATATGGTCGACACCATGTGATTGAACTTTCAAAAGTTAGAATATCTAATAAAAAAAATAAACTACACAAAACACCTACCTGAGCACTACCCACACACCCAGCTCTTTAAATATGCCAACTCTGAGATCACACTACAGTGCAGAAAAAGGAAATCTTCAATTTTGCACTGTATGGAGATCTCCGTTACAACTTTCGAACATTCACAAATCCAATAATATGGCGTCGACCATATGAGACTCGAAATTTTACATGTTCGAACATTCATTATAGACCCACTTTTTAGGGACATCAGTAAATTGCTTATTTTGTACTTTTCCTTTGTATTCATCTGCATATCTTATAGGTTTTTCTGCCTGTGCTGATATTTTTAGTTTCACGATAGATCCTGATTGTTCTGATACTGCACATTGCTTTTGTCATGTCCATTTTTCTGAGTATTTTTGTTGTTCTATTCCCTCATGTATACTGTTTTAACAGTGGCACTTCTTACCTTAATTGCTTTATAGTTTTCTCTAGTCAATACTTCCATGATGGCATTCATTTTTTCCCCTTCCTTTCCCTTATTACCCTGTGTTTTTGTGGTAAGAATGTATCTGTTATTAATTTAGTTGCACAGTATTATATCCTATTTATTTATTTTATATCGAATGGATCTCTATGGAAAGTCCTAATTACTGTCTTCATTTGTTTTATCAAACTTTTATCTTTTGGGTTCTTATTAACTTTCTGTAGTCTATTTCTTTCATGGATCTAATATGTCTGTCTATTTCTATTAAATAAAGCAACTCTTCTCTTAGATCATTTTGTTTTAAATTGGCTGCCCACTCTTTGTTCTCTATTTGCTGCAGGTACTCTATAGAAAGCTCATGAGCATCTTCCTTTGCTACATTCTCTTCAGTTTCATCCTGAGTCACCCATTGCTCTTTCATATGGGAACTCACTGGCTTATCACTGCCAAAATTGACTGCATCAGAGTTGCTAAAATTTCCTGTTCCTTCTCTTGTTGTGTAACTCCAACTGAACATTTGTACTGCTTTGCTATGAATGGCTCCAAACTATCTTCATATGGCAACTGATCTGAAGTTTCCTTCTCCACTTGTTTCTCCTTAATTTGAGGATCCATTGATCTATCCTGCTATGATGTTATCTGAGTTAGATTTTCTTCACTAAATCCTTCACTTCACAGGTAATTCATAACCTTAGTTTCTATTTCTTTAACTTCTCCATTACTAATCCTGTTTTCTACTTTTCCTCTTTGTTTTTTTTTTTTTTTTTTGTATTGTAAAATTTTCCATGTCTGGATTTATTTGCCTGTATTTCTCTTCAAATATCTTTGGTGCTGCTATATTTGTAATGATTAGTTTTGCTTTCTCCATTGCATAAATATTTCATCATATTAAATCTCTTTTTCTTTCCCATGTCCATATTTCTTCTTCAGATGCCTCCCGCTCTTCCTGTTTCCCCTTACTTCGGGGACTCTTGTTTCATTATGCTGTGAGGTAACCTGTGTTAGACTTTGCACTAAATCCTTCACTTTGCAAGTATTCCATAACTTCATCTTATATTTTTGTAACTTCTACTTCACTAATTTTCTTTTCTGTGTTCCCTCTTTGTGTTCTTATTTTTTATTGTGAACTTTTCCATATCTGGATGCCTTTGCCTGTATTTCTCTTTGAATATCTATAGGGCTGACTTTTTTTGTGTTGATACATTTAGCTTTCTCCTTTGTATAAATATTATAACATATCAATGCTCTCTTTCTTTACTATGTACACACTGTATTTCTTTCTTATACCTTTCAAAAGTCTGTAGATTTTGTTCTTCATATTTTTACACTTCCTCAATCATTTATTTATCCAAACAACCCAAGGTTTCTTGGTCTATATAATGTTTTTCATAAATCTATTGTATTAATGAACACAAATCTTTATTTGAAGCTTCTGACAGTTTGTTTTTTTTTAGAACTTTTTCCTTTCCTCTAATTTCTCTGTTAATCTTTTTGTATATCTTCCTTCTGGAATTCTGGGCTTCTTGCATAATAGCAACAGTACACAATTTCTTTCTTATCCTTAATAGTCCACTCTGTCATCTTTATTGCTCTTTTTGACCTATCAGTTATTGTGATTTTTATGTGGACTGCAACTTCCATCTGCAATGGGGAGCAGGATATCCTTCCCCTGAGCCTGGCCTAGCTCCATTAGAGGAATGTTTCCACGTCTTGAGGATACTACACTGTCATTTTTTTCCAGTCAGAGCATCAGCGCACCTACCAGGATTTGGCACTTTTTTACAATGGGTCTTGTGTACCCAACTATCTATTTTTCTTTTATTTTTAACCTACTTCTGTCCATGATATATGCTATATAAAATAGTCTATATATTAGTGACATCTCGGTGAGATTTTCTGAAAAACAAGATCCATCCCATGAATGTACTCACCAAGACCTGAGGATGAATTCAGTTCCATCAATACTACTCTCCTTTGCTTGCTGACTTATAATCTGTCCATTTAGACCCCATTTTGCACCAACCAATATCAACCCAGATCAGACTAGCTCAAGCATGCAAAAAGTAGCTTTTGTTGCGGATTCGCTCAGATTAAATATTAGAAGGTCAACCCTTCATTCTTCTTCAGCCAGCCCAAAGCCATAATGAACACAGACACTTGCCAAATTGGGTGGGGAGGGACACATCTTGCAAAAGACAGTCCAAGGCACATGGTCCTCTGAAGGGGCCAACATACATATCAATGTCTTGGAATGAGAGCAGTACTCCTAGTGCTGCAGGCTTTTGAAGACTCTCTCCATACTGGACTATTGAGAGTTAGACAGTCAATATGTCAGTGGTATGGTACATTTTGTTTATTTATTTATTTTTTGCAGTTTGTTAACCGGGAAAGTCCATTGGGCCTAAAAGAGTCCATTTTCAATGGAGGCCCGAGGAGAAAAGCTCCAGCAGAAAACTCCAAACAGAGAAATATTATTTACAATATTCAGAAGTAGTATAACTCATGTACAGCATTTTACAATATTTACAATAATAACTAAATAATGTTCAAGTTGCACAATTCATATGCAAGTAGGACATCATATATGGAGACAGTAGAGATATACACATCCAATGGCTAAGTCTAAGTCTAAAAATGTTTAGGAGAGGTGTAAGGTTTCAGGAAGGGTGAGAGCAGGATCATTCCCAGAGAGAAGAGAGATGAGAGTGGAGTAAGGTTTTAAAGGAAGGGAGATGCTGGGTAGTTCTAATGTGTGGGGGAAGTGAGTTCCATAATCTAGCAAGGGAGAAGGACAGTAGGAGATGCCCTGGGGAAAATAAAGGCTTGTGAAGTTCAAGGAGATTTTGATTTGTGGATCTTAGTGTTCTATGAGGTTGCCGGATTTTTAAGGTAGAGGAGAGAGAAGGACAGTTAGAGGGTTTAAAGATGAGCTTATGTACTGTTGTTAGTTGAATGAGAGTTAGGTAGTTTGAGAGTTCTAACCAGCTTAGGGCATGGAGAGAGTTACAGTGATGAGTGGAGGATTTAGATCCTGTGGCAAACTTGGAAATTTTATTGTAGCATGCAGATAGCTTTAGTTTCAGGGTTTATTGGAGATTAGTAAGTAGTGGGGGTCCATAAAGAAGAGAGGGGATAAGGTAGGTGGTGGATAGTAGTTGTTTGGATGAAAGAGAAAGGTATTGTCTGTGACGATAAAGCATTCCAAGATTTTGATGAGTTTTTTTAATATTAGTTTGAAGGTGGATGTCGAATTTTAGCTGGTCATCAATAAGGACGCCCAGAAGTTTTGCATGGGGAACTATTTCAATAGATGTCTTGTTTTGACTGAGTATAGAGAATTATGTATAGTCCATAACAGTGTGTCTAGATGAGGAGAAAAACATTATTTTGGACTTGGATGCATTAAGGGCTAAGTGGTTGTCTAGCATCCAGGATTTGGTGCAAGAGAAGGCCTCTTGAGTTATGTTCATTACTGTGGGGAGAGTTTTGGCAGAGCAGATGATGGCAGAGTCATCTGCATATTGGATGAGTTTCGTATTTGGGATGTCTTGATAGAAGTCATTAATAAAAATGATGAATAGTAAGGCGCCCAGTATGGAGCCTTGAAGAACCCTTGTTGGAGTATGCAGGAAAGAAGAAGTACAGTTGTTCCACTTGACAGCTTGTTCCCTAGCTGATAGGTAGCTGGTGAACCAGCTGATGGAAGAAGAGGAAAGGTTAAGATGGGAGAGCTTGGAAAGGAGGAGCTTATGGGAGACAGTATCAAAAGCCTTAAATAAGTCATGGAGGAGGGTAGAAACTATGTTACCAGCATCCCAGGCAGAGTTGATGATTTCAAGGAAGGAAAGAAGGGCAGTGGTGGTGCTATGTACTGGTCTAAACCCATGTTGTGTTGGAGTCAATAGTTGGTTGTCAAGCAGGTAAGGTAAAAGTTGCAGGTGGATACATTTTTCCAGAATCATAGAGATAGGGGACAGGATACCTATTGGGCAAAAGTTGGAGAGTGTAAAGTTGCTACTTCCTTTGTGAAGGGGGATGATGAAGGCTTTTTTCCAGAGGAGTGGTACATAGGACTCTTGGATGGACTAGTTAATTAGGATGAAGATAGGAAGAGCTATGCCATTGGCAACTAATCTGAGAAAGCTGGATGAAATGATATCTGGGGCATTAGATGAAATTTCCAGTTTTAGTAGGAGTTTTTTATAGTATGGGTAGGAATGGATTTGAGAGTGAAAGTAGAGGACTGACAGTTATTGGATGTTGAAGCTGTAGTTTTGGATGTGCTGGAGGAGACATTATTAGGGAAAGAAGAGGTCAATTTAGCTATAGAATAAATGAAAAAGGAGTTGAATTGGGTAGCTAGGACAAGTTCAGGAGAGTCTGGGTCAGGACAGGGGTTATCTTTCTTGTCTGGACAAAGAAGTGATGAGATGCTACTTCAGAATTTTTTTGGGGTTGGTTTTATGATTGTTTTGAAGTTTAAGATAGTAGGATTTATGATCAATAGCTATTTTTTTCCCTTGGTTTTGCCATTGCTTGTATTCAGTAAGGGAGTTGGGAGTTTTGAATTTTTGATAGTGTTTCCAAGTTTTGTCTCGGAAATGCATAAGGGTTTTTGTTTCTTTAGTTAGCCAGGGGACTGTTTTTGGATCTGATTCTTTTAGTTCTGAAGGGGCAAAGTGGTTAAGTAAATCAGAGAAAACTGTATTAAAGTGTGAGACTGTGGCGTCCAAGGGAAGAGACTTTATAGGGTTCCAGTTTGTGTGTTTTAAGGCAGTGGAGAAGGTTTGAGGGTTGACATTTTTTAAGGTGCGGGTTGTGATATATTTGTGCTGTAGGAGCAGGGAAGAAGGGGAACGGTATGCAAAGTTAGGGAGATGGTTGCTAATAAGGTCACAAAGTGTGCCACTTTCAGAAATGTTGTTAGGGTGGGAGACTAGTATCCAGTCGATTATGCTACCTGTGGAATTATCCTTATTTGGTCTAGTGGGAGTTTTGATTAGCTGTGTGAATTGATATAAGTTAATACTTTCAGCGGGGGTTGATGAGTGAATAGATGACCAGTTAATATTCACATCACCTAGGATTATTGTTTCATTATTTATGTTGGTGGTAAACCAGGAGAGAATATCCTCCAGAACTGGGATATTATTGCCAGGTGGTATATAGAGGGTTGCAATGCACAAACTTTTATTGTTGTTAATTTTTAGAATGGCCAAGTTTAGCTCAGCAGTGGCAAATTGGGGTATGGGTTTAGTATAGGGTGTTACTGTTAAGGAGGAGGAGAAAAGCAGGGCTACTCCACCACCTTTTTTTTGTGATGTCATTTCTTATGAGTTTACAGCTGGGATGTATTATTTCAGTGTCTTTTTTATGGGCTTTAGCCAGGTTTCTGAGATAGAGAGAATGCCAGGTTTGTTGTGGAGGATCCAGGCATGAAAATCAGATATTTTATTACAAAGGCTTCTGGTATTAATTGTAGCAAAGAGTAGGGATTTGAAGGGAGGGGGTGACAAATGTATTTTTGGTTTAGAGGAGAAGTTTTGTTATGGTCCTGGGTTAGGGTGTACATCACCACAGAGGAGGAAGAGGGAGATTAGTTTACAGTAAAGTAAAGAAAGGTATTTGTGTTCTAAGGGGTTATAAGTTAGGCTTTTAGAGCCTATGGGGTGTAGTTTGAAGGGTGTGGAAGAGGTCTACTGGGAGAGAGGAATAGTTTCCTTTTAAAGAGGAGAGATTCATTATGGTTGTAGAGATGAGGAGAGATTAGGGCTATGGAGGGGTATTCTTTTTTGATATATATTGATGTAGTGTGTAGGGGAGTGAATAATGAATTGGGGGAAATTAGTGAAATAGAATTGGTAGAAGAGAAGGCGAGATTGGAGTTAAGACAGTAGAATATATGAAGGTTTTGTTTGCATGACAGATGTAGGTTAAATTAAAAGAGGGGGATGTTTAGGAGTAGAAAGTAGGCAGAGGTATAGGGGAAGAGGTTAAAGTGTAGTTTTGTAGAGTAAAATGTTATGGAGTGAAGGGATGTGTTTAGTAGTTGGAGTGGGAGGGGCTAGAAGATAAGGAAAAGGTGGAGATGGTGTTGAGTGAAGGGGAGGGACAAATCCTGATAGAGAGTTGTAATGTGGGAGTGGATTAGAGAGGTATAAATGTAGAGGTGCTGGGGCAGGTGGGAAATGGGGGCAGGGTAGGGGAGTGGAGTGAGCCCGCAGGGCGAATAAAGTGGGTAGAGCCAGAGAAAGTGGAATATTGAATTGTAAGGAACAATCAGCCACACAGTCTGCAAATGAAATGCATAGAGCAGTTGGCTTGCTTGGTGGTTGGTTCAAAACAGTAGACTGAAGGTCTATAGGTTCCTACTGTGTTAGGTAAGTGGAGTACAACAGGGGCTACTACAGGTAGACAGGTATTAACATCTAGAGATTTGTAGGGGAATGTGGTTCTCAGCGTTGTTTCACAGTAGAGAAATAGAAGGGCTTATAGTGCCACCTAGTGGCAATATATTGGAATTAAGGTAGAATAAGGGAAAAGTGTCAAGAGAGCCTCTGTTTTCGTTTCATTGCTTTAAAGTCTAGTACTGTGAACAACACAGTGGGAAGCTAACAGGGAGACAGTAATTAAGTGGAAAACATGTCCATTGTAGGCTGCAAATGCAAACACCGCATGAAATTTCAAGCAATCAACAGAAATATACGTAAGCATATACAAACTGAGGTGAGTCACAAGGTGATAGACTTGAAATATCTTCCTTAAGATAAGCAGTTTAGCATGCATCTATTCCAAGTTTGGGGAAGCACAAATGGCCTGGGCAAGCTGAAAAAGAGGAGACAAGATAAATGAAAATGTAGCAAGAGGTAACTGAAAACAAAAACTAGGACAGGAGAGAGAGAGTAGGTACACAGTCAGGAGAAGAGCAAAGATAAAGAAGGAAGAGGGAGAACGGAATGTTGAGCAGTATGGAGGCTGTTAGCAGTAGAGTGGTAGAAGGGGAAAGGAGCAGGGGAGTACAAGTATTATCACAAAGGAAAAGCCTAAGCAGAGTACAGATAATAGGACATGCACAATTTACAGTACGGTAATATGCAGGAAACCTGTAGAAATATACTGTTGTTTCAGCAGACGTATCATCAGAAAAAAACAGACAATGGCACACAATTAATGTAGCAGAGCTCAATATGACAAAAAATAATACTTGCAACAAACACAATCAAGGCATACATAAGGGCTACAGATGTACGACAATAACCCAAGCACCGTCTGAGATCTAGCGAGCACTTAAAATCACATTCTTCTCACTGCAATCTTATGTTATAAACCATTTGGAGTGCTTGCAGAAAAAAAAACATTGGTATATTGTTAAGCAAAACTACCGTATACCGTACATCAACAACCACGGAGGAACCAGATCTTACGCCTGTGTCAATAAACTCTCATAGTGCAACAATGGGCAATCTCATCCAATTGATTATTGATACCAATGCAGATTTTGGGGAAATCCAACATGATAACAGACAAGTTGAGCAGGTCCATTTTATTGCCTCATGAGCAGTGTCTCAACATGAGAGTTACGGAAAAGATATTTCATCACTGGAGCCAGTCTTGCTGCGACCTCTTTGCATCTTTGTTGAACAATAAGTGCAGCAAGGTTTTGCCCTGATCAAGGCTCTTTCTAGTGCCAAAGAAAATGGGGGACTGTAGACCAGTTTTGGATCTCAGCAATCTGAACAAATCACTTCACTATACAAAGCTTCAGATGACCACTATTCAGTCCATTTTGCCATTCCTGCACAAGGATGACCGGATATGCTCAGTTGGTCTTCAGGATGCGTACTATCACATAAAAATGAACTGACAATCCAGGAGATAGCTATGCTTCTGGCTGGGAGCCAGCCATTGCCAGTTCAGAGCATTGCCCTTTAGCCTCACCACAGCCTCCAGGGTGTTCACCAAATGTATGGCAGTAGTAGCAGCTCATTTGAGACTGAAGGGATTCCGGATGTTTCTGTACTTGGACAACTAGCTCATAACCTCTCTGACCAGACATCTTCTGGTAAAAGCATGAGAGTATGTACTCCAGCTGTGATCTCATCTAGAAATTACTATCAATCACAACAAACCTCATCTAGAACCATCTCACACATTGGAGTTCATAAGGGGCTTTTTCAATACATTATCAGAGTCAGCCTCCCTTCCATTATCAAGGACACAAACTATTCAATTTGAAGTCAAAAAGATAATTCAAAATTCTTTTTTATCAGCTCAATTGATTCTACACGCCTTGGGGTCAATGTGTGCTGCGAAAGTTCTGGTTCTGTTAGCAAGATAACGCATGACATTTCTTCAATGGACCCTAGCAACTCAATGGTCTCTTTCTTTAATTTCTCCAAGTCTTTTGGGTTTCTAATACTATGACAGGAATAGACCCCATTCCAAAGTCAAAGTGTGATTAAAGTTCATGAAATGTGTATTGTTTCAACCTTTGATGTTAGGTAGAAGTGCTCTTTGTAGCACAGCAATGTGCCCAGTAACAATTTGTTCTGCCATTTGTACAGCATTACATGTATCTGCCTCATTTCTAAGTAAGATTGTAAATTATTTTTTATAAGATCCATTATCATTTACTACCACTGAAACTATCTGGGTATCCTTCTTCCACATTGTCCTCATTTCTAACCTCAAATCCTGGTATTTTATGACTTTGTGTCTCTCACTGTGTGTCAGAAACTGTAGTCACTGGGTGTAATAATTTCAATGATCAATGCTACTTGTGTCTTCTTTTCATGGCCTACTATATCTATTTTTCTTGCATCTATTTTTTGAACTGTTGGTAATGAGTGATGCCATACGATATAAACATCATCATTTTCTATAATGTTTTGTGGCTCATAGCATTATGGTCTCTCTCACTTTTTAACTTCTCCAAGTCTTTTGGGTTTCTAATACCATGACAGGAATGGATCCCATTCTTAAGTCAAAAATGATTAAAGTTCATGAAATTAGTATTGTTTCAGTCTTTGATGTTAGCACCCACAATGTACCCACTAATGACTCCTGCAAATCATATGCAGTTAAATGCATTGGTAACACATCTAAATATGATTGTAAATTATTTTTATAAGACCTTTTCCTCCTACTACTACTGGAACTGTCTGGGTATCTTTCTTCCACATTGCCATCATTTCTACCTGCAAATCCTGGTATTTTTTTTACTTTGTGTCTCCCTGTACATAAGACACAGAAATCATTGGGTGCAGCAATTTTATTGTTCAAAGCTACTTTTGTCTTCTGTTGATGGACTACTATAACTGGCTTTCTCACATCTATATTTTGAATTGTTGGTAATGGGTGAGCCCATGTCATATAAACTTCATCATTTTATTTGATGTTTTGTGGCTCCTGTTTCCAGTGTCTTTCAGCTACTTCAATATTATAATGTTTTCACAATCCCCAATGCAATAGCCTTGCCACATTATTATGCCTTTCCATATACAGTCCTTCAGCCATTAGTTATCACAACCAGCAACACAGTGTGTCACTGCTTCCAATTCTGTTTTCCAAAACCTAAATTCTTCTGTTTCTCCCACATGTTTAATGGGCTTTGTAAACCAACGTGTACACAGTCCACTATCTCAGGCCACCAATATTAACCTTTTGTCTTTTGGATTAAAGTCACCTCTCATTAAACATTTCTGCATTTGATCCTGAGCAGTATGAGGCTGTTCCAAGAATTTTCCATACTTGCAACTATATTTTGCATTTTCCACATTTATTGCCTTCACATCTGATCCTTCACCTTATATTCTTTCTTTTATTTTTTAGCACATTCACTTGCTGCCTGATTTTTTTCTACTTCTAGTTTGATTTCCATGCCCACTTGACACCGATATGCTTCTGCTAAAATCAGCAGGGAAGTCATCTTAGACTTATCTCCTCGTATTTTAAAACTTTCACTACATTTGGGCTTGTGAGGTTAGCAAATATGTATGCAGTCCCACAATTGCAGATCTATACATGTAATCAGTTTTGAGTAGGCCCATACTTCCTTCAGAATGGGGAATATATAATCGGGATATACACTGATTTTTATAAATCATTTGATGAGAATGAAGCATCCTTCTTGTTTTCCTGTCCAACTTATCTAACACCATTTGGGGCAGTCAAATTTCAAATTGCTTTATAGCTTGGACTTTGTTCCTAGATGTCAGTGCTGTTTTTAGTAATAATTTTAGTCTATTAAAATATTCCTAGGTTTTATTCACATTTGTTCATGTTTTATAGTTGTTCCTTCATCAGTTCACAAATATTTATACACTCCCTCTTACTCAAGTTCTTTTATATCACATTCCTGTCCCAAACTAATGTTTTCTTGGTGTTGCAGCTTCTCTGCTTTAAAGGTTGCTTTTGCACATTTATTAAGACCAAATGATATTCTTATATTATATGAAAAAGTTTTGACCACTTGCAGTTATGCTTTCAGTTCCTCATCTAATGAACTATAAAGTTTAAAATCATCTACAAAAACAAGCTGAGAATTCTTTACACTTTGTTGTTTTCTGTGAGCCAAATTTTTGTAATGACCTAATCTGTTAGGTAGACAACCTAATGGGTTAAGGGCAAGACAAAATAGCAGCGGTGACCAAGAGTCACCCTGGAACATCTCCCTTTGAATTTTTATCCTTAGAAAAATAATTTGTCCTTTAACAGTGCTTAACTGCAAAGTGGTTTGCCACTGTTTCATGGGTACTATAATGTAATCAATCAGTGTAGGGTGTATCCTATGCATTTTTAAGACTCTTTTACCCATGAATGTGGGATGCTGTCAAATGCTTTTTTATAGTTTATTCATACCATACTTAGATTTCCCCCTTTTTACAGTTCTCCATTATGACTTAATTTAACAACAAATGATCCTTTGTTCCTTATGACTTTCTTTTATTACCCTTTTGTAGTATTAACATGATTGAGTTTTCTTCTAAATGACTATAAAGTCTGTCGGCATCAATTCCAGTGTATAGTTTATTTGTCATTGGAAGGCAAGTTATTGGTCTATAGTTTTTAGGATAGCTTGCATGTTTGCTCTTAAGTAGTACTTTTTTTTTCCTGTTGTTAACCAGCCTGAACTATATAAATAGTTTTTAATCATGTCTAAATCTCCATGTCAAGATGTTAATACTTTTAGTGAGGACTTAGGTCCAGCATCTGGGCCTGGGATTTTCCAGTTAGGAGCTTTTCTCTTAACATTCTTTCAATCTCACTGGCTGTTACTTCATCCCATTTCATATCCTGTATATTTGAACTTCTTATTCTTTCTTTTACTTATTCTATCCATTTAGCATATTTGTTATGTTCCACAAAATCTTCATATATATTTCTTTAAAATGTATCTGTTTTTTTTGTCTTGTTTTAATTCCTTTTGCTTTGTTTCTCAGTTTTCTATAAAACTTTTTTTTTTGCGTCATCAGTAAATTGCTTTTTGTGTAATTTTCCTCTGAATTTATCTGCATATCTTCCAAGTTTTTCTGCCTATGATGACATTCTTAGATATTATTTGCGAAAGTGCATGATAGATCCTGATATGTTATGATACTGCGTATTGCTTTTATCACATTTATCTTTCTGAGTATTTTTATTGATCTGTTCCTTCTTCTACACTCTTCTGACATGACACTTCTTGTCTTAATTGCTTTATAGTTTTCTCTATTCGATACTTCCATGATGGTATTCAGTTTCTCCCCTTCCTGTCCCTTATTACCCTATGTTTTTGTGGTAAGAATTTATGTTACTAGTTTAGCTGCACAATAAGATATCTTATTTGCTTGTCTTATATCACATGAATCTCTATGAAGAGCCCTAATTACTGGGTGCACTTGTTTTATCAAACTTTTATCTTTTTGGGAAACTTGATTTCTGTAGTCTATTTCTTTAATTGGTCTAATATGTCTGTCTATTTCTATTAAATCAAGCAACTTTTCTCTTAGATCATTTTCTTTTAAACTGAGTGGACATTTGTTTTTCATTTCCTGTGGGTATTCTATAGAAAGTTCTGGAGCATCTTTCTGTGCCACCGTTTTTTCAGTTTCATCCGGAGTTATCCATTGCTCTTTTATATGAGAGTTCACTGGCCTATCACTCCACAACATTGACTGCATCAGAACTGACACAGTTTCCTGTTCCTTTTTTTGTTGTGCAACTCCAACTGAAAATTTGTACTGCTTTGCTATGAAAGGCTCCAAAGTATCTTCATATGACAACTGATCAGATGTTTCCCACTCCACTTGTTTCTCCTTAATTTGAGGATACATTGCTGTATACTTCTGTGATGTTATCTGAGTTAGATTTTCTACACTAAAACGTTCACTTCACAGGTAATCTATAACCTCAGTTTCTATTTCTTTAAATTTTCCATTACTGATCATCTTTTCTACATTTTCTCTTTGTTTTCTTATTTTTTGTATTCTAAAATTTTCAATGTATGGATTCCTTTTCCTGTATTTCTCTCCAAATATCTTTGGTGCTGCTCTTTTTGTATTGATTAGTTTTACTTTCTCCTTTGCATAAACATTGCACCATATTAAATCTTTTTTCTTTTCCATGTCCATATTTCATCTTCAAATGTCTCCTGCTCCTCCTGTTTCCCCTTACCTTGGGGACTCATTGTTTCATTTTGCTATGAAGTAACCTGTGTTAGACTTTCTGCACTAAATCCTTCACTTCACAAGTATTCCACAACTTCATCTTGTATTTTTGTATCTTCTGCTTTACTAATTTTCTGTTCTACGTTCTCTCGTTGTGATCTTATTTTTTTTTGTATTGTGAACTTTTCCTTATCTAGATGCCTTTGTCTGTATTTCTCTTCAAATATCTTTGTGGCTGCCTATTGTGTATTGATATATTTAGCTTTCTCCTTTGCATAAATATTACACAGTATCAGCGCTCTCTTTCTTTGCCATGTCCATATTTCTTTTTTATACCTTCCAAATGCCTCTAGATTTTGTTCTTCATATTTTCAGACTTTTTCAGTCACTTCTTTTTCCAAATGGCCCAATATTTCTTTGTCTATATAATGTTTTTCATATATCTGTTATATTAATGAACACAAATTTTTATTTGCAGCTTCTGACATTTTTTTTTATTTTGATATTTTTTTTTTCTTTCCTCTAATTTCTCTACTAATCTTTTTGTATATCTTCCTTCTGGAAATTCTGGGCTTCTTGCATAATAACAACAATACACAATTTATTTCTTATTCTAAATACCCCACTCTATCATTGTTATGGCACTTTTTTGGCCTTTCAGTTTTTCTGATTTATGTGGACTGCAACTTCATTTTGCAATGGGGGGGGGGGGGTTGGGTATCCTAGCCCCATTGGAGCTATATTTTTTAACCTACTTCTGTCGATGATAAATGCTATGTAAAATACAGTATATATCTATGTCATCACGGTGAGGTTTTGTGAAAAATAGTGTTCATAGGTTCATAGGTTCATAGGTTTATACTAGGCTATCTGCCCTAAGGCATTTATAAGCCTAGCCCAAATTTTTGTGGCTTACACCACCCCTTATATGAAAAAATACTGTGCCCATTAGTTTGTTGTGCCTCTGTCCAGCAGTGACACAGAGATGATTCCTGGGGTAAACCTACGATCTCCCATCCACAGGTCTAGATTTCTCTTGAACAGAGTCAGCGAGGTGCTCTGCCTCACATGGACCGGGATTTTATTCCACAGCATAGGGAGTCTCTGAGTGATAAATCTATCCCTCCAGCACGTCCTATTTATATCCGTGCTAAGGTTTAAGTCGCTTGCTCTAGTGGTTTTGGTGGATTTGGATTTTTTGAGGTGGAGCATGTCCATTAATTCCGGGTTGGACATGGCCTTGTATGTCAGGCACATGTCACCTCTGAGCAGACGCTATGCGACTGAATAGAGCTGGAGTTTCTTCAATCTGGCAGCATATGACAGATTTTGGAGTCCCTTTATCCTTTTGGTGAGGAACTTTTGGGGTCTCTCCAATTGCTGCAGATGTCGGGTGAGATACATCCCGAATGGGGCATTGTACTCGATCATTGGTCTGTTAAGTGAAGAGTACAGGGGAACAATGACCTCACTAGATCTGGATGTGAATCCCTTCATGATCAGGTGGGCAATGTAGAAGGTCTTTCTAACCACTTTAGCAACGTGAGTGTCAAAAGAAAGGCCACTGTCAACCTGGGTCCCCAGGTCCCTGATAACCTCTTCTGTGCTTAGTGGATTACCACCTATATGGTAGCTTGGGGTTACCTTGTTTTTCCCGAAGGGTATGACTATACATTTTTTGGCGTTTAACTTCAGGCCATTGCTCTGGCACCAGCTATCTGTTTCCGTGAGTCCCTTCTGAAGGATATCCGTGTCCGATGCACTTTCCACTATGGCGCCCAGTTTGCAGTCGTCTGCAAACTTTGTCAGCCAAAGTCCTCCCATGTTGGCCTGTACTTCTGAGAAGTAGATGCCAAACAATAGGGGGCCAAGGACCGAGCCCTGTGGGACACCACTTGTGACCGGCTTGGAGTCTGACACAGCGCCAGCAACTCTAACCCTGTGGGTTCTGTCCTTAAGCCAGTTTGCAACCCATCTTGTGACATATGGGTTTACATTTAAGCTGGTAAGTTTTTCTACAATACCCGAGTGGGGTATTGTGTCAAAAGCCTTTGCAAGGTCACAGTAGGCTGTATTGACTGCCTTTCCCTCATCAATGGCCTTGGTGACTGTTTCGAAGAAGTCGACCAAGTTCAAAAGGCATGATCTTCCCTTGACAAAGCCAAACTGGGTCGGGTTCAATGTCTGCAAGTCCCCTATATCTTTGTTTATGAGCTCCATTATGATCCTCTCCATAGCTTTGCAGACTAGACTTGTTAAGCTTATGGGGTGGTAATTACCAGGGTCCAAAGAGGCGCCGCCTTTGTGGAGTGGGACCACAGTTGCCATACGCCACTCCTTGGGCACATATCCTGTGGTAAGGCTGAGATTAAACAGCTGCCTTATGTGCGGGTTTAATTCCTCATTTAGCTCATGTAGCACACAGCCGGGGACACCATCCGGTCCCATTGATGCTGTGTTTTTAGCTTTAGAGAGAGCAGCTTTCACCTGCGCATTTGAGATGTCCGGGAGGCTACACTCGGCTGGGATAGTTATCTCTCCTTTAGGGGAGAGGGGTGAAGTTTGCACTGAACCTGTCTGCCAGTATGTTGGCAATGTCTGTGGGTTCAGTGATTTTTGTATCATTTTGGACTTATTCTGAGCATATCTGGGAGTTTCCACCCAGGTTCCTAACATAGCTGAAAAGGCCTTATGATTGTCCTTTGAATCCATGGCAATTTTTCTCTCAAAATTGGCCTTAGTTGATTTTATGAGTGCTCGTATTTTTTACTAATAATGATCAGGGTGACTTCCCTTTTATGGATTTTGTTCTATCATGTAATAGCTTTCTCCTCTTATTGTAAAGTTTGTTAATGGCTGGGGTCCACCAGACTGGACGTTTGCCCTTTGTGGAAAGAGTCTTGGTTTTATTTGGGATTGCCTGATCCATGCAGTCCTGGAGGTGTTCATAGAAGGCATTTGTAAGGGCTTCCGCAGCTTGGGTTGTGGTTTCCTCTGGCTCAGGGGCCTTGAAGGATACCACACCAGTCTTGAGTAGTGTGAAGTTTGCTTTAGAGAAGTTCTTCACTATGGTCTTTTTGTTTGGGGTGGGGGCGGGATGTGGATTTCCAGTGAGATTAGTTTATGATCAGATCTCACCAATGAGGGATATACTTCCGGTGTGGAGCATTTTGTCCCCATGTTTGTGACAATGAGATCTAGTATATTTTCTCCTCTCGTGGGAACAGTGACTAGCTGTTCCATGGCATTTGAATTTATGAACTCCAGGAACCGTTGGGCTAGAAAGTTAGGGCTTGAGTAATGTTCCCAGTCTATATTCGGGTAGTTGAAGTCACCCAATATGATGGTGTTTGGAGATACATTTATACCCTCCAGTGTCTTCAGGAAGGCTGTGTGGGTTTCCTGAGTTTGAGAGGGTGGCCTGTAGCATGCTACAATTTGTAGAGCAGTTTTGCCTATGGTTAGTTGCACCTGGATGGTTTCCGAAGCTTAGTGCGTTGCCACCAACCTGGAGGTGTGGGTATCCTTTATGAATATGGATACACCCCTCCTTTTGTGGTGTGGTCCGGGTTTTGGGGCGGAACGCATGATATGAGGTAAAACCTAATAGTGCCGGGGTGCTCTCAGGAGCCTTGAACCAGGTTTCAGTTACAGCACAGACATCGATGTTCTCCATACTGAGAAGGGCCTCGAGTGCGTGCATTTTGAGATTTAGACTTCTGGCATTGAGCAGCATTACCCTCAGTTTCTTCCCATTTTTGTTTTCTAGGGTGGTAGGTTTAGAATTTGAGCCTTGCCTAAAAAAGGCACTATGGGGGTGGCAAGAGCCTTAGCCAATATTCAGAATCCCAGGGGTGACAGGTGCAAGCCGTCCCTTGCGAAGCAGCGTGGCTTGTCAAGCATGTCATCCCAGGCAGACAGACACTGGATCCCCTTTGAATGACACCAGACATTAAGCCAATTGTTAAAGCTGATCATCTTGTCTCTATATTGTGGCATCATTCTTGGTGAAGGAAGGATACTGCTCAGGGTTAGGGTCATACCTGCCTGGGCTACATAATCAGAGAGCTCCTCTATGTCTCTTTTCATGTAGTCCAGGGAGGTACTCAGGTCGTTCACACCAGCATGGACAATGACTGTGTCATATTTGTACTTGCTGTGGAGTGACCCGAGTGCTTGTGTTATGTGGCGGATTCTAGCGCCCGATAGGCAGCTTACTGTGACCCTCTCCTTGTGCAGCCTGGTGAGTGGGACGTCAGTGTGTCTGACTATGGAGTCACCTATGACAAGTATGTTTGGTGTTGTATTTGGCCTTAAGGGCTGTGACTGCTTTGCACACTGCTTTTGTGGTTTATGTGTTGCTTGTGGGGCCCCATGAAGGTAATCAGCAATACTTAAGGACGAATTCAGTTCAAGCAATACAACTCTTCTTTGCTTGCTGATTTATCATGTCTCCATTCGGACTGCATTTTGCACCAGCCTATGTCCACCCAGATCAGAATAACTCAAGCATGCAAAAAGTACCTCTTGTTGTGGATTAACTCAGATCAAATATTACAAGGCAGTTCCATCATTTTTCTTCAGCCCAAAGCCATTGTGACCACAGACACTTCCCAAATTGGGTGGAGATCTTCTTGTGAAGAGCAGTCCAAGGCACCTGGTCTTCTGAAGAGTCCAACATATATATCAATGTCTTGGAAATGACAGCAGTACTTCTAGCATTACAGCCTTTTCCAGACTCTCTCCCTACTAGGACTATTGTGATTCAGATGGTCAACATGTCAGTTGTATGGTACATCAACAAACAAGGAGGAACCAAATCTTAGCCCCTGTGTCAAGAAGCTTTCAGAGTGTAGCAATGGTCAATCTCATCCAAATGATTACTGATACCAATGCAGATTCTGTGGAAATTCAACATGATAGCAGAGAAGTTGAACAGGTCCATTTTATTGCCTCAAGAGTGGTATTTCAACATGAGAGCTGTGGAAAAGATGTTCTCCCAATGGGGCCAAACTTGTTGTGACCTCTTTGCATCTTCTCTCAACAACAAGGGCAGCAGGTATTTTGCTTTGACACGTTCCACAGGGATAATCACTGATTGATGCTCTCCTCCATGAATGGATGCCCAGTCTTCTCCATGCTTACTCCCCTACTCTACTAATTCCTATGTTTCACCAGAAAGCATCTCGATTGATGAGCAAAGTCATCCTCATTGCCCCTTGTTGGTCTCTTCAGATTTGGTTCCTCTTTCATTGGCTACATCTAGTTCATCCTACATGGATTCTGGATCCAATTTCAAACTTTGTGTGTCACCTGACAGACATGATTCACTGGACATTTTTGGCCTAAAGCTGACTGCGTGGTTTCTCCACTTCCATTAATAGCTAGACAACCCAGGCTCTCTTCCCATGTCCATCACATTTTTTTATCTTCCCATAAAGTCAGCTAAGAAGATATTCAGAAGTAAATGGAAAATATTTGTTTTATGGGCACAACAGAAAGATATTGACCCTTTTTCACCATCAGTACATAAAGTTCTTGAGTTTTCGGCTACAATTTTTAATGAAAAGTTTAGCTTTTTGACTATTAAAGTACAACTTGCTGCCATTTCTATTTTTCATATAGGAGTTAACAATTCCACCTTAGCTTCTTTAACATTTGTAAGGCCTTTATCAGGGTTACCTTTCTTCTGAGACCCCCTTTTCAAGATCCAACTCTGCCATGGGATTTGAATTTAGTTTTACAAGCTTTAACTAAGTCTCCATTTGGACCATCAGCAAAGTGTGAACTAAAATTTTTAACCTGAAATCTATCTATTTGGTAGTTATAACCTCTGCACAAAGAATTTTTGAATGTCAAGCCTTATCTTCTAAGCATCCTTACTTAATTTTCCTTATAGAGAGGGTAACATTATGAACCAATCCTTCCTTTCTTCCTAAGGTGTTGTCAGAATCCAACATCAATCAATCTATTAATCTTCCAGTTTTCTTTCCAAATTTCATGAACAAAGGAGAATACATGTTACTGTTGTTGGATTTTCACAGACAGTTACATTTCTGTTTGCAAAGAACAAACAAGTTCAGAAAAAAACAGATAAATTATGTGTCTCTTTTGGAGAATCAAAATTGGGCAATCCAAGTAACTTTAGCCAAATGGTTAACTGATTGCATTTCCTTTGTCTATAGCAAATTGGGTTTATCTTTGTCAAAACCTGTAAGAGCCCATTCAACTAGGTCCATGACAACTTCATCAGTATTTTTAACCAGGTCTTCCATGGACAATGTCTATGCAGCTGCAACTTCAGATAATCCTCATACTTTAATTATTCATTACAAATTGGATCTGGTCTCAAGGGGAAGAGAAGACTTTGGCTCAATAGTGCTCAGAAATACACATCCTTAGAGTCCTCCTAGGATTCAGATAGCTGGGAACTCTGTCTCAGTTGTTGAGGAATTAATGAAAATTAACAAAATCATATTAAAAAAGTTATGTGTTCACCATACTATTCCATTTTTGCTGTCCATTTTCATTCTTCCTCAACTCCCTTCCCTCCAAACCCATACCAGCGACTTCTGAAAGAACGAGAAGATGATAAAGGAACCAATGTTCTTGCATTTGAGCTCCAGATATTGATTTGTCATCCTAGTGCTGTTTCTAAATTTCTATGAAACTATAAGGCTAGCAAATAAAGTCTGAGATATGGTAGGGGACTAGAGCATTATGAGTAAGGAAGGAGCTTATGAATTTCCAGTATCAATAAGCTGTAAAAGGAAGCTGAGTCAGATCAGAACCTAATTTTTGAGAAAGAACGAAAATGGACAATACAGATGGAACATTATGGTGAGTGCATAACTTATTTTCTTTTTCCTCCTTTGGGGGCCCTAGACCTCTTTTTCTTTTCTCACCACAGTCATGATGTAACATTAAGTAGTCCAATGAAATCTGTTACATATCTATTAAGGTTTATTCATTTGTACTACTCCAAAAATCCTAGCACTCCCTTGTTTTGTTTTTGTTCAATCTGGCATCAGAAAATCTCATTTCTAGACATAGCTCAGCACTCTTAGTCATCAACTACAAGAAAGCTGCAGTTTGTGTCTCTTTTCCATAGTTGAATGTTTGAGGTCACACCTCCAGACTGTCTGCATTCTAATCCTGGTAATCTCTGCTGATTTTTTTACTAAACAATTCTCACTTACAATGCATATACTACTTTCAGATACTGGGATAAGACCCGTGTTACACCTCACATCACCACTATAAGGCTAAGGGATTCTCTATTAAGCAGGAAAGGCAGTCTTTTTAAAAGGAATAATGGCAGAAGGCTTTACTCCCCACTAGTAAACATACACATAAGTTATAGTGTTAAATGACTAAACTCCCCTGCTCCAATCTTGTACTGCATTTACATTTTCCTCTTTGCCTTTATTTCCACCACTCCTTATCTCTCCTGGCCTCACAATAGGAAGCAGCCCAAAACAATTCATCCAGACCTTCCAGATTATTAACAATTTCACTCCAGGATTTCCTGGCCTCTGTTATATGTTTTACACTTCAGTCTGTGTCTCCTTCATCTCCAGTGTTAAGCTGCCTCCATCTCAGTAGTTTAAAGGTTTGAATGCCTGTAATACCCCCTTGCCCTGTGCTTGAATTTCCCATTTCCATCTGTGGCTAGACTAGTTCCTTACTGATGTCTCTTCTCTTGTTTATGACCAGCCCTCCATGTCTCTAGTCTTACCTGCTTACTCATGATATTTTAATGGGACATTGTTTTGAGTTACTTGATTGTCATCTTCTCTGTGACTGATTTCCTTTTTGAGAACCTAACCATCAGGAATGTTTGTCCACAATATGAGTGAGTGCAAATCTTCTCAATATAGTCTACAGGCTTAGCTACTGTATAAAACTTTAGCATTTTATCTCACCACACCAATACAAACATGGCTAGATAGGCCATTAGTGAGGCAGGACCCATACTGAGTGGTTCATTATTCACAGGGTTAACTTGCCTTATTCTTTGCAGTGTGAAGAAACAGCCATCTACTATGATTTCACTATGAATAATTGAAAACAGCCATCTACTATGATTTCACTATGAATCATTGAGTTACATTTGGACTACTTGCAACAACATGAATAGCATTGGTTTTCAGTGTGTTGCGATGAGAAACAAATAATAAATCAATTTCTGCATAAGCAAGACCTTGATAACCTCACTTTGTGTGGGTAAGCACCCTACATCTCCTATTCTGAGTTCTACCTTCTTTTGGTTGCACAAACATGAAGAAGACAGAAATCTCCTACAAGAATGGAATCACTACAAGCACACAATTATAAACTGCAATGGCAGTGAAATCCCAAGGAAAACTACAATCTGAGAGGAAAAACATCTCCAAGCTGCAATTTACCAACTTGAACAAGGTAAATTGTTAATCTCAATGTGATGTAGAGAAGATATCTACTATTTCTCATTGTATATTCTGGTAAATAATCATTTGTTTCACTCTTATTTTCAGGACACATCTTTTCATTGAATATTAGTGGTACATTGTCAGCATGTGGTATGGTGTGATCTCATTAGACCTCTTTATCATCATCCTGTATCTTATTTCCACATGTATAGAGAATTCACTGAAAGTGTATAGCATCTGCTCCATCATCATTTTTAAAATGCCACTTAGTTTTATATAGTCCTGATTGCAAAGTCCCAGTTAGTCCTCCAGATCATCCATTTTTTCCCTCTTTTTCCAAAGGCGATGCTCAAGAAATGCTACTCTTTTGTGATTGGCTATCAGACTTTGCTGCATGCTTTTTTTCTTTCACTCATAGAACTTGTTACTGTACCTAAACCAAGGATTGCTGCTGTTTTTCTAATATTTCCCTTTTTGACTCAATGCACTCATCAACAGTAGTAATTTTTTAAATAAAATGGGCATGTGCTCTTCAGTATGCCATTTTCCTACTATTGCTCTTTTTAAGGTTTACTTCTCTGCCATATTGTTTTTTATATATATATATATATATATATATATATATATATATATATATATATATATATATATATATATTGCAAGTACAGAGAGGATACTTAAAGAATCACAACTTGATAGAATTAATTTATATTACCATCTCATACAGAGCTGGCTCAACCCCCATCTCCTATCCTACCTTCTGATTTTTATGAAATTTGTGATATTCAAACATAGACAAATAAGAACATAGTTGTTTGACCTAATTGCCAATTCATTTTCTGTTACTCAGATGAACTCTACAAAGAATTAAAATATCTAAGGAATTTAAAGAAGTCTAAATACTCCAAAATATGCAAAGAAGTAAATACGTCCATTAATTGATATGTAATCACCAAAACTTCAAACCTTTTTAGCTCATAAACCTCCACAACGTATCATTCTTCTTCTCCATCTCTTATCTCCATTTCTAATGTCACATATCTCATGAAATAACTACATACACTATGAACTCTTTTCACTGTTTATTGAAAATGTTTATATCAAATAATTTCTCTTATGTATGCTTATTATGTTTTTTTTCACTATTATTTTTTCTGATAAAATGTATTTCATTGTATTGCAGAAAAATAGAGTGGTGTAGGTGAACTGGTCTCCCAACACAACAACAATACAAAATGAAAAGAATAGGAGATATCAGACCACGTTAGATAAAAATCATCAAACAATTTAATCCAAGTAAAAAGGTGAGCGCTTTCACAGCCAAACCTGCTTCATCAGACAATACAATACATCATTTCCCCATTTCTTATATGAAGCTCCAACCAATCACAACGTTTCCCAGTAAAAATCAATTCATTAGTGCATATTAACTCTTTCATGCATAAAAACATTTACAACTAAAACTTATTAAAAAAACTGAATAAAACACATTATATAACTTCACATAGTTAAAAAACACAGTTAAAAACATAATATATAGGTTCATAGGTTCATACTAGGCTATCTGCCCTAGGGCGTTTATAAGCCTAGCCAGAATGTGTTTGGCTTTCGCCACCCATTTTAAATTTATTTTGCTATGCCCTTTTTCCAGGTTAGTATACTGTGCCTCTGTCTAACAGAGACACAGAAGTAATAACCGGGGTAAACCTACAATCTCCCATCCACTCATCAAGATTCCTCTTGAAGAGAGTCAATGAGGGACTCTGCCTAACCTGGACTGGGATTTTATTCCAGAGTGAAGGGAGCCTCTGGGTTATGAATCTGTCCCTCCAGCATGTCCTATTTATTTCAGTGCTGAGGTTCAAGTCTCTCGAGCACGTAGCTCGATGGGATTTGGATTTTCTGAGGTGCAGCATGTCCATTAATTCCGGGTTGGACATGGCTTTATACGTCAGGCACAGATCGCCTCTGAACAGGCGGTATGCCACTGAGTAGAGCTGGAGTTTCTTTAACCTGGCAGCATATGGCATCTGTTTGAGCCCTTTGATCCTCTTGGTGAGGTACTTTTGGGGTCTTTCCAGTTGCTGCAGGTGTCTGGTAAGGTACATCCCAAAAGGGGCATTGTACTCAATTATGGGCCTGATGAGTAAAGAGGCATGATGACCTTCCCTGATCTAGATGTGAATCCCTTCATGATTAGGTGGGCTATATAAAATCGGTTTTCTAACCACTTTGGCCACGTGGTTGTCAAATGAGAGATTGCTATCAACTTGGGTCCCCAGGTCCCTAATTACTTCTTCTGTACTTAATGGATTACCACCTATGTGGTAATTTGTGGGCACTTTGTTTTTGCCAAAGGGGATGACTATACACTTTTTGGCATTTAGCTTGAGGCCATGGTTCTGGCACCAGTTGTCTGTTTCTATGAGGCCCTTTTGGAGGATGCTTGTGTCAGCTGGAGAGTCGATTATGGTGCCAAGTTTGCAGTCATCTGTGAACTTGGTCAGCCACAGTCCTTCCGTGTTGGCCTGTACCTCCGAGAAATATATACTGAACAAGAGAGGTCCCAGAACTGAGCCTTGTGGGACACCACTTGTAACTGGTTCGGAGTCTGACATGGCTCCAGCAATTCTAACCATGTGGGTTCTGTCCTTGAGCCAGTTTGCAATCCATCTAGTGACATAGGGGTTTATATTTAAGCTGGTGAGCTTATCTATAATGCCCGAGTGGGGTATTGTATCGAAGGCTTTTGCGAGGTCCAGGAAGGCTGTGTGGACCACCTTCCCCTCGTCAATGGCCTTGGTGACTGTTTCAAAGAAATCAACCAGGTTTAAGAGGCAGTATCTGCCCTTATCAAAGCCGAACTGGGTAGGATCCAGTGTCTGTAGGTCCCCAATATCTTTATTTATGAGGTCCATGATGATCCTTTCCATAGCTTTGCAGACCAAGCTAGTCAGGCTTATGGGGTGATAGTTTCCAGGATCCGTTGAGGCACCACCTTTATGGAAAGGGACCACTGTTGCTGTACGCCACTCTTTGGGCACATATCCTGTAGTAAAGCTGAGATTGAACAGTAGTTTTATGTTTGGGTTTAGCTCTTCTTGGAGTTCATGTAGGATGCAGCCCGGGACACCATCTGGTCCCATTGATGCTGTGTTTTTTGCTTTGGAGAGGGCGGCTCTTACCTGAGCATCTGAGATGTCAGGGGGGCAGCACTCTGCTGGGATAGATATTTGCCCTTTTGGTGGGGTGGGGGGGAAAAGTTTGCGCTGAACCTGTCAGCTAGGATGTTGGCAATGTCTGTGGGTTCAGTGTATTTTTTGGCATTTTGGACTAATTCTGAGCATATCTGGGAATTACCACCCAGGTTCCTAACATAACTAAAGAAAGCCTTGTGATTTTCCTTAGTGTCCTGTGCAATTTTTCTCTCGAAGCTGGCCTTAGACAATTTTATGAGTGCCCGTAGTTTTTTGCTAATACTGATCAGTGATGCCTTCCCTTTTTGGGATTTTGCTCTATCATTTAGTAGCTTCCTCCTTCTATTGTATAGTTTGTTTATGGCTGGGGTCCACCAGACAGGACGTCTGCCTTTGGAGGATTGGGTTTTGGTTTTCTTTGGGATCGCATGATCCATGCATTCCTGAAGGTGTTCATAGAATGCGTTTATAAAGGATTCTGTAGTCTGGGCCGTATTTTCCACAGGCCCGGGGGCTTTGAAGGATTCCACCTCAGTTTTGAGGAGTGTGAAATTTGCTTTAGAGAAGTTTTTCACTGTGGTTTTCTGGACAGGGGGTGGGGTCGGGATGTGAATATCCAGTGAGATTAGTTTATGGTCTGATCTTACCAGTGAGGGATACATTTCTGGTCTGGAGCATAGAGTCCCCATGTTGGTGATGATCAGGTCCAGTATGTTTTCCCCTCTTGTGGGAGTGGTAACAAGTTGTTCCATAGCATTTGAGTTTATAAATTCTAGGAACCTTTGGGCTAGGGTGTTGGAGCTAGAGTAATGCTCCCAGTCTATGTTTGGGTAGTTGAAGTCGCCCAATATAATGGTGTTTGGTGAGACCTTCATATTTTCCATTGTTCTCAGGAAGGCCAAGTGGGGTTCCTGGGTTTGGGAGGGTGGTCTGTAGCAGGCTATAAACTGGAAGGCAGTTTTACCCACTGTTAGTTGCACATGGATAGTTTCTGATGCTTCATGCTTTGCCACCAACCTGGAAGTGTGGGTATCTTTGATGAACATCGATACTCCCCCTCCTTTTGTGGTTCGGTCCAAGTTTTGGGGCTGAAAAGCATGGTATGAGGTATAACCTGGTAGTGCTGGGGTGCTCTCGGGAGCCCTGAACCAGGTTTCTGTTACTGCACAGATATCAATGTTCTCCATGCTAAGGAGCATTTTGAGTGTGTGCATCTTGAGGTTTACACTTCTGGTGTTGAGTAGCATTACTCTTAGTTTCTTATCCCTTGTGATACCTATGGAGGTGGGTTTGTCTTTTGAGCCTTGCCTAAAAAGGCACTATGGGGGTAGCAAGAGCCTTTGCCAATATCCGAAAGCCCAGGGGTGACAGGTGCAAGCCGTCCCTAGCGAAGCATCGTGGCTTGTCGAGCATATCATCCCAAGCTAACAGGCATTGGATCCCCTTTGAATGACACCAGTACTTAAGCCAATTGTTGAAATTGATCATCTTGTCTTCATATTGTGGCATCATTCTTGGTGAGGGTAAGATGCTACTCAAGGTCAGGGTCGTACCGGCCTGGGCTACATGCTCAGAGAGCTCCTTTATGTCTCTTTACATGTAGTCCAGGGAGGTACGTCTCAGGTCATTCACACCAGCATGGACAATGATGAGTCATATTTGTACTTGCCTTAGAGTGACCTGAGTGCTTGTGTTATGTGGCGGATCCTAGCACCCGACAGGCTGCTCACCATGACCCTCTCCTTGCTCAGCCTGGTGAGCGGGACGTCAGTGTGCCTGACGATAGAGTCACCTATTACAAGTGTATCAGGTGTATTGTTTAGTCTTAAGGGCTGTGACTGTTCGGCACACTGGCTTTGTGAGATATGTGTTGCATGTGTTTTGTTTTGGGGTAGCGGATGCTTGGGTGTCTGCTTTGGAGGTCTCTGCTGCTTAGGCAGATCTTTATTTAGAGCCTCCGAGTATGTTTTTGTGTGATTATGTGTTTGGTTTGCTGTCGTGGTAGGTCTATGTGAGACTGGAATTGTAGTGAGTGTGGTTTCCTTCTCCTCCTGACTGGTTATGCCAGTACTGAGATGAGAGAGCTTAGCCTCCAGTTTGGCTATATGGTTGCATCTCTCACATGTGTTGGAATTTGTTTGGAGGAGGAGAGGGTTGTCTGTGTACATGAGGCAGTTGTAACATTGCCTCAAGATTCCCAGATTCACCTGCTGTACCGTTGACGAGATTGACAACTGACCTTTGGACATGCTAGAATAATATTGGGAATTCCTTAATAATTGAAAACAAGGGCCAGTGAGGGTGTAGTGCTTTTAATTGTTAGTGCTGACTTATATAATTGCTTTAGTGAGCAAGTTCCAGGTAACTTAAGTGCAATGTGTTACAGGTAACTTAAATGCAAAAATGACAAACAGTAACTTTCTTTCAAGTGAAACAAGGAAATAAGTACAGTAAGCAATGCAGATATCACTAGTGATCCACAGAAGCGCTGAGAAGCCGCGTATTAGGTGGAATTAGCGTTCCAGGGAAATAACAAGCAAACAAACAACAAGCATATAAACAAATCTAGATTCAGCAGGCCTGGATCTAGTCTATGCTACAGCAAACAAGGTGTACCAATTTCAGTAAGATACAGTTCAGATATTCAGGCACTATAAACCTTTAACCAGAAATTCCCAGCTCAGAAGGGCAGAGTCCAGCCTCTTCTCCCACAAGAGTGCAGACCATAACCTACTTAATGTAAAATAACTGGCCTGAAGCCCAAGTGCTTAAACCAGAACTAATACACTTTAAGAATAACAGACACTGGGCTCTCAATCAGCAGTTCCCAACTTAGAAGGATGAAAGCTACCTGTCCTGCCACCACAGTGCATGCCACA
Organism: Protopterus annectens; assembly: GCF_019279795.1. Lineage (NCBI taxonomy): Eukaryota > Metazoa > Chordata > Ceratodontiformes > Protopteridae > Protopterus > Protopterus annectens. Next base: position 1,657,771,700 of record NC_056733.1, on the reverse strand, counting down.
AACCTTCCTAATGTAAAACAACTGGTCTGAAGCCCAAGTGCTTAATCCAAAAGACTTAGAATGATAGCTACACTTTAATCAAGTTACTACCAAGCAGTAATAAATACAATTGAATACTTTAGAGAATGCCTGGATTAGTGCTCAAGTTACACAAACAAAGCTAGATCCAGCAGGCCCGAATCTAGTCTATGCCACAGCAAACAAGGCGCACCGACTTCAGTAAGAAGCAGTTCAGATATGCATGCACTATAATCCTTTAACCAGAAATTCCCAGCTCAGAAGGGCAGAGTCCAGCCTCTCTTCCCACAAGTATATATATAAACAATTAACTATCTAGTTAATGATTTATTCAGCAAAATAGGTTTAATAATGATTTTATTTAAAGCTTTACCTATGTTTGCACGCATCCAAATTATCCATTCTAGTTCCTTTGTCTCAACTCTGTTCCTGATCGCCCCTCCTCTATTACCTATCCAGACTTTCTCCATTGCCATAAACTTAAAGGTATATGATGCTCCCATATCTATAGTATGCCTATCTAGGGCCTACCAAGCCAGTCAGGACAGTATAGTGGCTGTTTATATATTATGTTTTGTAACCATGTTTTTTAACTATGTGAAGTTATATAATGTGTTTTTCATTCAGGTTTTCGAATAAGTTTTAGTTGAAAATGTTTTTATGCATGAAAGAGATAATATGCACTAATGAAGTGATTTTTACCAGGAAAAGTTGTGATTGGCTGGAGCTTTGTATAAGAAATGGGGAAATGCTGTATTGTATTGTCTGATGAAGCAGCTTTGGCTGCAAAAGCGCTCACCTTTTTACTTGGATTAAATTGTTTGATGATTTTATCTGCCGTGGTCTGCTATCTCCTATTCTTTTCATTTTGTATTTCATTGTATGTATATATTGCAACCCACTGACACTGTTAACACTAAAATTGTAAAACTGTGTAGCTTTTCTCCCCGGGCCTCTACTGAAAAAGGGCTACTTACCTCAATCGGACTAACCCGGTCAACAAACATAAAATAAAATAAATAAATATGTACTCAGTGAATCTATAACCAAATACAGTCTACCCCTCGTGGCTCAATGAATCTGTCTCCTGTATCGTTTGCATTTGCTTCTACGTAACGTCTTCTTCATATTTATTTCTTAAATTATTCTTTGGTTTGATAGGGCAGCCAGATCATCTTCTTTCTGCTACCCTGTGGCCACTTTCCAATTCAGAATTTTTCATGGCTTATTATTTATTTTACATATGCTATGCTTTCATACATGTTGCTACTAAGTTCAAAGGAAAATGGAGGAAGGGTAGAAAGTGATAAAAGCCTTACAAAGAACACATGACTAAATATGAAAAGCTTCAAGTCTTATAAGTGCTTCCTGAGTCTATGGGTCAAAGGATAAAACCCTGCCTGTACTTCAGATGACCTACATTTGACTAGTGGTTCAGGCCCTGGAAGGGACAGGTAGGGAGGCTGAATATGAGAGCTGAACAAAATCTTGCCCATCCAGGGGAAGAGATGCAACAATACTACCTGTAATTGTGATTCTGCTTGACAAGCATGTGTGTGACAGAACACAGCTGAATTCACTCAATATGGCTGAGTACTGAAAGTGTATCAGGCTGTAGACATGCAGAAGCATATCTAATCCCTTGAGTAGCAGTAATACTATTCCACTGGCTGATGCAGTAAAGGGCTAGGCTGGGGGTGGATGTTTGAGCCCTATGCCCACACTGGACTGCTCTCCACTTCCTGACCCTTATCACCTCTGAAACAAATGTGCTGATCAGGTATGATCTTGGGGCAGGAATGAATGCATGCACTCACACATCCACACAACCACAAAGACTTACACATGTGCACTTGTACATGCTATTCTAGGTGCTAATAGATATTTATGCACTATAGCTAACATCAATAACTTATACACAATGTTCTGTGAGAGTGTTAGGTATATAATACAAGAGCTAGGTCTTACCCAAACCTCACATGTAGTGAGATGAATTTTAAACTATGCATGACACGCATTCAGGTGCACATGAGGCTACTTATGAATTCAATGTTATCTATTAGTCACAATAGTATTCAAGCCATAAATACTGATGTCGTAGAAGGTGCTAAGTAAAGTTTTCTGAGCTTTTGGCCTGCTCTCCAACAGTAGCCAATAATCTGTAATAAAAATAGTATAGTCCTCTAAATTTCATACCACTCCATTGAACCTATGGTATGTTATGCAGTCATATGGTTGCCTGTGGCCTGCCCTCTCCCTCTACAGCTGTTGGAATAGCAGTAATTATTCTTACTCATGCTGCATAATTGGTACCACAGAAAAACTGTACCATGTCACACATGTTGACAAATACAACATTCCCTGAGATTTTCATCCACAAAGTGCACTGTGACCTTCCAGTACAGGTGCAGGGAACAATCTCTATGTGTGTGAACACCCTTAAAAACATACAAAATACAACAAGCATATCAAATTCCACAAAGTGTAGCAGTTATTTCCAGCATAAAAAGTACAAGTTAATGTATTTGCAGTGGGTGTGGGTATAACTTGACCTGATATATATCCAGATATTATATAAAATATTTTCACTTTTAGCAGATGAGTAGGCTGCAATAGAGAGCAGATAGCAACCCTATATATGGGTGTATGGGCTATCCAAAGTGATTTCACCTTAGTGGGTGTGGTTCAAACAATATTATCCCTTACCACAGACTTTTACATTTCATTTTGAACTAGGTACTCCAACCCTATGGAATCATTAAAGTCCATGGTCATGTTCCAAGCTGGTTCAAAACAGTCACAAGTCATATCTGCAGAAAATGTTTGAGGTCACAGCAGGCAAGATACATTTGATAGAAGCTGTTCAGTGACAGGGATCCTCCACTCAAGTGAGCATTACTACCACAGGTACAGTGACTGCAGAGGTGTAGGAGGGACCCAGTGGTCCAGTAAATTTTTGTTCTTTAGCAAGCACTGTATTTCTTATCTATTATAGCATTATATCCTGATATATATGCAAATATTAGCTTACTATTTCTATGTGTGTGTGTGTGTGTGTGTGTGTGTGTGTGTGTGTGTGTGTGTGTGTGTGTGTGTAAATATATATATATATATATATACACACACACACACACACACACACACACACACACACACACACACACACACACACACACACACACACACACACATATATACACATATATATATATATTAATATGTCTATCTATTTGTATATTTGTATATCAGTACCTACTTATACAAATATGCACCCAAACACATTATAAAGATAAATATATATATATATATATATATATATATATATATATATATATATATATATATATATATATATATATATATATATATATATATATATATATATATATATATATATATATATATATATATATATATATATATATATATATATATATATATATATATATATATATATATATATATATATATATATATATATACATATACATATATATATATATATATATATATATATATATATATATATATACATACATACATACATATATATATATATATATATATATATATATATATGTATCACAGAAACCATCCAAACAGGACACACCACGAGAACTCTGATTGTTCAACAAATATCCTTTATTCCAACACGATAACAAGAATGAGCGCTTCCGCGTGCTTCTTGCACGCTTCTTCAGATACAAATTACACTATCCAACCTAGTTCCTTATATACTTCTGTTGCTCCTAATCATCATTAAACCATTAAGCAATCAGTCAATTCAACATCAGTTAATTGGTAGATTGATCAATGAAGAAACTTTCAAGTAGGCTTTGAGTTTAATACGTGCATTAAACACAAACTCTAGTTTCTCCCTGTCTTATACCCTTACTATCATGTTGCTTATTCTTACACATATTCTTTCCTCTTATAATGAAAGAGGAAATTTTACGAATACCATTTCTAATATAAAACATATAAAACATTAACAGAAACATCTTGATTATTCAGTGCTCTGCTAACTAAGCAATAAAATCTCATCTTAAAACCAAAATAATTAATAACATGCATATACAAAAAACACTGCTGGTGCAAAACGTAGATATATAAACCAAATAGTAGACAGGTCAAACAGACAGACCATTCAATAAAAACTGCAAGAAAAACCCAGGCAAGCTAGAGTTTTCACTATGTGATACTTTAATCTTCCTGTAATGAAGGCCCATATGATATATGCAAATGATCCATTAAGGACATTGAGAGATTCAGCTACATGGCTTCTGAATGCCCATAACTTTTTCACTTTTTAAGTCTTTATGGTTACATTCAGACCAACAGAGCCAAACCTCACTAGCTGTGGACATGCATCTTTCAATATTTTTGTTAGTTAGTTAGTTAGTTAGTTAGTCAGTCAGTTAGTTATCCAATAATTCACTCATACATTCATTTATTTATTTTTTAGGTGCAGTGTCTTTCATAATTTTAAATACAATCAATTAGAATATTTAATTATCTGTTATAGTTATCTATGTTAGAACACATGCTTTTAAAAGGAAAAGTTGTTTCATATTTTATTCAAAGGGTGGGGAGCAATCCCGAAGATCTTAAGTCATATACACTCCCTCACCTTTTGTCAGGTCTTTATAATACTGACATAGACAACTAAACGAACATGCACACATTCTTGAGACAGAAATGTGGCAATGGTCTCAAAACATTTTTATATATTTAAACTTTTTTTCTTGAGCATTACACAATGCAAACAATGTTTGCAAACAATATACTCATACCCCTGAATTCACAAAGCTCCATGCAAGAATAGGACTATTCTTGCATGGACTGGTTTGTGTCCGTTTAGAACAGCAGCACACTTTGCATATACATGAAGGCACACTGCTGTTTAAACTACACAGACATGAACTGTGAACGAGTGCAGGGGGCATGTCCAAGTAGTGCATGGACACTAAACATGCCCACTGCACTCAGAAAGTGCCATATGGCACTAAAACCAAAACCGAACCTACACCTCCCCCAACCACCACCCACTGTGAGCAGAGACACCTGAAGGCCAGACATAACGATTACCAGAGAGTGAGTCTGTCTGTCTGGGGTGAGGGCTGCGTATTTATTTCTTGGATAATAGAGGCACAGCCTGCACTGGAGGCACATGCAGCCTTTGCTTTGTCACTCTGCAAACATACGCAGCCAGGATCTCACTTGAACTGGTTGTGGCATCAAAGCATTTACTGTTTTCTTTTTGAACTATCATTTTCTTTTGTAACTGAGAGTTGGTTTTGCAGTGAAATTGACTCCTTCAAAGTAATCAAGGTTGCATAAATGTTGGAGCATTTAATTTTATCTTCAAGATACAATTATTCGATTTGTTTTGCATTCAATTCTGTGTTTATTAATGTCTGGCATTTAGGTTGTGTGATCACTGAACGTGGGTTCTCTTATTATAAATATCACGTGCACAGAGGGGTGCTCAAACGTGACAAGCATTGCTGGGACCATTGACATTTTATCTTTTAGGCATTTTCAGTAAAGGTTTATTTATTTGTTGTTCATCAGAACTGTGCACGGAATATGTAAAAAAAACTGTTTTGCATGATTTTGATATGCAGTGTGACTATTTTTGCAACAAAAAAAACATATTGCTTAGCATAACTTAAACATCCCATAGGAGCTAAATGCAAATAGATTAAATTTCCAAGCTGAGGTAGTGTAATGATTAGAGATGTGGCTTTAGCTCTACACGCAGGCTTTCATGGTCTGAGTTCCAAAACCAACAACTTATTTTCCAATCTGAAAGTACTGTTAAAATTAGTTTAGTAAACTTAAATTATGTAGCAACATTTTTTTGTCAACCAGGGAAGTGTAGCAGTTCCAAAAGTGAGATGTCAGTGTAGATAAGATTGCAAAATCCCCATATAAACACAAGTGACCCATACAATATAGTCACACAAGAATATAATTTAATGAAAGCACATAGTGGGATGTCATGGAAGGAAAACGTAAAATTATAATGTGTATATAAATATTATTTTATAATATAAAATTATGAGTATAATATGCTTAAACATGTCTTAGTCACTCTGTACCTATCAGAAATTATTCTGCCCAGCAACAAAATAGCCAGCCCTGCCAAGTCTTGAACCTGGGATGCTGTCCTCTACAATCACAGCAAAATACCAATACAACCTCATAGCTGTGAGAAACAGTAATGCTTTAACAAACATATCATGCATTCTGGTCATTTAATGTTAATGAAAAAAATGACACTCCCATGAAGCCCATGCTCATGAACACTATGGTCAGAGGAATGTACCTCTACACCATTTGAGCTGTAGAGATTAATGCTGCGTTTTCAAACATATCATGCAATAGAGACATAGAACATTAGGGAGAAAGCTTTGTGGAACCAGCCATGTGTTGTATATAGACATACACACACACACACACACACACACACAGGTATATATATATATATATATATATATATATATATATATATATATATATATATATATTTATAGAGGTATACATTCATTTTCTCAGCCGGTGGATGGCTTACCGGGAAATGTTTGAAAGCAGTGCAGCAAATTCTCCTTTTTCCGAATGCAATATATGTGAAACGCAAAACATCCCCCCCTTTTTGACCCGTGGTAGTGCAGTTTAGGTGGTAGAGCAGTCGGAAATGTCACATTTGGTATTTTGTACGACATTCCGACTGTTCCCCACTGTGAAATTCGACATTTCAATTCGGCTTTACACCCATTTGAGGTAAGTGTGGTTGCTCAAATGAACATATTTTATATATATATATATATATATATATATATATATATACTACACACACACACACACACACACACACACACACACACACACACACACACACACATATATATATATATATATATATATATATATATATATATATATACATATGAAGATACATATATATGAAAAAGTAGAGTCATAATATACATGTATAAAAGTATAAAGGAAGGAAAAAATGAATATATATATATATATATATATATCTATATATATATATATATATATATATATATATAAAACATGCAGTGCAGTTATACCTCAAAACCATCCCTCTCAATCTGTTAGTGCAAGAAACCTGTACAAAGGCTGTAAAAGGGGAGGGGGAATTGGCTACATATAGGGACAGATTTCAAATATTGCAATTACAAATGAAGACATTTATTACACAGCAACATGGTGTGTTTCAGCAGACAATTACTGATGGATATGAGGATGGAAACTAAAATGTTATGTCGTTATTTACTGACATAAATCCTTGGACCATCACCGTGATTTATCAGACAAATACAAATAAATTGTGGAAGTGAACAAAAGTATGGGCCAAACATCCGGACATTCTGTGAAAATCTTGGTAATGGAGAGGTATGTTCAGAACCCTTTAGTGCAATGAATTTGGATCAATCCTGACAAAGTGTGGGGACAAAGGCATGAAAATAGGGACATAGCCAAAAATAAGGCAGTAGATAAGCTGAGAAAGTTGATGTAGTAACACTGTATACCCTAACATATATCGACTGAAATATTACAATTCCATTACTCAATTGCTTCTCATTAGTTAGTGACCTCAATCCACACATCATCCCACTGATGTGTCAGGAATACACAACAGTTATGGGTACCAGACCAAAGATATTGGCCAGACACCTGGACATCCTACAAATATGTGGACATAATACAACAGTTGAGAAACTACACTGAGCTACTGAGCAATGTCCAAACTACAATTAGACTGACATAACACTACCAAAATCTAGCTCTGGGGCTGTACACATGCATTAGCAAATATAAGAGGCACTACAGCAATGTAACACTAGTTGAAAGCAGACACTGGTGTGAAAGTGCATACCCCCAAAAAATTGCACCACAGTCACAGTGACATACCTGTAAGCAAACTGAACACTACAGTGTAATGACAGTGTGAGCAACAAAATCCTGTTTACCACTCACACATTACCCCTACATATACTGCCCCACGTCACAGTCTAGTAAGAATTGTAAGGTGTTATGGGACATGCCACAGTCTGCATGTACAAACATCTACAGGTGATAGGGAACCAGAAACTGGAGCAGCATGCACAGTCAGATAGAAAGGTCCCATGACACTCACATGTACCCCCTCCCTACACAGCCCAAATAACATGTACGCACTAAACTGCTACACAACCCTGACAGTCTTTTAACAATGGTCAGACTTACACAGACCTCTCAAATGTACAGTTTCCCACAGAATGTATAGGCACAGGACTCATATCTATAAATAATGATACTACATACCTCTAAACCTCTTAGTGCATGGCATCTGGACAAAGCCTGATATAATTGGGGGACAGAGGTCCAAACACAGGTGTATATTGGACATATTGCTGCTATAGATGTAGACAGCTGCTGATGTTACTTGCTTTGTTGTAGCATATCTTTTCCGAAGGATATGAAGTCAGTAACAGCAATGGATGTTAGCATTTATTGACTGCATTCTCCAGAGTATCCTACCAATTAACCAAGGACAACAACTGTTTGAGGAACAGACCAAACATATGAGGCATGCATCTGGACAGGGTCTAGGCCTTTGGACAATGTAGAGGTATGAACACAGTGATGTAACAGAATGGAAATCCCCTGACAGCTGCCAAACATGTCAACCAGCACCTTATGAGGAGCAGTAAGATCAACATGACACTCCCTCACATCACCTCTGGGCAATTACCCATGTATATTCAAATATGGCATGCACTACAGGGATGGAACTGTAGTGAAAAGCAGAGAGTGGTGCAAAAACATCCACCCAAAAACATTTGCACCACAGTCACAGCTACATACCAGTACCCAAAATGAACTATGGAGTATAATGACTGTCTGAACAAACATAATCTGATTGCCAGTCACACAAGGCACAAACATATACTGGCCCAATTCACAGTGTACTGGGAATCCTGAGGTGTTACAGGACATTTCACATTCAGCCCCTATAAGCATACAGACATGATAGACCGCCAGCAGCTGTAGCAGCATGCAGAGTCAGATAGATAAAGGATGTATGTACTCACATCTGCTACTCTCCCTACCCAGTCCAACAAACATCCACACACAACACTGCTACACAATCTTGACAGTCTGCTCACAATGGCCATACAGACATAACTGTCATATGAACATATTTCCACAGAATTACCAGGGTGTGGAACCATAATCCTGGCTACCGCTGCATACTATGGCCAGGAGTCTGCCAGGTCATTGGCATGATAACTGGAGTACAGTTGGTAATTAATGATATACCATACCTCTGCACTTCGTAGTGCAGGACATCTGGGTAACATATGATGTACAACCAAATCTTCTCACCTAGGAACCAAGAACCAAAAATGGAACACACGGTCACCAACAGGCACTAAAATTGACTGCAATTTTGAAGGATAAGCAAGGATTTAAATTGGATGAAAAATTGAATATTGCTGAATTAAAAAGGCAGTTAAGATGCAATGCAACTAGATTCCCTGGAATCAGTGAATGTGTTAGTACTAACAGTGTATTAAGGTTAAAAAATATAGGATAATTTAAACAGTTTATACCTGTATTTTTTATATTAGTTGATTCAGTGTATTTTGTATCTTTACCGCAGCATTTTATTTTAACTTGTTAGATTTTATGGTGGTTAACACACAATTATACTATATATCTGTGATATTTATATTTAATTAAGTGGGTGGAGTGTAGATAAGGTTGAGGTTAAGGTATTATCATTGTTCTGAAGAAGTCCTGTGTAATTTGGGATGAAAGCACTCAACTGATTTTAATGAAGGCTTATTGAAGTTGAATAAAGTTGATTTTAGTGCCTGTTGGTGATCATGTGTTTCATTTTTGGTTCAACGCATGATGTACTTGTGAGACAGGGTGCTGGAAAGAGGGACATATCACACATAATGATGTTACAAACTGAAACAGTAGCTGGTGTTACACATGTTGTTGAAACATAACATCCCTGAAGGATATGATGTCTGCAACACCAATGGATGTCAACAGTTACTGACTACAATCCTCACATTATCCTACCAACCCCACAAAAATAGATGTTGTTCGAGGAGCAGACCAAGTGTAACAGGCAAACATCTGGCCAGTCTGTGAATAACATGCCAGTTGAGAGGTATGTCAGAGGCACATCACTGTCGGATATCAAGTCAGCAAGTAAATGCATATCCAGACTAATCCTGTCAATCTAGCAATCCTTCATGTGTATAAAAGCACTAATGACATATAATATATACCCAATTTTGGAGCATTGTCCCCCATGTTGTTGGCCTGTCTCCACATATCCTGTCCTGTGAGTTATTTCCATCTACTGTCTGTGAAGCTCTAGCCCCCACACCTCCATAATGTCCATCACACAGGCAAGGAAAATAAGCAAGGCCCACATGAAGGGTGTCCCATATGTTAGAACTAGCAGCAGTGTCCAGGCCAACACCACAATACTATGTGGGCACCTACATAGCTTTATGGCCTTAGCAACACATGACAGGACAGCATCAACCCCCTCAAGGTAGGCTGAACACCTGTAGCAGCAATACACAACTACCATCATAGGTGGAAATAATCGCAGGATGGGCTAAGAAGGAACAGATGCCTCATTGGAAGTCATGTCACTTTGTTCTGCACAAGCAAATAAGGTCACAGGTGATGTACCTTAAGGCTGTCTTTGAGGGAAAGCTGGAGACATCCATCAAGGCCAATCACTAGGCCTTTCAGGTGTGTGTCTGCAATTCCAGAGGCAACACTCATATCTGCTCTGTAGTGGTGGTCAATAACACCTCATACACATATGCCATGGATATAGGCAATCGGCTGCAAACAGGTGAAGTGTAAACATCACTCCCTATACCACCATAGGTACACATGTGCATGTACAGTGCCTGCCCCCCTCCCCTCATGTTCAGGAAGCAGGTCTGTAATGCCCTCTCAAAGACAACACATAGAGGTCTCCATAGGCCTGATACCTTTCCTGGCTGTATGCAACATGAACACAGGCATGGGCTCTCAGACCCATTATGTAGTGTAGTCAACCACAGCTTGAGGACCGGTGTCATCCCATCTGCACAGACGACAGACAGAAAGTTGATATAAAACAGGTTATGCATTAGCATTAATGTTCAGAAGGATACAAGTCTGAAACTGAAATGTGCGCCATAATTTCATGACAGCAGTCCTCAATGACATGGCCGAAAACCACAATACTCTCCATTTAATAAAGTAATATAATATTAATATCTAATAGGCAATAAATAAAAATATACAGCTTAAATCCCCAAATCAAGATAGTTTAGTGGTCAGAGTCCCAGCTTTGTATGCAGGTGTACACGGTTTGAGTAATACAACAGGCAATCCAAATTTGCATAGGAAAGCAGTGTTAAAAGTGCTATGTTCATATTAAAATATGCAGTAAGTTATTTTTGTCACCCACGGTAGTGTAGCTGGTGTAAAATGGATGTGTGAGTGCATATAACATGTGAAAACACCCATGTATACATGTGTCTCATACAGTATAGTTACACCCTTTGCTACTGTAATTAAAGCAAGTACAGCCATGTCATGTAATTGAAATCATATGCACTTACTAAATGAAGTCATTTGTGTGGTATATTATGAGAATGAATTGTGAGCAATGGTTAGCAATGTTCAGCTATGCTTAGCAGGTTTAACAACACATTTCTGATGCCATCACCCCTCTCTCTGGAGTCTGAGTGTACAAATTCACCTCCAAAGTCTGTACAGATGCACACCTGTTGCTGTATAATAAATGGACAGCTATGGACCTTCTGTACACCCGTCCTGCACATCCATAGCCATCTTCCATATTGTTCTTCCCTCTGTGGGCCCCTTTTTCATCATTTTCCTATCACCCCATTCTCTTTTCTTTTAAAGAATTAGTGCAGGTGTAAGCGTGAGTAAGCAGTTGTAAGAGCAACAAAATTAACAGCCCTGTCAGGTCTTGAACCTAACGCCCTGTATATCATAGTCAGAGCAGTGTATCACTACACCATTTCAGCTGTAAGGATTGTAGATGTTTTTTCCAACGTATGCTCATTCAACAGAAGGGAAAAGATTCCATAGAATCAGTCAGACCTTGTATTTATACATATACACACATGCATATATTTATATATATATATATATATATATATAGAGAGAGAGAGAGAGAGAGAGATATATAAATATATATATATATATATATATATATATATATATATATATATATATATATATATATCTATATATATATACATACATACACACAAATATATACATAATATAAATAGCAATATACATACTGCGGTGGTGGTGCTGTGGTAGTGTTGTTGCCTCACAGTTAGATGTTGCCCGATCGATTCTCAGTTAGAGCGTCTTCTGTGTGTCGACATGCGTGAATGGGCGTCTCTTCGTTGAAGGTTGTGCATTAGGCCTGGCAAGCCAGCACGTAAAAACCTATTGCCAATCATTAGCAGACCGGAGTTCCGCTGTGGCGACCCCTAACCGGGAAAAGCTGAAAGACACAAACAAACAAAAATAAATAGCAATATACATACAATATATATATATATATATATATATATATATATATATATATATATATATATATATATATATATATATATATATATATATATATATATATATATATATATATATATATATATATATATATATATATATATATATATATATATATATATATATAACATACATATATATATATATATATATATATATATAAAGAAACTATACATATATAGAGACAAAAGTATGCTCATAAGATGCAGTGGAGTCATACCTCATCAGAATCATACCGACCAACCACTTGATGCAAGAAATCTGGCCCAACACTGTCCAAATGGGGGGCAATGGGACAAAACTAGGGACATATTTTAAATATCGCTCTTATAAATGTAGAATGTTGCCAGAGTGACAGGGTTTGTTTCAGCATGCATGTTCTGAAGGATGTGAGTTCTGAACCTGAAATGTATGTCATCATTTACTGTCAGAAATTCTCAGATCCTCACAGTGATTTAACAGGGATATAAAAATAATGCATCTGTGGAGCAGACCAGAAATATGAGCAATAAACCTGGACATACTGCAATAATCCAGACAGTATTGAGGTAGGCTCAGAACCCCTTAATGCAATGAACCTGGGCCAGGCCTGACAAAGTGGGGGGAGAAAGCCATGGAAATAGGGACATATCTGAAATACTGGAGTAGATAAGCTGACACAGTTGCTGCAGTAACACCCTCATGACTGTCCTAACATATATTGAGTTAAATAGCACAAGTCCAACACTCAGTTACTTCCCAGTAGTTAGTGAATGAAATCCTCACATCAGCCCACTGATGTGTCAGAAATACACAACACTTACGTGGGGCAGGCAACACTACATCCTACAAATATCTGGACATAACATCACATTAGGGAAACTACATTCAGCTGCTAAGCATGTCACCAAGCACTGTTCAAACTACAGTCAGACTGATACAACACTATCCCAAATCTGCTAAGGTAAATTACACATGTATTGGCAAATATATCGGGCACTACAGGGATGTCACAGCACTGAAGAACAGATACCAGTGTGACATACCAGTAAGCCAAAGGAACAGTACAGCATATGGACTGTGTGAACAAAAACATCTCAACATGTTTGCCACTCACGCAGTACCCCCACATATACTGGGCCAATTCACAGTGTACTACGATTCCTGACTCTGGTATGGGACATATCTCAGTCTGCCCCTACAAACTTATACGGCTGATAGACCACCATAAACAAAAGCCGTATGCACAGGCAGATAGAAAAGGAGCCAATACACATAGATCCATGCCCCTTCCTACACAGGCCAAATAACATTGACACAATACACTGCTACACAATCCTAAAAGTCTGTCAACAATTGCCAGAAATACACAGACCTCTCAACTGTACAGAGTGCCACAGAATGTCCAGGCTTTCCCCTCATATATAAGGCATCTTCCACGTAACATGTCTGTCAGTCTGATACATAACTGGGATAATGTAAGGAATGTAAGCACTAAATAATCATATACCATACCTATCAACCTCTTACTGCATGGCATCTGGACAAAGCCTGATATAATTGTGGGACAGAGGCCCAAAAACAGGGGCATATTTAAAATACTGTTGTTATAAACTGAGAATATTTTTGTTGTAACATATCTTTTCTGAGTGATATGAGGCCAGAAACACAAATAGATGTTAGCAGTTACTGACTGCAATTTTCAGAGTATGCTACTGATTTTCCAAAGACAACAACTGTCTGAGGAACACACCAAACATAGGAGTCCAAATTCTGGCCATTCTGCAGACAGTCCTACAGGTGAGAGTTATGTCAAACACATAATATTGTCAGAGTTAAAATCACCCAGGAACTCCATGTCCACACAAACCGCTAGAATAGCATTAATCCAAATGTATAACAGCAATACTTACATTCTGTCCCTATGTATAGAAAATTATCCCCCATTCTGTTGGCCTGTTTCCACAGTTTGGGTTGTAAGAGGTATTTCCAAATATCTTCTGTGATGCTGTTGTTCACACACCTCCATGAAGTTCTCATCACTGGCAAGGAAAAAGGCCAATGCTCACATGACATACTGAATGATAGGAGTGTGTTGCTATGCCATTGGCTATATGAATAACAACACAGCTGTCCTGCATGCAATTATCACGTGAGGGACACCAGTTGGTGCACTGGTCATAAGCTTCTCATGACCATTACCTACAAAAAGGCAAGCTGTTATCTATGCAAAACAGATGTACGCCCTACATCATTGAGAGTGAGAGAGAGAGAGAGAGAGAGAGAGACAGTGAAAAGAAAAAGAAAAACCAAGCAGGACATAACCACCTACACTTGAATAAAACAAACAGGTATGACAAAAAAGTAAGCATGTAATGGACTGCAGTTGGGGGTATGTAAGAATGGGAAATAGTAACTGTAACATATATGTCTCAGCAAGACTTGCTGTACTGATATATTGCTGATCAGAACCTATGGCCATAGCATCTGGGTTTGTCTGCAGTGACATAGATCATAGGTCATGCCACTGAGCCACCCCAGGAAAGGATAGCTCACATATGATTACTACTGCAGTGTGTGTTGAACAATACTGACTGTGACAGGCCAGCTACTGGGATGTCGTACATATCCATATCTTCTGAATACAGCTATGATATACTTGGCTGTCTCAGAAATGTGAGATATCTATACATGGTATGTGCACAGTAAAGTACTGTTGCACATGTGTGTGTGTTGAACTGTATGTGATATACTGAGCGCATACCATTAAACTGTCCAATGTTATGCACACAGACCATATGTGTGCCTCATATTTGCAGTCAATTACTCATGCAGTTGTGTTATGTCTGGAAAATCATTGGCAAATGTGTGAAGACTGACATCACAACATCTACTTCTTTTTCTTCTGGCTGTTCACATTAGTGGTCACCACAGTGGATCATCTGTTGCCATTTCTGCCTGTCCTCTGCATGCTGCTCTGTCACACCAAGCAGCTGCATGTTCTCTCTCACCACATCCAGGAACCTTATCTAAGGCCTTCCTCTTTTCCTCTTACCTGGCAGGTTCCTCCTTTCCATCCTTTTCCCTATATACTCAGCATCCCTCTGCAGCACATTCCAAACTGATATAATATTGCCCCTCTGGCTTTGTCTCAAAACCATCCAACATGGGCTGCCCCTGTCATATACATATTGCTAAGCCTGTCCACCCTTGTCACAAGCAGTGCAAATCCTATCATCTGTAACTCTGCCACATCCAACTCTGACTCCTGCCTTTTTGTCAGTGACACTGTCCCCAACCCATGTAACATAGCTAGTCTCACTACCTTACTGTAGGCATTCCCTTTCACTTTTAGTGGTACTCGTCTATCACAAATCAGTACTGACACTCTTCTCCACCCTCTCCATCTTGCCTGTACTCTCTTCTTCACCTGTTCTCCACAGTTGTCATTACTCTGAAATGTTGATCCCAATCATTTATACTCACCCCCCAGTGCCAACTCTACTCTCTGCATCCTCAAAATTCCAGTACCCTCCCTCTCGTTCACACACAGATATTCTGTCTTAGTCCTGCTGACCTTCATTCCTCTCCTCTCTAGAGCATATCTCCACCTCTACAGGGTCTCCTTAATCTGTATCCTACTCTCAGTACAGATCGCAATGTCAACTGCAAACATCATAGTCAATGGGGACTCCTGTATGATCTTGTCAGTCAACCTGTCCATCATCATTGCAAATAAGAACGGGTCACAGCTGATCTCTGATGTCATCCCACCTCCACCTTAAATGCATCTGTCACTCCCGCCTCAGACCACACCACTGTCACACCACCCTTGTACATATCCTGTACCAGTCTTACATATATCTCTGCCACTAATGACTTTCTCATACAATACCACAACTCCCCTCTAGACACCCTGTCATATGCTTTTTCTACGTCTAGAAAGACACATAGCAACTCCTAACCTTCTCTGTACTACTCCATCAGCACTTTTCAGAGCAAACATTGCATCTGTAGTGCTCTTACCTGGCATGACAACATACTGCTGACCACTACTCATCACCACCCTGCTTAACCTAGCTTCCACTACTCTTTCCCATGACTTCATGTTGTGACTGATTAATGTCATCCCTCTGTAGTCACTACAGCTCTGCACGTCAAGCTTATTTTTTAAATGGTACACAAACACTTTCTCTCCACTACACATGCAGCCTCTCACTTTCCAAGATATCATTAAACAATCTGATGAAAAACACCACTGCCATTTCCCCTAAACACTTCCATGCTACTACAGGTATGTCATGTGGAATAACAGGGTTTCCAGTATTCATCATTTTCATAGCTATCCTTACTTCCTCCTTGGTAAGCCGTTACACTTCCTGATTCACCATACCCACATCATCCAACCCTCTATCTCTCATTCTCTTCATTCATCAGCCTCTCAAAGTACTCTGTCCATCTGCTCAATACACTTTCCTCACTTGTAAATTTCCCTCATTATCCTTTATCACCCTTATCTGCTGCACAGCTTTCCAAGCTCAGACCCTCTGTCTAGCCAACCATTACAAGTCCTGTTCATCCCTCCTTTGTCCAACCTGTCATAAAAGTCGTCATATGCTTGATCCTTAGCCTTTGCCACTTTTCTCTTTGCCATGCAACTCATCTCTTTATGCTCCTTCTGTCCTCATCTCTCCGACAATCCCACTCCTTCATCCCCAACCTCTTTCTCTGTATACTGTCCTGTACTTCCTCAGTCCACCACCAGGTGTACTTGTACTCCTTCCTCCATCCATATGTCACACCGAGCACCTTTCTAGCCATCTTCCTTACTAGCTTTGTGGTACCTACCCAGATATTTGATAAATCATCATTGCCACCCAGTGCCTATCTTAACCCTTCCCTGAAATCCACCTCACAATCACCCTTTTCCAGTTCCCACCATCCGATCCTTGGTGCTGCCCTCAAACTCCTCCTCTTCTTTATCATCAATGTCATCTTACAGACCAACAGCCTCTGCTGCCTAACTAAACTTTCCCCTGTCTCCACTTTACAGTCTCCAACCTCCTTCAACCTGGCCCTCCTACATTGAATATATTCCACTTGTGTGCATTTCCTTCCACTCTTGTATGTCACCCTGTGCTCCTCCCTCTTGTTATAGTATGTATTCACCACAGCCATGTCCATCCTTTTTGCAAAATCCACTACCATCTCTCTGTCTGCATTCCTATGCTTACCACCATACATACCCATCTCTTCCTCATCCCCTCTGTTCCCTTCACCAACATGGCCATTGAAATCTGCTGCAATCACCATTCTCTCACCCTTGGGTACAGTCATCACCATGTCATCCAACTGACTTTACATTTCTCTTTCTCGCCCACTGCACAAGCAACTTGCATAGCATATGCACTAACAGCATTCATCATTACACTATTTCCAGATTCATAAACATGACTCTATCAGACACTCATGTCATCCTCCAAAAACACCCTTGGCATCTGTTCCATCAGTACAATTCCTACCCCCTTTCCCTTCCCATCCACACCCTGATAGCACAATTGTGACCTGGCTCCAATACACCTAGCCGTACTCCCCTTCCATCTGGTCTCTTGCACATACAATATATCCACCTTCGGCTGGCCATTATATCAGCTAGCTCTGTTCCTATACCAGTCATACTGCCAACATTAAAAGTTCTTACCCTCACTACTACACTCCTAGTCTTTCTCCTCTCTTCCTGCCATATGAGTGTTAGACATCCTCCAGGATATGTCTGTCAATACAAAGGCTACTGTGCTATTGAATGACTCACGTGTGTTACAGCAATATTAAGACATATTAAGACAGTGTCACTAATTTTGTCCCATTGCCCTCATGTATGTATATATGTATATATGTATGTATGCATGTATGGCATCCTACAGATGTCCTGCTCTAACAGGTTGAGAGGGATGACTGGGCAGCAAGAGTGTGAATACAGTGTGCCATACTGACATAGACCAGAAATGTATATCAGGTATTATTTGTGCACATGTCAGTAAGAGTAGGTTTATATGGCTCCATCATAACAACAGACATGGGATGCAAAATATCAGTTAAATAAGCTGTACATGTTGTACATGTGTCTAATCTTAGTTACTGTACATCCAACAGAGTGACATTTCTACAGCTACTGGTTGTTGCATTGCCCTGACACAGCCATGGATACTACAATAAGCATGATTATCTACTTGAAATTGGAGAGGTGTCCAACTGTGTTATGACTCTGTGTTCATGCCTACTACAAACAGCTATATGAGCACCAACATAGCTGTATAGACTCAGCAATACCTTACTCGTAAGGTAAAACCTGCCTCCACCAAAGTAGAGTAATCCCCTTTGCTGGACAGCAGCAATACACAAACAACAGACCTGGTCCCTATATTGGCTGTACTGGGCAAATTAAGAGCTGGCACCAACTTGGCATCAAGTCAGCCTTAGTCTGATCAAGCATATAAGGTCACAGGTGGAGTACTGTAAGGCTAACTATGAGTACAAATTAGATACATCTACCAAGGCCAATTACAAGGCCATCTTCACATATGTCTGTAATCTCAGAGGCAACAAACCAACCTACCCTGTAATTGTGGTCAGTCAGACCACATACACACACAACATAGCTATAGCTGACCTGCTGAAGATAGGTTTAGGGCAACCATCACCCCCTGGATCAACATCACTATAGGTGGATATGTACAGCACCCAAAGCCCTCCGCTCATCACCAGTGAGCAGTTATATATTGTCTACTGAAATACAACTAATATAAGTATCCATGGGACCTGATAACATCTCTGTCTGCATCCTACATAAACCTCAGGCATGTGCTCCTAGCTCCATTACACAGTGCAGTCACACCAAACCTTGGCACCATCCACACCCCATCCACATTGAAGATGGCCAATGTCATCTCTCTACACAGACATGAATGAGGAGTAGAGGATTATGAAATTAGCTAACCCTCATTGTGGTGAATATGACACATCAGGACCAGCAGTGCAATGTAAGCAGATACAGTGCTGATACATTACAGGGGTATGTTATGGTCATGAGTGGTGGCTACTGGTATACAATGTAGCTGTGCAGGTTCTGTACATATTGTTGCCAAATGTATGAGGTCCTGTGATGTGTTTCCCTTTTTATGTCTTCCAGGCGCAATGTCACATCAGCAACGGTCTACTTTCTCATCGGCTGAGACAAATGTAATCATTGAAGCCATACTACAGAACCATGCCATAATGTTTGGCCAGAGCCAGCAACATCTGCAGGAGAGGAATGGCCTGTTGGATGACCTAGTCCACAGGGTAAATGATGTTAGCCTGCACACACATACATATGAACAGGTCCGGCATCGTGCAGATGAACTGATACACCATGCCTGGCAAAGGGCTGCTGCAGTGTCCAGGGACTGCACAGCCAGAGCTGGGGGCTCAACCATGCAGCCCCCACTGACACCCAATGAGGAGCTCCTCAGCAACCTTGGGGCACCCATCCCAGTACAACATCAGGGTACAAACCTCCCACATGCTGGAGGTGGGTGATACCCAGACAATGGACGAGAAGTGTGCAGGTAAGTCCCCAGTGGATATTACTAGACTAGTGTAGCAGACATACTTGTATTTGTAGAGTATCTACATGTATGTGTCAGGTCAGACTGCAGTTGTGGATGGGGTTTTCTAATGCACAAAAGTGCACATCTATGGTGAAGGACATCAAATTGTGTAGCACTGGGGGTTGTACTGCAAATGTGCAGACATGCTGCATCCATCCTGTACCAATGCCACATGTGAGGTTGCTGACAATACTTCTCTCCTAAAACTACCCACGTGGGATGGCAGCCTGAAGCTGGTGAGTATAGAATTGTTCTGTTGTGGTTTGCCAATACCCAGGCATGTGAAGGGCATGCAATGTACCATGCCCAAAACTGTCACACATAGCCATATTGTTTTATATGCATGTTCAATTATGGTGGGGTTAACTGCATTGCATCACAGTGGTCACCACAGAGGCCTATCTGAAGAGAATGTAACATCCCTATAGCATACCTCACAACCTGTCAGTGCAAGACTTCTGGACAGAGACCAACAGAATGGGGGGACAAATGGCATAAGGTAGAAACATGTGTGAAACATTACTCTCATGCAGTGGATATAAACAGTGTACACACTCCTGTTAAGGTGCCAGGTGTCTGTGATATATATATATATATATATATATATATATATATATATATATATATATATATATATATATATATATATATATATATATATATACACAAATTGAGATGACAATATGTCATTCCACACCTTTTCCAACCTGTAATGTGACCTATGACATGAACAATTCAGTTGTAAAACCAATCAGTCTGTTGGGCACCAAATATGGACTATACAAACCTTGCAAGAATCTGGATGCATATGTGTGCACACCCTTCAAATAATATTTTATTGCAGCAGCTTGTGGTTTACTGACAGTATTCAGTCTGCTTGGGTACACACCTGCCATCAGTAAAGGCACTCTGAATAACACCAAATAACAGTCTGCCGTCCAAGTAGGATATTCATGACATTTGCTCAGTTGTCTGCAACAGCAACAGCCATGGCTTGCAGAAAGCTTACAAAGCAGCAAAGGGATCTCATATTTAGAAGGTGTCAGTCAAGAGTAGGGTACAACAACATTACCACAGCATTGCATACACCATGGAACACAGTGAAGACAGTTGTCAAAAAGTGGATTGAATATGGGACAACAATGCTGTTGAAAAAACTGATGTCTGTCCAAAAATGATGACAAGACATGTCAAAACCTGGTCAGGGAGGCTGCCAGAAGACATACAGCAACACTGAGGGAGTTGTAGGAATCTCTTGGAAGTATTGATGTTGTGTACTATATGTGAGAAAACTCACCCCTATTCTCCATATGTCTGGCCAATGGGATATGGTCAGAAGATGGAACCATTTCCCCACACCAAAAAAAACATCCAGGGGTGGATACAGTTTGCAATACAGCACATCAAGTACCCCAAATGCATGTGTGAAAATGTGTTATGGTGTAATGAGACTAGGGACTGACTTCACAGCCACAATACCAAAAGGTATGTTTGGTGCACAAACAACATCCCTCTTAACCTGAACACCAACATCCCCATGGTGAATCATGCTGGTGGCAGTGGCCTGCTGTGGCTATGCTGTTCCAAAGCCAGAACTGGGCCTGTAGTCGTGGTTGGTGTGAATTCTGAACATTTCCAAATAACACTCACGTCTGGCCCAAATCCATCAGGTGTCTGCAAGAATGCTGAGGGTGGGGAGGGGTGTCAGCCTTCAACATGACAAAGACCCAAAACATACATCCAAAGCTACATAAGAAAGGCTCCACCTGAACACACTCAGGGTTATGAATTATCCCAGCCAGAGCCTAAACCTACACGAGATAGACAAACCCCAGTGTGACCTGACGACGGTAGTGCACATGAGCTACACTTACAATCTGACAGAGGTGGGTGATCTTTGCATGGAAGAGTGGCCAAATAATGACAAGTCAAGATGTGCCATGCAGATATACACCTTCACAAGAAGAGTGAATGCTGTAAGTCACTTACAAGGCACTTCAATAAAAGATAATTTTAAGGGTGTGCACACTTATGCAACCACCATATTGTACATATTGCAGTCATTATATTTTACATGTAACACATTTGTTTATCGATTGGATTGCACAGGTCATATGTCACATGAAAGGTGGGTAACATTTGAATGCATTATTGTGGTGTCATCTCATATATTACAATAACATGGCATGTTAACAAGGTTGTGTACACTTATCATATCCACTGTAAGCTTAGAAGGTTGGTGAATTGTGTGACCATACATTTACTGCTGGTTTGGAGGTCTGACACTCAAATATATGTCATTAATCAGTGATGTCACTCCTCAGATCATCCCAGTTATATATCATAGAAACACAGGGGTTATGAGAAACAGAGTAAACATATGATCCAGACATCTACACATCCTGCAAGGATCACTACAGTTCTGAGGTATGTTCTGTAGTACTTGCCACTGTGCTAGCAGTCTGTGCTGTGGAAGGGCCATTACCTTCTAAAACTAATCACATATCCCAGAGATCTATATTGTTAGTAACATGTAGTAAAACTGGCTGCAGTGCATGATGTTGAAGGCTGTGCATAATGCATGTCACCATTTGGGTAATGTGTGGTCTGTGTAACTGATTTGTGCTTCCTCACCTGTAAGTGTGTGTGTGTGTGTGTGTGTGTGTGTGTGTGTGTGTGTGTGTGTGTGTGTGTGTGTGTGTGTGTGTGTGCACGCATGTGTGTACCAGCCAGCCTCAGAGTGCAAGTACATATGTTGTCTTCCCCTCACAGGTGGCGAATGGTTTTGGGGTCCCTCCCACTAGGAATCTGATGTCATTTTCTCTGCAGACTCTGATAATGATGATAGGAATAGTGACGTACAGGTGGGGTTGGCAGGGGCTGAATTTGTGTTATTGGTTGGCATCCCACTCTTGCCCACACCATCCCCACACACAGTGACAATGCCCACACATACCCCTTCATCAGTAGCCACAGATGATGGACAGTTGGCAGGTGGTGGCATTGAACAGGTTAGTGTGGTGACTATGGCAGGTGTGAGTGTAGACACTGGCCATAGACAGAGTTCAGGCAAGGTCCCACACAGGCGGATGGACAGGGATGCTTGCAGGAGGACCGCTACTTGTCAATATGCTGTTGAAAGTGCCATAGCAGGAGTCATCAGACGCATGTTTCGGGCTCTCATGGATGCACAGGCATGTAGTGATTGCCACACCAGACAAATACTCAGGGTGGTGTATGCAACTCTTCCTGATTTATGTGGTGACATACATAACCTTGTTGAGGCCACATGTCAAAATACTGAGGTCATGAATAGACTGTCGGTGAGACCTTGGCAATCCTCGACCGTGACATATCTGTGCTACAGCATGTGGAGGGAGATGGGAATCGGCCATGTGGACATAGGTCAGCACCAGCAACAGCTGAGAGTCTACAGGGCGATGCACCTTCACACTCTTTTAGTAGCAGTGACACCAGCATTACCAAAGAAGGGTCACTGTCCATGTCACACCGGAGCAGGCCATGGGCATGTGGTCCTGTCTGGTCCCATCAGGGACATGGATCCAGCAGACAGCAGTCATCATCAGGAAGCAGTACTGCATCTGGGCTTGGGTCTGGTGCTGCCAGTGATACCCCTGGCAGGACCAGTTGTCATGTCCGTGGCTGCAGACAGTGAACTGAACACCCACTGTGTATGGTCCACAACTGTCCAACATACCCCTGTGTAGGGCAGCCACATGGCATGACTGTGTGCATACACACACACACACACACACACACACACACACACACACACACACACACACACACACACACACACATACACACTTATACACATACACGCATTTGCCAGATCAGGCAGGTCTCCTCCAGACACAGACAGCACCTCTGCACACCCCATCTATTGGATACCCCTCTGAACACACACACATGATGTCAACCATATGGCCCAGCCTTGGCCTCTGGCAAACCCACACTACACCCTGTGCATATAATGATACATTTGCCACATCCCTGTCATCCATACCATCAATGCAGGGACATGCTAATATGGGTCTGATGCACAGGGTGAATATAGTACAGTGTAGCTATGTAATACTATATAAGGTGGTGTCTGCTTGCATTTGTTATGGATACACATACAGGTGTATGTACCTTATCAGTCAGGATGCATTATTGCTGTTAGTATCAGTGATTGAATGTAGTCTGACATGCTGCATTCTGTTTGTGTTCCAGGTGTCTGTGTGTCTGCAGGCTGTGGCCCTGCAGACATTCACAAGAGGGAGTATGGCAGAGTGGAAATACACCAACTGTGTCATAGGCAAGGTACAGCTTTATATGTACATGTATAGGGTGCACTTGCATGCAACAGTGTGTGAGGGACACTGTTGTCAGACAGTGCGACCTTGCATACATACCCCTTGTCACAGACAGGTAGCCTTCAGACATATCAGCTCGGTGTTGTGTAGTACCACAGGCTCATACATACAGAACCGGTTACTGCAGTACTGTCAGGTCTCTCACAAGCATAGCCATTGCATTAACTGCAACAGATTCACCTGCCAACACCTGTTGGCCCTGCAATTTCTTTCCCATCCACTCAACCCTGTTTGATTCTCAGCTAAAGTGCCTTCCATGTGGAGACATGCATGAATGGGCGTACCTTCATTAAAGGTTGTGCATCAGGCCTCGCAAGTCGGTACGTAAAAATCTACTGCCAATCATTAGCGGATTGGAGTTCCGCTGTCGTGACCCCTAACCAGGAAAAGCTGAAAGATACAACAATACTCAACCCTGATATAGTTGATGAGGGCATGCATGATACTGTGTATGACAGGTTTGTGGCATGTATTCCTGAGTTCACCGGGTGGAACAGGGAGACAAAATGGTACATCATTTGCATACACACAGTAAGGACTGACACAGGGGATGTGCACACAGCAACATAAACACAGTTGGCAATAGAAAAATTAGTATACCTACATTTCCAACTTGATGTACTGTACTACTACATACACATGACATGCACCACATAGATTATATGAATGGGACATAACACACTACCTCTTACAACATGTAATGTTCTGAATGCCTTCATGGATGCTGAGATAATCCACCAGAAATAGGATGTGGAGTCATGTATTGCTCCTAAAAGCATGGACAAGTGATAGTGTAGCAAACGTTGTAGCTGTATGATGTTTCAGTCAGGTATGGTGCCTGATTCTGGCATGTGTGTCACTACACTCACTGTGGCCGATTTGGCAACAATATGACATACACGAGCATTATTAAGGGACACAGACCACATATAGGTTGCAAACATCTGGATATTCTGTAGACATCTGTACAGAGGACTGGTATGGCCTACACAGTGGTTTCACATGCTGCATGTGAGGCAGATTCCATTACCATGCTATATAAAGTAATGCCATTGGGAGGTGGTAAACAGAAGTGGATGGTACACAAATCAAAATGGCATCAGCCAAACAGGATATGATCTTCACCCAAAGACACACACAACATTGCCAGTATTGAGAGTAGAACTGGAACTAACATTGGGTGGCACAATGGCAGGGCACTTCTATGGGTTAGGCTTGTAACAGCTCCAGGGACATTAGCCTAGTACACACCTATGAACCTATAAGGGGAGTGACATCGGCATGACGGATAAAGTAGACCAGTGGGTGGCTAACTTATCAAAATACTTCTTCCTACAAGCATACACACTTACACACACACACACACACACACACACACACACACACACACACACACACACACACACACACACACTTATACACATACACGCATTTGCCAGATCTGAGAGTAGAACACCTGCCTATCTAGTTATTTGTACTATAGTGTTACACAGTTATCGCATGCACTACAAAGCTTACTGAACTGACAATTGGCTAAAGGTCCTGATAAGGGGAATGACATCAGCATGACTGATAATGTGTGCCAGTGGGTGGGACACATCAAAAACTTCTTCTTACAAACATACACACAAAATCATTTGCCAGATTAGAGATGAGAACACTTGTCTAGCTAGTGATTTGTACTATAGTGGTACACAGTTATCACACATACTACAGAGCTTACTGGGCTGACAAATGGCCAAATGTGCCAATAAGGGGAATGACATCAGCAGGACTGATAAAGTGGGGCACTGGGGAGCGTTGTGGGTGGGACTGGCCTAAAACTGTTTCAACTACAAATGAACAAACACATACCCCTTCACTCTCACATACACAGCTGTCACATACACAGACACACACACTTGCCAATTTTGAGATTAGAACCCACTACCTATCTAGTTATTTGTACTGTAGTGTTATGCAGTTATGGCACGTGCTACAGAGCCTATAGGGGTAACCCATATCAATTGCTACTTATACAGTGAATGAAAGCAGCAGATCATCTGCTATACTTTTGACTTTTGAAAGGGCTGTTTTCACCTGTGCACCTGTGATTTCTGGGACACTACACTTTTCTGGTATTGTTGTGGGCCTTTTTGGGAGTGGCGGGGGTTAAGTTTGCAATTAATCTATCTGCCAGGATGTTGGCAATATCAGTAGGTTCAGTATATTTTGTGCTATTTTGCATTAGCTCAGAGCATATCTATGAGTTGCCACTTAGATTCTTGACATAGCTAAAGAAGGCTTTGTGGTTATCTTTCAAATCCTTGGCTATTTTTCTTTCAAAGTTAGCCTTGAATGATTTTATGAGGGACCTTAGTTTCTTACTGATACTGATCAGGGATGTCTTTCCTTTTTGGGATTTGCTTTTTTTCTGGACTAGTTTTCTCCATCTATTGTATAGCCTGTTTATGGCAGGGGTCCACCAGACTAGTTTTCTTCTCTTAGGGGAGTGAGTCTTGGTTTTGCTAGGGATGGCATGATCCATGCATCCTTATAGGTGCTCATAGAGTGCATTTCTAAAGGTTCCTGCATCTTGAACACTGTTATCCTTTAGCGTGGGGGCTGTGAAACTTACCACCTCTGTCTTAAGTAAGGTGAAGTGTGCTATAGAAAAGTTTTTCACTGTGGTTTCCTTGGTTGGTTGTGGTGGTGTGGACATCCAGAGTGATTAGTTTATTGTCTGATCTAACCAGTGGCGGGTTGACCTCCATTGTGGAACACCTGTCGCCCATCTTGGTGATGACCAGGTCCAATATGTTTTCACCTCTGGTAGGGGAGTTTTCCAGCTGATCCAGGGCATTTGCGTTGATGAATTCCAGGAAGCGCTGGACCTGGGAGTTTGTACTTGAGTAGTTTTCCCAGTTAACGGAAGGGTAATTGAGATCGCCCAATATCAGGTTGTGCGGTAGGATCTTCATGTTTTCCAGTGTCTCCAGAAAGGCAGAGTGGTGGTCTTGGGTCATGGAGGGTGATCTGTAGCAGGCCACAATTTGCATTGCAGATTTGCCTGATGTTAGTTGCACATGGATGATCTCAGAGGTATCATGTTGCACCACTAACCTGGAGGTCTAGGTATCCTTGATGAATATGGATACACCACTTCCTTTTGTGTTTCGGTCCATGTTCTGTGGCCGAAATGTGTGGTATGAGTTGTAGCCCAGTAGTGCTGGGGTGCTCTGTGGAGCCTTGAATCAGGTTTCAGTTACTGCACAGATGTCGATGTTCTCCATACTGAGGAGTGCTTCGAGCGCGTGCATTTTTAGATTTAAGCTCCTGGCGTTGAGTAGCATAACCCTCATTTTTTTACTTGTGCTGTTTATGGAGGTGGGTTTGACTTTTTAGCCATGCCTAAAAAAGGCACAATGGGGGCAGCAGGAGCCTTGGCCAGTATTTGAAAGCCTAGGGTTGACAGGTGCATGCTGTCTCTTGCGAAGCAATGAGGCTTGTCGAGCATGTCGTCCCAAGCTGACAGACACTGGATCCCCTTTGAATGACACCAGATGCTTAGCCAGTTGTTGAAATTGATCATTTTTTTCTTTATACTGCGATATCATTCTTGGTGAGGGAAGAATGTTACTTAGGGTCAGGGTCATACCCGCCTGGGCTACATGATCAGAGAGCTCTTCCATGTCTCTTTTCATGTAGTCCAGGGAGGTACATCTCAGGTTATTTGTTCTGGAGTGACCTGAGTGCTTGTGTTATGTGGTGGATTCTGGATCCTGACAGGCAGCTAACAGTAACCGTCTCTTTGTCCATCCTAGTGAGTTGAACATCAGTGTGCCTGACTATAGAGTCGCCAATTAATAGTGTGTTAGGTATGTTATTTCGCCTTAAGGGCTGTGATTGTGCAGCACACTAATTTTGTGTTTTATATGTTGTCTGGTTTGTGACGGGAGGTGCAGGTTTTTTGGCTGTCTGCTTTGGAGAACTCTGATGCTTTTGCAGGTTTTTATTTAGAGCCTCTGAGTATGATATCATGTAGTTATATGTATTTTTTGCCAGTGCTGGTTTAGTATGTCTATGTGAGGCTGGAGGTGTGGTGCAAGTGTTAACCATCTCCTCATGAATGCCTGTTTCAGTCTTGGGTGGAGAGAGCTTAGCCTCCAGTTTAGCTATATAATTGCATCTCTCACATATGTTAATGTTTTGTGGTAGGAGGAGAGGGTTGTCTGTGTACATGAGGCTTTTGTAACATTGCCTCAGGATACCCAGGTTCACCAGCTGGACTGGAGAGTATACCTGAAATTGCCCTTTGGGCATGCCTGAATAGTAGGGTGAGCTGCTTAGTCACTTGGTTGGTGAGGGGTGAATAATGAGCCTTACCTTGCTGGGCAATCAATTGTCGGGGTATATTTGTGCTTGCTTTTAGGTCTGAGCAAGTGCTGGGCTGTAGGATACCTTTTAAGTGCTTAGGTTGAGAGTTAGACTTCTTTCAAGAGAAAACCTGAAGCGGAGACTTGGTGGAGCCGGGAATAATTTAGTCCTAGGTAACTGGTGCTGCCCGGATGTGCAAAACCATGCAAATGCATTTTTTACAGCAGGGAAATGAAAGAGATAGAAATTAGCCCAAAATGGCCTATAAACTACTAACTTCTGGGCTGGAACCACTCCTCCAGGGATAGATGGCTGCTCAAAGCTCCCTCTCTCACAGGAGAACAGAGAAACCTCCTTCTATCCAAGTAAGGTATGTCAACTCAGAAACTTATAACACAGCCCTGAATTCAGCACTAGCCTGAAAACTGGACTATACTAACGTAGAAAGGTGGGAAACAAGGACATTTTTTTTAAAAGATAAGGCAAAAAAACAGTAAAAAATACACTTAAAACAGCTTTAAACAACTACAAACAGTAAAAAATACACTTCAATCAGCTTTAGATTACTACAAGCAATCAGAAAAGGTTTTTAAACAAATTACCCAATTAACCAGTAAAAAAATCTCAAAACTGAGCCCTTGTAGTCTTCAATCAGACAAGTTCTAACTGCACACTCCTGCCACTGGGGTGCAGGGGAACCTTCTCCAAAAAAGAAGGCCTGGATTAGTGCTCAAGTTATACAAACAAAACTAGATTTATCAGGATTTTTTTCCTATATCCTTCCTGTTTAAGCCCCAGCGTGCTGCCCAGACCCACTTAGTTAGTGTAAACACCAAGAAATGGCCCTCCCCTGGGCTTGAATATGCTCTTCAGTTCATGGAATAAGTGTATACAGCCTCAGACACACCCCCTCACTTAGCTGTGCTTAGCTAAGCACAAACCCGGGCAACAGAGCTCCAATGTACTTAGAGCAAGCATGACACACCCCATTTTCATGTTAGTCGCTCCTCCTGTCTACATGATGGTGTTACAGTATCTACACGGTTAGGTGCAGTGTGACACTTAGAAGAATTTTGTGATTCAGTGTAAGTCCCCTCATTAACACACCCCACTGCCTCCATAGTTACTGCACTACACAAGAGCCTTCCCCCTTAGCAACCACTGTTCCCTGCCATTATTTTGATTCTGTTTGCCATTGACTATAATGGCAAAATGCAGATTTCCCCTGAAATGGACTTTTCATATTATTTTTTTTTTAATTTTCCCTACGATCCTGTTTGAGCGGCGCTTCCCTATGCTTAAACGCCCGAGATCGGCCGTAAATTAATAAACTTTTATTTTTGTAAAAATTAAACAGTTTAATATTCCAATGGCATAAATTTGGCCATTGGCATGCCTACAGGTTAGGGTACATGCTTTTATTGGAGCTGTCATGGCTTCGTTTTCATTTTTGCAGAAATGTAGCTTACACTGTTCCTGCATGGCTACCTACCTGTTTCCTGAATCAATATTTTACCTCATTTGCATGGTTTTCACCAGCAAATGAGGTTATTAGCATCTGTCCAGGAACAGTGTCAGCTCGCTAGTACATGTCATTACAACACATTCCTGGATCGCTCGGCGGCCATATTCCGTGCAGGAGCGGCTACACTGGTCATGCACCAAAATCTTCAGTTCATGAATCTTGGGGTTATTGTCTGGTTCTGTGATGCTGAAGAATAGAATCTTTACTGCAACCCAGAAAGTTAGTATATGATTAGTGTCCCTGTTACTAGAAGAGACAGGCAAGGTAGGGGAACAGTGAATGCAAGTGGCCCACTTTAATCTCCTGTTGAGGGAGGGGTTTGCATGCTCTTGTAGGCTCATGTATTCATAGACACACAAGTTGGTGTGATCTCAATACTGACGATGGGGGAGACCATGCCTCATGTCATGGGAGGAAGAACAGAGATTCTTGAAGGCTATCCCCCCACACAGAAGTGAATGGATGTTATTTGTAGGAAGCCAGTTGCACATCCTTCATGAGATCTGTGCAGAGAGTGTGTACAGTTGAGATGAGTAAGAAAATGAAGAAAAACATGCTCAAACCACCCTTGATGGCTGCCTGGATGACCCCCCCCCCCCCAAGTTAGTCCTCTTTTAGTAAGGAAGGCAAATGGACTGATAGATCAGAGAAGGAGGCAAAGATGCACTGAAAATGCATTTGGAATTGATTTGATATTTTATGCACTTTGAGTATCTGAGTGAAGGCTTATTTTGTAAGGCTACTACTATGGAAATGACCATTTTAAGGATTCCTACTTTAACTGTGGTCACCTTTTCCAATAATTTCCCTTCAGTGACAAATGCTACCTGAAAATCTGTTAATAGCATGCACACCAATTCCGCAGACACTGCTTCTCTGAGATACATAGTCTGTAGAGATGTATAAACATAAATACTGAGCACTTCCTGTTATCTTTAGTTGCCCGTTATGTGTACAGCATGGTGTCACTATTTGCCCAGTTGTATTATTTCATAACAGATCTTGAGGTTTATCTGGTGAATTTGGGAATGGTAGCACTGCAAGCCCATCATTATTACAACACAGCTACTGCAAGTCTTATGATTACAGTGGTATGGTGCAGAGTAGGATAACACTGTGCACTATACATTATTAAAGTGTAATAGAACTTGTAGGATTTAACTGCAGCAGAACAATGCACAGCAGAATGGTACTGCAAACCATGTTTTACTTTAGTGCAACCAAAATGAATGGGTTTGCATTACAAACAGCATAAAAATAAAACAATTTAGATACACAAAACAACCTGTACATAGTACATAGAGATACAAACAATAAAAGTTTAGAGGGACCAAAATCTAAGTCTAATATGTACTATTGATGCATTTTGTACTATCAGATGCATTTTTATGGGGTTGTAATTAAGGACGTACATACAAATAATGATATAGCTCTAGAAGACATTATCTGTTTAGAGATAATCATGTTTGTACATGGAGTTGTAATAATATTGGAAGGTTATACTATTATTTTTTTTTTTATAATTTAACTGGTTGGATGAATAATTTACATGTGTTTTGTTCTTGTTAATGTTTCTTTAGAAGTTTTCTAATTGTTGCTGAATTACTACACTCTCTAATTTGCTTTCTCCACAGATGTTACAATTTACTCCCACCTGACCGACAAGATCTGTAATTACAGCCAATTCAACCTTAAATAGTAATAACTACTAGCCCTTCTGCAAGAAAGATGGGTATATACATGCTTCAGTCACACGTATAATATAATTATAACCACCTTCTACCAGCTGTCTCTACCCAACCTAAACTTCTAAAAGCTATCTGCTAGAATCAGCTTTTCAGACTTTGTCACAGTGACCCTTATTACTTTTTCGCTCTACACTTTTGTCTTGGTGTGTCACCAACATTATCTATCCACTTCCTCACCTCTCCCCTGCCCCTTCTCTGCCTGGGCTCTATATACTTACCTGTGTCTTATCTTTATCAACCTCCTCCTTCTTCATCCTGTAATTTTATACTTTTTTTTTAATATGTACATTTGTAAATAATGTAGTACCTGCTTGTGTAGTTCACCTCAGGATCTGAGCACCTGAATGTGACATAGCTACAACTTAGGTAAATGTTAAATGCTTCTCTGTTTAAACTTTACTACAATTAAAGCATGACATTGTTTATTTTAATGAATGTTTTGTTGTGCACACACTTGCCTGGGCTGTGGCAGAAGTGATTCCTCTGTGGATGAGCTCATTATCCTGGTAAAAATAAATGTTTTATATGATGTTATTCTAAACTGTTGTGATAGTCATTTAAAAAATTTTTCTGCTATTCCCTTTGTAAATGATGGTATAGTCAGTAGCATTCTAAATGGTTTATTATTTTTTTTTATTTTACATTTGCTTACCGGGAAATGTCCAGCTGGGCCAAAGACCAATCTTAAGCAAAGCCAGGGGAGAAAAGCTACATACTGACAATAGTAATACATAATATTTAGCACAATAATTCTAAAGATGCTATAATTTTAACAGATGAGGTAAAAAAATTGCATATTCAAAAATACAAGCATTTGGAAAAATATAAATACATAATCATTTGTAAAGGGCATTGCCCTTTACAGTGCTCAAAAGGGTTGAGCATTATCTCCATGATTTTGTTTTCTAGGTGTTGCCTTTGTCAAGCTGTTATTCTTATTTTTAAGTCTGCAGAGGTACTGTTTAAATGAGCAGAGTAGTTGTTCAGCTGTACTTGATGTGCTAGGACCTAAAATACTGTTTGTAGGGGAACTGCCCTGCTATTAAATTGCACGTTAAGCTCTATTTCACAAGTCTAGTTAAGGTTCATAGTATATTTTCACTGATGGCCTGTGCAAGTAACATATACCTGCCAACGAACAGTCCAAGTTTACAGTTAGAGAGAGCAAAAAAACATATTCTCTGACTTAGTTGCATGGCATGGACAATGCGTAAAAAAAAAAAAAAAAAATAGACGCACAGTGTGGACCAATACAACTTGTTGATATGTCTGAATTTGAATCAGTAACATACTGATATAAGGACTAAGACAGAATATATGTGTATGAATGAGAGGGAGGATAGAGGAATGGTGAGGATGCAGGGAGTAGAGGTGGCGAAGGTGGATGAGTTTAAATACTTGGGATCAACAGTTCAGAGTAATGGTGAGTGTGGAAGAGAGGTGAAGAAGAGAGTACAGGCAGGATGGAATGGGTTGAGAAGAGTGTCAGGACTGATTTGTGACAGACGAGTACTAGTAAGAGTGAAAGGGAAGGTCTACAAGAGGGTAGTGAGACCAGCTATGTTATATGAGTTGCAGACAGTGGCATTGACAAAAAGGCAGGAGTCAGAACTTGACGTGGCAGAGTTGAAGATGTTAAGATTTGCAATGGGTGTGATGAGGATGGACAGGATTAGGAATAAGTATATTAGAGGCTCAGCCCAGGTTGGAAGGTTTGGAGACAAAGCCAGAGAGGCAAGATTACATTGGTTTGAACATGTGCTGAGGTGGGATGCAGAGAATATTGGGAAAAAGATGCTAAGGATGAAGCTGCCAGGTAACAGGAAAAGAGAAAGGCCTAAGATGTGGTTTATGGATGTGGTGAGAGAGGAAATGCAGGTGGTTGGTGTGACAGAGCAAGATGCAGAGGACAAGAAGAAATGGAAACAGTTGATCTTCTGTGGCGACCCCTAATGGGAGCTGCCAAAAGAAGAAGAAAGAAGAAGAAGAACATACTGATATAAGGTATAATTCCATGCTGCTCCTATGACTTTGTAAACATTGCACTTATGCTTTAAACTTTGTGACCATGATCAGAATAACACAGATCCCTGTAGAGTTATTGAGACATAACAGGATATGCTGGAGGCTGTACAGATCATCACTGCATAGTGATGCAATTATGTAGCTGTCCTGCCATAACAGCAATAGCAACATTAAATTGGGAATATAATGATGTGACAAAAATTGATTTTCTTCTTTGTCTGCATATGAGTTTGGTGGCACAGTGATACCATGCTAATAGTGTACTACTGATCGAATCAATAGCCACAATGCATTATACATGCTTCTGGCATACCAGCAGTATGACTTTGGTACACTACAGCCAGTTTATACAGAGAACATTGGTATATTGTCTGTTTACTAAAAAACACAGGAGCACTTGTGTTTATTCTGTGTAGCTCAATTTTTTTTATATATATATATATATATATATATATATATATATATATATATATACATATATACATACAAACTGCCTGTTTTGTGTGCATCAAAGGACTGCTTCTGTATCACTACTGTGCCACTCATTATGAGTTCTGCATTTTTATAAATTCCACATACATACTTTGCGCACTGTATTTGACTCTCTCCTTATTTTGGATTAAGTGTTGAAATGAGACTAATCAGAGTAGTCTGTGCACACACAGCAGTACTCCTGCTGAAAAAAAACATACACTCTTAAAAAATACTAGAGCTACAGGCCACTAAATAGGAAACATCCTGATGGCAAGCAAGCTACATTTCTACACATAGTAAGTTAAAGCAATATGTGTTCATGTAATAAATTTTAAGAGTATTTTTCTATTTAGTATGAGGTTGGCATTCACAGTTTTTGTGCAAATGTATCTGTGATGTCCAGGAATCAGCATAACAAGGCGATGATTCACAGAGGCTATTTATGTTAATGCATGATGCCCATACATTAGCGAAAGCAAATTAACTATTATGTAAATGAGAAACTGTCTGAAGTGGCATATGCTAATGAGGCCTACTAGTGATTCATAGCCAAATGTTCATGATGTCTACACATTCATTTTAAAAAGGTAGCTGCACCTACTGTATATACTTTACAATCCACAAACTTAATGTGGCATGGAACTTCCCAAATCTGATTATGAAGAGGATTGTTTAGATTTTTGCTGTCAGTGTGAGGTTTGAAATTTTATTTTGGATTTTTTTTTATGAATCAGTTTATAGCCACTGTCAGCCATTTACATGTGATTGTTGTGCATGATTATCTTCCAGTTATTGATACACAACTATTTATTATAGATACTGCTTTCTAAACCTTTTAAAAGTCCTTAATGAGTCTTAATTAAGTTGTCTGATTTTTGTAAAGCAGGCCCTGTATTTTTATGATTGTGTCTAATAGTGTTTTAAAATCTTAGGCAGCAAAATTATGATCAACTCAGTCTTGTTTTAGTGTTAGCATGTTTAAGGGAAAGCTGTGGGTGGCTGTAGTGGTGCAGC
Organism: Protopterus annectens; assembly: GCF_019279795.1. Lineage (NCBI taxonomy): Eukaryota > Metazoa > Chordata > Ceratodontiformes > Protopteridae > Protopterus > Protopterus annectens. The sequence continues at coordinate 1,657,735,870 of NC_056733.1, read as the reverse complement.
AGTCAGCATTGTCACCTCACAACAAGATGCTTTCCGGTTCAATTCTCAGCTGGGATGCCTTCTGTGTGGAGTCTGCATGTCCACCCTGCAGTTATGTATTTTTTCTCTGGGTGCTCCAGTTCCCTCCCACATTCCAAAGACATGCAGTAGGTGGATTGGACACTCTAAATTGGCCATAGCTGCAAGTGTGTTTGCAACATTCCAAAGACATGCAGTAGGTAGATTGGACATTCTAAATTGGCCGTAGTTGCAAGTGTGTGTGCAAGTGAGTGGTACAGATGAAATACCATAGCAGGGCTAGCCACCTGGCATTGTAAAACTTGACTTGAGATGATTGTCGCTGTTAAAGTGACACCCTGACCCCATGTGCAAAATGGGAAAAAGGAGTTCAGGATGGATGGATGAAGGGAAAGCTGTGTGTTTTTTTTAAATTAATAAAAAAGTGTTTAGTTATGAATCACATGACAGCTAAATGATTTAAACAGAAAATGCTTTAAACTTTCAATAAACTTCCTGTTTGGACTTGTTCCTGTTTGGACTTGTTCTTCCTCTCTGTTATGCCTTTCTGAAAAAGCTATTGTCAAGATGTTTTTCCCCTTTTGTTCTTTTTTTTTTAATTGAGGAGGAAGAGGGGTGTTGAATGAGGATCTTGCCCTGAGCTATAAATGGCCTAGCTAATCCTCTGCTCTGAGAAAATGGAGAACCATATTGTTATCATTTTACTTGAATAATGTCACAAAGTTGTAAAAGTCACCACACTTACTTATGATTAAATTTTCCTTTTTTTGGTTTAATCCTTTGTGTTATGCTTGGCGTTGCATTTCAAGGTTTGTTAGTGATGGCCATCACTGAATGGCAGTTCACTGACCAAAGCCAAAACTCAAATTTTATTTTGTGGATGCAAAGACTTATCTGTCAGTTGTGCAAATGAGACTGGCAAAAACAGCTGTTGTATAAACTTTCCAGTAGCTCAACCTCTTAGTGAGGTATGTTATCAAGAATACCAAAGGTAGTAGTTGAATCCACATTTGGAATAGTTTTATTTTAAGGGTCATAATAATAATTATTTCTGTACTTTTTTTCAGTAATAATTCTTTATTGTTTTTCTCCTTATTCATACAGAATGTTTGACAGTGAAATACACAGGTGGTTTCCAAACAAAGTTTCTAACAACATTCTAATAACATATATACACTATTTACATGAATACTTCCATATTTTCCATAATTGTACAAATAAGCCTTATTTCTCCAGGAAATGTATCTTATAATAATGTGGTTCCAAGTAGAATTATAATTTATAATATGTATAACAAAGGAGTATTTCAGATTCCATGTTTTAAGCCAGTGTAATATTAAAGATTTGTTCCCATAGTTTCAAATTATAGGGATTTTTGTTTTGATTATTAATTACGTATTTGTGGGCTAAAATGTGTTGTATCGCTAAGGACCTAAAGTTCTCCCATGAGGTTTTAGATGGAGTCCGCCAGTTAGTAGCTATGTAAAGCTTCATTAGTAGAAACATATTGATAAGTATAGTCATTTGGGATCTAGATAAGTTGTTTGGAGGGATATGCAATATCATAAATTCCCAAAACAGTGTTGAATTTTGGTAACCCATCTTCTGTAGTTGTAGTTTTAAGGAATCCCAAAGTTTATATATGCATTTTCAGCTACAGAACATATGTAAGAGGTCAGCCATTTCATCTTTACAATATGGGCATTTAGGAGAATTTTTGGGTTAAATTTATGCAAGCTAAAATGTGTATAGTAGGCATTATTATATATCATGAGTTGGGTCAATGTTAACTTTTTAAGGGAGATGGAATTTGCAGTTAAAGTGATTGCTTTTATTATTTTACTTTTTTCAACCGCTGGTAATTTTTCTTTCCAGTATTTGGATAAGAGAAGGTGGTCTTGATATTTGATGTCTTTTATCAATTTATATGTGCATGTTATAAATTTGGTACTTTGTAAAAGGACTTGCCAAATTGATATACATTTCGATAAATCCTCTTTACTAATGTTTAAATCTTTAATGTAACTTATGGACTATTCTATGATCTGTCTCAAGATCAATAAATATGATTTGGGAAGACCCATTTCCTCTCTTAGTTCATGAGCAGAGTGATTCAAGTATGGGTATATATCTTGTAGAGATAAGTTAATTATAAGTGGGAAGCTTTTCAGATCTATTAGCTGATTATTAATTTTCAGGTTAGGATTTCTATGAAAAGGTTGTGGGATCATCATGTATTGAAAGAGATTTAATGATTTAAAGAGATTTTGTGATAGTGTTATATAATTTTTGATGTAATTCATTAGGTCATATCATTAGGTCATATGTTTTAATATTGTCTCTGTTTAAAAATGGTAATGATTTAGGATTTATATTCAGGTTCTCATTATGTTTATAGCTTAGTTTTACCCAGATTAGAGACCAATTATTGCTTTGTGTATCATAATTTGCAATTCTTAAAATTTTGTTGGCATTTATGATTAAATAATAGTTTTCGAAGTTGGGTAAGTCTAAACCACCTCTATTTTTCGGGATCATCAGATTGTCATATGATATTCTAGTTTTCTTTGTTTCCCATATAAAGTTAGCAAATTCGGTGTGAATTTGTTTAAAGAACTTCTTGGGTATTATCAACTGTGTAGACCTAAAGATGTATAATAGTCTGGGCAAGACATTCATTTTAATAATAGAGACCTTTGCTAGTGGTGGTAGTTTCAGATTTTCCCATCTCTTTAGATCAGATACAATGTGATCCCACGTTTGTTTAACCTTATTAAGATAAAAGTCCTTGTTATCTGTAGAAAAAGTAATACCTAAATATTTAATCTTTTCTTCAGATTTTACTTGATCTATCAATGGTAGAAGTGAGAAGGGTTTCGGGGTTTTTAAAGGAAATATATTGTTTTTTTATGGTTTATTTTGTAGTTTGATATTAATGTAAAACCATCAATAGCAGATAGTATTTTTTTGGTATTGTACAATATATATTAAGGTCATCAGCAAAAGCTGCCAGTGAGATCGTAGTACCATAAATTACTGGGGCATTATGGTACACATTTTGTTTAATGTGTAAAAATAAAGGTTCTAAATATAGGTTAAATAATAGGGGGGATAAAGGACATCCTTGTCGGGTACCGTTTCTGATTTGGATTCTTTTAGAACATATTTTATTTATATGTAAAGTTGTATAAGGGTTATTATATAGTATTTGTAGAGTTAGAATTAATTCTTGGGGTATATTAAAGTAGGGTAAAATTTTAAATAGAAATTTTACGTTGACTCTATCAAAAGCCTTTTGTGCATCTGTAATGACAGCATACATATTCACATTCTTTTGATTAGCATAAGAGATTAATGTGTGAAGTGTTAAAGTATTATCACTGGCTTGCCTAGATGTTAAAAAACCAGCTTGCTCATTAGAAATGATTAAGTTTGTTATTTTCTTCAGTCTATTAGCTAAAATAGATGTCAGAATTTTAGTATCAATGTTTAAAAGTGATATAGGTCTATAGTTATCTGGGTTCTGAGGGTCTGAGTTTTCCTTGAGTATAAAAATTGTTTTGGATGCGTTAAAATGTGGATCATTAATTTTATTATTGATTATATAATTGTATATGTATGACAATATTTGGGCAATAATACTATAAAATGTTTTATAAAACTCTGTTGTAAGGCCATCTGGGCCAGGAGCTTTGTGCAATTTCAGTTTTTTAATTGTTGTTGTTATTTCTTCAATGGATATTGGTTTTATTAGATCTTTCTGTGAATTCTCGTCTATTTTCGGGAAGTTAATTTTTTGTAAGAGATCATAATCATTTCCATTTGTAGATATGTTTTCTTGTTCTCCATAGATTTGAGAGTATATCAATTCAAAAGTGTTAATAATATCATCAGATTTTGTGTAAGTTTCATTTTTATAGTATAATTCCAGAATTTGAGAGGAAGATTTAGATTGGTTAATAATTCTTGCTAGTGCCCTTGATGGAGTTTGAATATGATTAGCATATTTTGCAAGTATTTTAGTTTCATGAAATGACCATCTATTATTTTTGGATCAAGAAAAGGTCTTCCTGGCATTTCAATAGTTTTGTTTCAGTTTGTATGTTATGGTTTCAATAATTATTTCTGTACTTGATCCTGAACTACACTCACAATTAAAGTGTGAGACAATTGTGTATAATGGGTGTTATAGAAGATAACAGTGATCTGTGGCTCCTTTAGTACTCATAACACTGACTATAGTAAAATGAGATTTGCATGAGTATTATGGTACAAATAGAACTTGTACAAATGTATGAGGCCATACAACTGGCAAATAATTTAATAAAATGTGAAGAGCTCAGCAGCACAGCTTTAGAAGTATTTCCGAACATGGCTTCAGTGGAATAATATTTTTTATTACCTCAAGTTTACATTGTACAACTATGTGTTTTGTAGATCATCACCTTCTAGTAACTCTGTATGGTACCTTCCTCAGTATGTCTTTTAACATAAATGCATTATGATGTCAATGAAAACAACAGGTCATCAAACAAATTGAAGAATTCTAAATGTTTTGTTATTCATCTTTACATGGCACATGGTATGGAGCACTGAGAAGTTTCTCTTCACACATTATAGAAAAAACTCAGAAAATAATTAACCATGTGCTGAGACTTTCCCATCAGTTGTGCAAAGAAGCTTGGCCTTGGAACATCTCAGCACTGAATATATTAGAAAAATCAATTCACTGGAAACTTTACCAAATATATATATATATATATATATATATATATATATATATATATATATGGGTGTACTTTCCTACAACAAAAATTCACTTTTTCGAAATGGGAAAGTACATCCCCACTTAAGCGAATGTGCACTTTAATGAAAGTGCACTTTCGCTTAAGCTCACTAGACTGAACCTACCTCACCACAATGGAGGACATTGAAAAATGGGCTATGTCCTCCACTGTGGTGTGATAGTCATGGACCTTAGGGTTAGGGCATGGATCAAGGTAAGGGAATATCCCTACTAACTATCCCCTTACCCTAACCTGTGCCCTAACCCTAAGGTCCATGACTATCGCATCACAGTGGAAGACATAGCCCAATTTGGAATGTCTTCCACTGTCGTGTGATAGTCACGGACCTTAGGGTTAGGGCACGGGTCAAGGTAAGGGGATAGCCCTACTAACTATCCTCTTATCCTAACCAGTGCCATAACCCTAAGGTCCGTGACTATTGCACCACAGTGGAGGACATAGCCTGATTTGGAATTTCTTCCACTGTCATGCGGTAGTGACAAACCTTAGGGTTAGGGCAAGGGTTAGAGTAAGGGGATAGCTAGTAGGGCTTTCCCCTTACCATGACCTGTGACCTAACCCTAAGGTCCATGACTGCTAGCCCGTTTGGTCTAGCAGGTTCGCAAAAGTGCACTTTCGTGAAAGTGCACTTTCCCGTTAGTGTGGGTGTACTTTTGAAGTTCAAAGTAGTGAACATTCATTCTTCAAAAGTACACCCATACCCATATATATATATATATATATATATATATATATATATATATATATATTTATATATTGTCATGGGTTAATTTCCAAGGTGTTATCACTCACAAATCCAGATTCAATAAATCTAACACTAAGTGTACACAATATTCCTTCAAGAACATTATTATCACATGTTTGTGCTTTCTAGTCACTCAGAAAGATTACACTAAGTGTACATGTAATGTACACAGTGTGATAATCTTTATGAATCCCTGTCAGTATTTAAAGCTGCAAGAATATCAGTTGGAAAACTAAGATTAGGAGGAAGATGTATGAGTAATGTATGTGTTGTCTGTTAACTCAGAACTGGGGACAGACTTTAACAAGTTATGTGTTAACAAGACATCATGTACTACTTAAAATAAATTTACATAATAACAGCAATGAATAATATCATCTACAATTTCATGTCATATTTAATTGTGACAATATTCTAGTTATAATAGCTATCAGCTATGTCAGAGAACATCCTCAGAGTTGCCAGTATCCCATTGGAAATATAAATAACATTAAGCAGCAGTTAATGGAGTTGCAGTGGAACATTTGTAAATACACTGATCAGAACACATGGCCAAGTATTACTGCCATTTTTCTCACCTGAGGAGGACATTGGCGAAGTCATACCCACTTTTCCTTCCATTACATGTCTATGCATTAAGTTGTGCAAATGTAGTTTATCTAGCGTGTCCGTCATGTGCACACAAGCTCATACACATGAGATCTGAATTGGGTGACATTCACTTCCATTTTTCTTGATACATTTGAAAAGATATGGTAGGCAACAGGGATGGTAGCGCTCCATTTAGTGCACAAAGGTGGCATGATGAGGGAGTCCAAGATTTTTGTTGGAATCCTTGTAAAAAATTACAGCCAAAGGCTGTTGCAAGAAAACTATACTGGGTCACAGTAAGGCTGATTCTTGGAATAGTTTAGCCAAAGTTGTCACCAGTACAATTGCCATCCTACATACTAGTGAGCAATTTCATCACCATTACAGTGACTTGAAAAGGCAGAAGTAAGACCTCCTTTTTGAAGGGGGTGAATATTTTAAGACCTACAACCCACCTGAGTTGAGTAAGTATGGTGACCCATTACCAGGCAATGCAATACCATGGCTTGCCAACATAAAAAAGTGCTAGCTTCTGCAAAGATAAAAGGAAATAGGAAGATACATCAGGAAATAATACAATGCCTCTGACAGGCACAGGGTAAGTATGTCTCATATATGAGTGATAGCTGTTTCATAACTGCAATGATTTTTAAATAATTTTATCAATTATGTGAACATCAAGTCTATAATTGCTTGACTCAGTCAGACATGAACATGCATACTCTAGATATGAAAAATGTACATACCTGATCAAATAGTTTTTGCAATATTGCTTTAGTCAACGTTTGTCCTGTGTGTCTGCACCCACTATGTAACCATCCCTACCTACCTACCTGTCATATTCCTAAATACCTTCTCCAGCATTCATATCTATAAAAATGAAATAATGAGGAAAAGCTCACCTCTCCCACAAAATATTTATGCCTTATGCATAGCTCTCCACTTCACTTATGTGTATGCATGACACACTTGATTTAGTCCAATTGACTACACCTTATTTGGTTGTCAGACACCCTTGATGAGGTGAATATCCAAATTCCTCAAATTATTTGTGTAAATACAGTAAGTCCTTGAAGAAGGGGATAACTATGGTGTTCTTTCAAATCTATTCTGCTCTTTCCTTGAATACTCTCCCAGTGTCCTACTCTCTGCTTGACCCACATTTTCACCATTGTATTTAAACCCCTTTTTACAACTTTAATCTGGTCAAAAAAGATAGATTCACACACTACTCACATGGCCAGAAATGGCCTATAAACATATTTCTATGTCCTTAACATTTGCAGGACACTTGACATTGCACAGTACTATTGCCCATACTTACATAATGGTAACTGACACATCCCTTCCTCTGGTAAAAACTAATGCGTTTTTGTCTTTGGACAAATTCAAATAGTATTTCTCATACTAACACACTGAGCTACACTGTGTGTTGAAAAGTACATTTCCTAAAGACTCTGAATGCATATATTAGGATCTTTCATAGAAGCAATACATTAATATTGACGTGAACAGGAGGCCCCATGGATTATGATGTTTGCAGATGACATTGTGATATGTAGTGAGAGTAGGGACCAGGTTGAAGAGACCCTGGAGAGGTGGAGATATGCTTTAAAGAGGAGAGGAATGAAGGTCAGCAGGACAAAGACAGAATATATGTGTGTAAATGAGAGGGAGGGTAGAGGAATGGTGAGGATGCAGGGAGTAGAGTTGGTAAAGGTGGATGAGTTTAAGTACTTGGGATCAACAGTTCAGAGTAATGGTGAGTGTGGAAGAGAGGTGAAGAAGAGAGTACAGGCAGGGTGGAATAGGTGGAGAAGAGCGTCAGGAGTGATTTGTGACAGACGGGTACCAATAAGAGTGACAGGGAAGGTCTACAAGAGGGTAGTGAGACCTGCTATGTTATATGGGTTGGAGATGGTAGCATTGTCGAAAAGGCAGGAGTCAGACCTGGATGTGGCAGAGTTAAAGATGTTAAGATTTGCACTGGGTGTGACTAGGATGGACAGGATTAGGAATCAGTATATTAGAGGGTGAGCTCAGGTTGGACAGTTTGGAGACAAAGCAAGAGAGGTGAGATTGCGTTGGTTTGGACATGTGCTGAGGAGGGATGCTGGGTATATTGGGAAAAAGATGCTAAGGATGGACCTGCCAGGTAATAGGAAAAGAGGAAGACCTAAGATGAGGTTTATGGATGTGGTGAAAGAGGACATGCAGGTGGTTGGTGTGAAAAAGCATGATGCAGAGGACAGGAAGAAATGGAAACAGATGATCCGCTGTGGCGAACCCTAACGGGAACAGCTGAAAGAAGATGATGATGATGATGATGAATAGTGCCATGAACACATATATGACATTGGCAACCTTTTTATTAGAAGCTTGATATTAATGTAATAAGTATATTATAACTACACTTGAAGTTATAATGTACAAAACAAAGAAAGAAACATTATTTTTAATTGGGATGACATAAGATGTGTTAGTTTATCATAGTAAACTGATGAGCACAAATAGCAATACATTCCCCTAGATTTACGAAAGCTTGCACGAAGTGCAAAAAGAGTGTAGGAGCTCACGCCGGCGATATGTCTGCCGTGCGATCCAGGTACAGCCGGCAGGGGTGTGCACGAGAGCTGCTAAAGTTACTCTTGCACGGACAGCATCATGATATGAAAATTGCCTCATTTGCTGGTGAAAGCCATGCAAATAAGGTACATTTGTGATCCAGGAAACACTAAATTGTCCGTGGAAGATTAGTGTTAGCTGCAGAAATGTACTCCGTTGGTAATGGAGTACATTTCTGCAAATAGCTAAACAGAGCTATGACAGCTCCAAATAAAGGATGCATACAGTTGAGGAAGCATGCCAATGGCCAAATATAAGGCCATTGGCATTATATAATGTTTAAAAATATAACAAATTAACTTTTTTTTTTTCCCTTGATCTCTGATGTTTAAGCATAGCACAGCACCTCGCAAATGTATGGCACTTATAAAAACAAGAAAATAATTTAAAAAAAGCCAAAAATAGGCATTTTCACAAAAAAGCTTATTCTGCCATGCAGGTGAATGGCAGTCCGAAGACAACATGGCCACTGAGTAGTGGTTGCTAAGGGAGGGAAGCTCAGTGTGAGAGATGTAACCATGCATTAGGCAATCCTAGGCAAATGAGGATAAGGATAGTGAATCCCAATTTTCCTCAGCATGTGAGGCATGTACCAAGAGTGTAAGAGTCGGAGTAGGTGAGTAGAAGAGTAGAATATAGGTGACATCATGAGGGGGGGTGTCAGACAGGCTGTAAGCTAATTGGAGCACAGTGGCTTTTGTTTGCTTTGAGTTGCTCAGGGTTGCAAGAGGCGTGCCTGCAGTTGTCCTATTTGACATCCTCAAACCAAAGGTGCACACTGTTAAAAGATAGGAAACTCCTTAAAAAACATGCACACAGCATGTGCACGTGTGGGCATGCATTTGCGCTTGTTTGCATGGCGCTGCCCCGGGCGGAAACAGAAAGGCAAAAGGAAGGAAAAGAAGTAGTTGGAAGTTAACCAAGGAGAACTAGCAGAGCTGCCAGGTGAAATATATCAGAATCAGCCAATTACACAGGCAGCAGACTAACCCAGCCCAACCAAGCACTTTAAACTCTGCAAACACAATTCCCCCCTGTTTTTTTCTCAAGAACTCTGCAACACTGCAGTATACAAAGAGGCAAAGCTTAAAAAGCTTAAGTCAGACAAAATGTTAGGGACTGCTCTTGCTATCATAAACCAACATGTGCAAGGTGCTGAGGGTGGTGATGTTGTGAATGCTGAGCAACCCACAGTGAGGAGATGGAGAAGAGTGTACAGACTCAGGGTAAACTTCCAGGGGCTACATGAGCTGCAGATAGTGAAGCGCTATAGGGTGGACAGAGACCTCCTACAGCAAATTGTTGAGCTTTGCCGGCCACGTCTCACACACAGAACCAACAGAGGGGAATCCATCCAAGTGGATACCAAGGTATGTGTAGGCCTAAGAATACTAGCTATAGGTACCTTCCAAAGATCAACTGGTGATATGATGGGGATTTCACAGGCATCAGCATCCAGGTACTCCACCAGTTCCTGGATGCCATGTCAGCACATGTCGGTGGCCACGTATATTTCCCCAATTCCCTTGAGGCATTGGCCAGCAATATACATCTTTTCCACCAAATAGCAGAATGCCCTGAGGTAGTGGGTGCAATAGACTGCATGCACATATGCATCAAAGCACTACCTGGTGAGCAGGGTAGGGTCTACATCAACTGCAAGGGCTTCCCCTCCATCAACTGCCAGTTTGTGTGCGATGCCCAGGGCATAATAATGAATGTGTGTGCTGGATGCCCTGGAAGCTATCACGATTCCCACATTTGACATCTGACCCAGCTGTACCAGAGATTTGCCAATGGGGGCATCCTTGAGGGTCACCTAGTGGGGGATGCTGGATATGCACTGGAGCCATGGCTGATGACACCCATCAGAAATGCACACACACCTGAACAAGAACTCCATAATGAGGCACACGCACAAACAAGAAACATAATTGAGCGTGTGTTTGGGATGCTCAAGTCACGGTTCCGGTGCCTGGACACATCTGGTGGAGCTTTGCAGTACTCACCAACTACATGTACTGAAATTTTTATGGTATGTGCCATGCTACACAATATGATACTGCGGAAACAGCTGCAGCAGGAACAGCATGGGGCAGGTCCAAACAGCCCCCCATCATTGCCAAGGCCTGCACAGGCACAGCGTGACTCGGAGGAGTAACAATCTGAGCCTGCCCCAGTAGGCAGAAGGAGGCGTGCCCAGTATGCCCTGGCTTTGGCAAAGAGGCAACGCATAGCACATAAACTGATTCAGTAGGAACCCTGGAAATGACACCTCTCTCTGACTCGCACATACAGTAAAAGGGATGCCTAACTTGACACTACCTGTTTTCAAACATGTATAGGGAGTGTACTATGTGCATCCAACATAGGCAGCCCTGCAACACCACCTGAGGCTTGATTGCCCTATTTTAAGGAATATAAAGCACTGCTAAGCACATTTTACCAGTATTGAGCATATTTAAATACAATTGAGCATAGCTGCGCACCGCGCTAACTAGCGCAACGTCGGGCAACTTCGGGCAATGTTGGGCAAAGTCGAGCAAAGTTGGGTAAAAACACTCACACTTGCTTTATTGTTCCTTAACCAGTCAGGTCTGCCCAGCATGAAAATAAAAAGCAGCGACAGGGCTCGAACTCAAGATACTGTGCACTATAGTCACAGTACTGAACCAGTAAGCCATGACAGCATTTCACTGGCACAGACACAACTTAAGTCACTCACATATACCAGTTGGGGGGGAGGGGTCACATACCTAACAGTCACAGCCAGCAGGACAATTGTGGACAAATGCAAACACAAACAAATGCTGTATCATTCCCTCTGAAGAGGCATATGAGTAACCTCGCCCCAGGGCTATGCAGACAGATAACAGCAGGCCAGGCAGTGTGATGTGAGTTGGGTAGGCTGTGAAGTCACAAACTAATATGCGTGTAATTGGAAGCTAAGGTCTGTAGTACAGTGGTATACCTCAAGCCAGTATGATAGGCAACAGTACAGACTGAAATGGAGTACCTAACATAGCAGTGCAGGCCTAGCAAATGTGTATAAGGGTCAGGTGTACCCCTCATCCTATGTACATCCACAGTAACAATCAGGTGTGCCCCCCGGGTAAAAATGTACAAATAATAGCTGTCCCCCCTGTATGTAGAAATGTTGATAAGTCTATGCAAATTGACTCATGGAAGCCTTGCAGGCACAGCGTGCTTCCTGTCGATGTACAACACAAAGGTGAGCCCTGAAGTAAAAACCAACTTGAATTTTCCCACACACATATATAGTATATATATGCCCATATTGGGCATGCTCACACACTTAATCAAATTTAGCCAATGTCAGTCAACAACATACTGAAAGGTCATACTGGGCATGCTCACACACTAAACAAACAAAGCAAATGTCAGCCAACAACATGCTAAAAGGTCATACAGGGCATGCTCGCACACAAACAAATTAAGCAAGTGTCAGTCAACAACATACTGAAAGGTCATACTGGGCATGCTCACACACTTAGGCCATGTCTGAGTACAGCAGTGGGCCACACATATCTGTCAGTTGCAGTTCTTACTCCAGACACATGTCACTATTCACCAATCCTGCCTTGCGCACACAGTGATATAAAAAAAACCCATATAATATATTGGACCCCTGTCATAATCAAACTATGTAATACAAGTACTTAAGTTGTTCAAAGAAAGTGAAAATCCAAAGAAGATCAATAAATATCCAATCAGTATCATCAAGAAACAATGAGAACTCCTAACATTATCCAAGCCAAACTCTGCCAAAAATATTGCCAGAGTCCATAGAGAATCATGAAGCTTTCTTTAGCTATGTCATAAATATCAATGTAAACTCATATATGTTCTGAGTCAGTGCAAAGTGTAAATGAATACATGTACATGACTGACATTGCCAATATCTTGTCAGACAGGTTCATACATATTTACCCCCCTCTCACTGACAAAAGGGCCCATTACCATACCTGGAGATTGTGAAAACCCAGTAATCACATATACAATGGTTAAACAGCTCTATCCAAACCTATAAACATGGCATCTATGGGATGACATGGTGCCCCTGGCTGTGTCATATGTGAACTCCAAAACAAACAGACCCTGCACCTGAACAGTCTGTTGAGAATCACACTCTGTACAGGATATGAAACTGTTGAATGGGTTACAGCAACATTTGGCATACTCCACAAGTGTTGGTGCACAACAGACCATGGGAACTATTGTCTTATAAGCCTAATAAGCCTGATCTGTAAGGCCATGGAGTCCATCATTATGGAACTCATAAACAGAGCTATTGGGAGCTTACAAACACCCAATCCTACCCATTTTGGTTTAGTCAGGGGCAGATCATGGTCCCTAAACCTGCTAGACAGTTTTCAATGCAGTTACTCAGGACATACATCAATGAAATGAGCTCCACACGGCCTGCATAGACCTTGAAAAGCCCTTTTGCAACATCCCACACACATGTCGTATCCACAAAATAAACAACCTGTGCATAAACACATATGTCATCTGATGGATTGCCAACTAGGGCACAGATAGTTCCCACAAGGTAAGAATTGTGGTCTCCCGGTTGGACTGTAAGCTGGTAACAACTGCTGTCCCCCATGGCTCAGTCCTGGGACCCCTCCTGTCTGGTGCATACTTTTCAGAAATGCAGTCAAACACACGAGGGCTATGGTTAGCAAAGTTTGTGGATGACTGCAAAAAGGTTGTCATAATCGATGTTTGGGACAACAGAGACATCCTTAAAAAGGGTCTCAGTCAGACAGATGTGGTGTCAAAATTATGGCCTCGAGCTACAGTCACACAAATACCACATAGGTGCCAACACCCTAAATATGGAGGTAATAATAAGGGATCTATGGACACATGTGGATAGTCATCTCTGCTTCCAGAAACACATTCACACACTGAACAGAGTGGTTGAGAGGTGTTGACTCCAACTCTTAGCTGAAATATAATTATCCTGTTTTTTTTTTCAATTATTTATACTGTTTATTGTTTCTAGCAATTTATATATAGCACTTTTACTGTAATCTGCACGGGTAACCGATTTGTTTGCAGTTAAAAGCATTCTGTATCTTTACAAATCTTTATCTGTTTAAAAACTTTCATTTTGTGGCTTTCTATAGTGCTTTGTAGTTTATCCCCACCCACCCTCCCTGTTGGTGTTCATTTTGTGGCTTTCTGTAGTGCTTTGTAGTTTATCTCCACCCGCCTTCCATGTTGGTGTCTTGCTGTTATACTTGGTGGCTTTGCAGTTGCCTGCCCCTACTGTAGATCTGATCTGGGACACTCCTCCCAGTCTAGTGTCATTATCTCATTCTACCTAATACAGAGAGAACATTTAATAAGGCCTTCTGTTTCTCTTTTTTCCCTTTCAAAAAAAACAATTTTTTTGCCTAAATTTCCTTATGTTCTGACTGTGCTTCTCAAACATTTTGGAAATATAGAGTATATTTTAGAACATTTATTATAACTGTAATTGCCTTAATATTGCTACAACTCAAGTGCTCTAGGTTGCACTGCATCTGAAGTGTTTGTGTGTTTTAGCTGCTTTTCTGTATATATAGACTTATCTGTATATGTAGACTAGCTACTTATTCTGCTGTGTTACTGCCTCTTAAATTGTTTTTCAGTTGTGCACTTGCCTTGCTTCATTTAAAAAGTTTTAAATTGCTAATTTTGTAGAGTTTTAATTGCATTTACTGTTTAGGACTTCACTACACACAAGTGTAGTAGCCTTTTCTGTGTTTATTTACTGTATTATTGCATTGTTTAGCCTGTTTCAACAAAAAAAAAATATATATATATATATATATATATATATATATATATATATATATATATATATATATATATATATATATACTATCTTGTTTGCTCATTTCCCACCTTTTCTAGCCAGTCCATATCCCATGCTTTGCTTGTCTCAGGACTTTATTTTCTGTGCTTAGAGCTATCCAGACCTTGCTGTGGTAGAGGGAAGTCCTACTGCCTACCAATGGGACTGGTGAGCATTGTACTGCCTATCTAACGCTATAGGAGTGGTTTCCAGCTCTGAAATTGTAATTTTATAAGCCTTTTTCAGCTGATTTCTATCCCTTTAAACTTTCTGGCTTAAAAAAACACGTGTGTTTGCACATTTTTCACATCGTGCAGCACTACGAGGCTACAGTTAAACTATTCCAGGTGCCAGAAAGTCTGCTCTTCAAATTTTCCTTTAAAACTAGCTGGTTTTTCAGTAGTAGCACTAAAATCTGAACCCCTGTGACTAGCACTTGCTTTAGAACCTGCTGGAAAGCACTAGGAAGCCTGAAACTGATACAAGCACTCAGCTCTCCTTGTCAATAAGGGGAAATAAATCATAGGCACTAAACTGCTACAATTGCAAAGTACCTTGCAAAGGTAAGGGAAAACAGCTCTTAAACTTTACAAAAAAGAACCTAAACAGGCATGTCCAAGGGTCAGCTTCTGGTGATTTCTCCTGTCCACCTGGTGAATCTGGGCATACTGGGGCAATGCGGCAACTGCCTCATGTACACAGACAATCCTCTCCTCCTACTGCCCAACACTACAACCTGCAAGAGATGCACTTACATAGCCAAACTGGAAGCAAAGCTCTCTCCGGTCAAGATTGTGCTAGACAGTCAAGAGGAGAAGGCTAACACCTGCATTACATCTCTAGCAACAACCCACACCATCAACACCCACACATAGCAACACTAAACCCACATATGCGGAGGCCCTTAACATTAACCTGCCCAGGCAACAAGGACCTCTGAAGCTGAAACGCAAGCAAACACCAGTCACAACCAAAGTGACATATAGCTCACAAAACCAGTGTGCCACCCAACAACAGCCCCTAAGGCAAGACAATGTACCCAACACTTTAGTCATAGGTGGCTCCATAGTCAGGCACACTGATGTCCGACTCACCAGGCTGAACAAGGAGAAAATTACAGTCAGCTGCCTGTCGGGTGCCAGGATCCGTCACATAACGCATGCACTCAAGTCACTCCACAACAAGTACAAATACGACTCTGTCATTGTCCATGCTGGAGTGAATGACTTGAGGCGTACCTCCCTGGACTACATGAAAAGAGACATGGAAGAGCTCTTGGATCATGTGGTCCAGGCAGGTATGACCCTAGCCCTGAGTAGCATCCTGCCTTTGCCCAGAATGATACCACAGTATAAGGACAATATGATTGACTTCAACAATTGGCTAAGCTTCTGGTGTCATACAAAGGGGATCCAGGATTTGTCTGCCTGGGAAGACATGATCGACAAACCACGATGCTTTGCCAGAGATGGTCTGCACCTGTCACCCCTGGGATTCAGGTTACTGGCTAAAGCTCTTGCCACCCCTATAGTGCCTTTTTTAGGCAAGGTTCAAAGGATAAAACCACCACCGTAACAGATACAAGCATGCAAAATCTGACGATAATGCTACTCAATGCTAGAAGTCCAAACCTCAAAATGCACACTCTCGAGGCACTCCTAAAAATGGAGAACATTGATATCTGGAGAACATTGATATCTGTGCAGTGACTAAGACCTGGTTCAAGGCTCCAGAGAGCACCCCTGCAATACCAGGCTACAATTCTTACCACACTTTTCAGCCACAAAACCAAGACCAAAACACTAAAGGTGGAGGAGTGTCCATATTCACCAAGGATATTCACACCTCCAGGCTAGTTGCCCAACACAATGCATCTGAAATTCTCCAGGTGCAACTAACACTAGGTAAGACTGCAATCCAAATTGTAGCTTGCTACAGATCCCCCACCATACCCCAAGATTTTCACTACACCTTCCTAAACATACTGGAAAATATTAAGATACAACCATACACCCTAATACTGGGTGATTTCAACTACCCTGCCATTAATTGGGAAAACTACTCAGGTACCAACTCCTTTTCCCAACGGTTCTTGGAATTTATAAATTCCAACGCCCTGGATCAACTAATCCATTGTCCCACCAGGGGCTCCAATATCCTAGACCTGGTCATTACCAACATGGGAGACAGATGCTCCACACCAGTGGTTATCCCCCCATTGGTCAGGTCTGACCATAAGCAAATCACCCTCGACATCCACATCCCACCCCCACCCCCCAGTAAGGAAACCTCCTTAAAAAACTTCTCCAAAGCCAACTTCATACTACTGAAGTCAGAAGTGACAAACTTCACAACACCACGCAGATGGGATCTGGAAGTTCTAATGCAGAATCCTACACTAAGGCACTGTTCGAGCACATCCACTAGTGCATGAATTGTGCCATCCCAAATAGAACCAAGATGATCTTTTCCAAAAAAGGAAGCCAATCTGGTGGTCCACTGCTATAAACAAACTATACAATAGAAGGAAGAAACTGTTGCAGAAAAGAGGAAAATCCCAGGATGCAAAATACTCCCTTACCAGCCTCAGTAAGAAGCTGAGATCCCTCATAAAATCCTCAAAAGCTAGTTACAAAAATAAAATTGCCGAAGATTCCAAAAACACCCACAAGGCATTCTATAGTTATGTCATGAATCTAAATGCCAATGCTCAGATCTGCTCTGAGCTACAACAGAATGGCATTAAATATACTGATCCCAAGGATATTGCCAATATCCTGGCAGATCGATTTAGTGCCAACTTCATCCCCTTCTCACCCCCTAAAGGGTCCATCTCAATACCAAAAGATTGCCAAATTCTGATAATCACAGCCACACAGGTAGAAACAGCACTCTCCAAAGCTAAGAATACAGCATCCATGGGACCAGATGACATCCCAGGCTGTGTAATACATGAACTACAAAATGAACTGGCACCCCACCTAAGTGTCCTGTTTAATCATAGCCTCACCTCAGGCTTCATGCCCACTGAGTGGCGCACAGCTACAGTTATCCCACTCCACAAGGGAGGATCCGCCTTGGATCCCGGGAACTACCATCCCATCAGTCTGACAAGCCTGATCTGCAAGGGCATGGAATGCATTATCATGGAACTTACAAACAAAGACATTGGCAACCTTCAAACACTGGACCCCACCCAGTTTGGGTTTGTGAAGGGCCAATCTTGTCTCCTGAATCTCATTGACTTCTTCGAATCAGTCTCCAGTGCTGTGGACGAGGGTAAGGCAGCCCACACTTCCTATCTGGACCTTGCCAAGGCCTTCGACACCATTCCCCACTCTGGAATCATAGATAAACTTACTAAGCTGGACATAAATCCCTATGTCACTCAATGGGTTGCCAACTGGCTTACTGACAGAACCCAGACTGTAAAAGTAGCAGACTCTGAATCCAGCTCCAGACAAGTGACAAGTGGAGTACCTCAGGGTTCAGTCCTGGGACCACTCTTGTTTGGCATCTACTTCTCTGAAGTACAAGCCAACACTAAGGGACTCTGGCTAACAAAATTTGCAGATGACTGCAAACTGGGAGCCATTATAGAATCCCCAAATGATGTGGATATTCTGCAAAAGGGCCTTACAGAAACAGATGCATGGTGCCAGTGCCATGGGCTCAAGCTTAATGCCAAGAAATGTATAGTTATCCCCTTTGGAAAAAAACATGCACCCATGAACTACCACATAGGTGGCAGGACACTAAACATCGAAAGTGTGATGAGAGACTTAGGGACACAAGTGGACAGTGGTCTCACTTTCGATAACCACATCACCACAACAGTCAGGAAATCCTTCTATGTGGCACACCTCATCACTAAGGGCTTTTCATCCAGACAAAAAGAGGTCATTGTCCTACTGTACTCATCCCTCATTAGACTCATTATAGAGTATAATGCCTCATTTCGTATGTACCTCACAAGACATCTGTAACAGCTGGAAAAATCACAGAAATACCTCACTAAAAGAATCGCAGGCCTAAAGCAGATGCCATATGCTGACCGTCTAAAAAAACTCCAGCTATACTCTGTGGCATATCATCTACTCAGAGGCGATCTCTGCTTAACAAACAAGGCCATGTCAAACCCTGAGCTGTTGGACATGCTCCACTTAAAGAAATCCCAATCCCTCAGAGCCACACACTGCAGGGATCTAAACCTTATCATCACAATGAATAAAACATGCTGGAGGGATAGGTTCCTGACCCAGAGACTCCCCATACTCTGTAATAGACTGCCCATACATGTCAAGCAGAGCGCCTCATTGGCCCTCTTCAAAAGGAACCTTGATGATTGGATGGGAGATAGGAAATTCACCCTGGGGATCATGTCAGTCGCCCTGTTAGACAAGGGCCCAGAGAAGTAAATATTGTGGAAAGAAATTTCCAGGGAATTGTTATGGCTAGGCTTGCATAGGCCTTAGGGCCGATAGCCTAGTACCAACCTATGAACCTATGAACAAAGTGGTTAGAAAATCATACTATGTGTTCCCCCAAATTGCCAACGTCTTTGCATGTAGGTCAAAGGAGGTTCCCCTCTACTCATCAGTCATCAGACCCATCAGAGAGTACCACGACACACTTGCAATGAATCTGACTAGTCACCTTCAGCAGCTGAAAAGACCACTGAAGTACCTCAACAAGAGGATTACTGGCCTCAAACAGTTGTCCCATGCAACAAGACTGAAGTAACTCAATCTGTACTCTGTTGCATACTGTCTACTCAGGCAATCTCTGCCCAAAAGACAGGTCCATGTTCAATGCAGAACTGATGTACATGCTCTATCTGAAGTAAACCCAAGCTCACTGTGCCACATGCTCTAGGGATATAATAATCACAACAATAAATAGAACATATTGGAGGGATACATTACTAACTCACAGACTTCCCTTGCTTTGGAACAGGCTCCCAACCTACATTAAGCTGAGTCCCTCACTAACACTCTTCCAGAGGAGCCTTGATGAGTTTATGTGAAGCTGAACTGTCACACCCTGGATCACTTCATCAGCTCTACTACACAGAGGCATAGAGAACTAACCCCATGTGTGGTGACAGCTGCACGCTCTGGCCATACTAATATATGCCTTCAGGCAGATAACCTATTACCTACCTATGTACTTATATATGTAGGGGGAACACAGTATAATAAGCCAAAGATGGATGGTCAGAGATGTGTGTAAGAGGGTGACCATGACAGGGAGCCATCCAGGACTGTCCGACCCAGCACACATCCCAATGGCACAAAAGACATGAGGTGCACATCTCACCCACTGTACATAATAGCCACCAGTATCTGTAAGCATTACAGTGTATGTGGTGCATATGCCTGCTGTACAACATGACTGTACAATGAAGTACACATCTACTATCTATAGACATGTACCTGTCACATAGGTTCATAGGTATGTAGTAGACTATCTTAACAAAGGCATATATTAGCCTAGGCAAGTTGTGCAGCTTTCACCACCCCATTGGTTAGTCTCCTAAGCCCTAGTTCTAATAGTTAGTACCCTAAGCCCCTTTCTAGTGGGGCTGCTGATGTGATGCCTGGTGTGAATTGTCTGTTTCCCATCCACTCATCAAGGTACCTATTGAAGAGCGTCAACAAGGGGCTCTGTCTGATGTACATTGGAACTCTGTTCCACAGTAAGGCAAGTCTCTGGGATGGTACTCTATCCCACCAGCATGTTGTATTCATTGTTGTGATGAGGTTCATATCCCTGGAGTGTGTAGTGCGACTCAGTTTTGTTATCCTTAGATGGAGCATGTTCAACAGTTATGTGTTGGACATGGCTCTGTATGTTAGGCAGAGTGTGCCTCTGAGTAGGTGGCATGCAACGGAGAATAGATTTAGTTTTACCAGTTGTGTTGCATAACACAACTGTTTGAGGCCAGTGATCCTCTTGGTGAGGTACTTCTGTGGTCTCTGCAGCTGCTGTATATGCATAGTCGAGTACATCCAAAATGGTGCATTGTACTCAATGATGGGTCTGATGACTTAAAAGTAGAGGGCCACCACTACCTCTTTTGATCCTGATGCAAACCCTTTTGTTATTAGGTGGGCCACATAGGATTTCCTAATCACTTTGGCAACATGGTTGTCAATGAAAAGATGACTATCTACTTGTGTCCCCAGATCCCTTATTACCTTGTCAGTTTTTAAGGGGTAACACCTATGTGGTAGTTTGTGGGTACTTTGTTTTCCCCAAAGGGAATTACTATGCATTCTTTCACATTGAGCTTGAGGCCATGATTCTGACACCACACATCTGTCTCATAGAGTCCCTTCTGGAGAATATTTGTGTCATCCGGGGAATGTATTATGGCAAACACTTTACAGTTCCCAGCAAACTTAGTCAACCACAACCCTTCTGTGTTAGCATGTACTTCTGAGAAGTATATACCAAACAGGAGGGGCCCCAGGACTGAACCCTAGGAGACACCAGTTGTTACCGCTTTAGAGTGTGACTTGTAGCCAGCAACTCTTAATTTGTGGGATCAATCTGTAAGCCAGTTGCAATCCATCTTGTGATGCATGGATTTATGCCCAGGTTGGTGAGTTCATCTCCAATGGCAAGGTTCTATTGTGGCCCAACTCCTATGGAGTGGGAAGAACATTGCTGTGCAACATTCTATGGGTACATATCCTGTAGAGAGGAAACTACCACCCCTTAGACTAATGAGCCTGGTCTGCAAGGCTATGGAGCGTATCATCATGGAACTTACAAACAATGACATTGGTAATCTCCAAACTCAGGACCCCGCCCAGTTTGGGTTTGTAAAAGGCAGATCATGTCTCCTAAACCTGATAGACTTCTTTGAAGCAGTCACCAAAGCCATAGATGAGGGTAAGGGGGTTCACACAGCCTATCTAGATCTCGCCAAGGCTTTCAACACCATCCCCCACTCTGGAATTATAGATAAACTCACTAAACTAGGTATAAATCCCTATGTCACAAGATGGGTTGCCAACTGGTTCACTGACAGAACCCACACTGTGAAAGTAGCAGACTCCAAATCCAACTTCAGAGCAGTGACAAGTGGAGTACCACAGGGTTCAGTCCTGGGTCCTCTCCTGTTTGGTATCTACTTCTCAGAAGTACAGGCCAACACAGAAGGTCTTTGGCTAACAAAGTTCGCAGATGACTGCAAACTAGGAGCCATAATCAAAACTCCAAAAGATGTGGACATCCTACACAAGGGCCTTGCTGAGACAGATGCCTGGTGTCAAAGCCGTGGCCTCAAGCTCAATGCCAAAAAGTGCATTGTCACCCCCTTTGGTAAAACCTCTGTACCCATGAACTACAACATAGGCGGTTGTATACTTAACAGCGAAAGTGTGATAAAAGACCTTGGGACACAGGTGGACAGTAGTCTCTCCTTTGATAATCACATCAGCACAGTAGTCAGGAAATCCTTCTATGTGGTACACCTCATCACAAAAAGTTTCTCATGCAGAAAAAAATAGGTAATTTTTCCCCTCTAGTCATCACTCATTAGATCCATTATAGAGTACAACGCCCCTTTTGATATGTACCTCACAAGACATCTACAACAACTGGAAAGGCCACAGAAAAAACTCACAAAGAGGATTACTGGCCACAAACACATGCCCTACACAGACCGTCTCAAAAAACTACAGCTTTACTCCGTCACATATCACCTACTCAGAGGTGATCTCTGCCTAGCATACAAAGCTATGTCAAACCCAGAGCTATTGGACATGCTCCACTTAAAGAAATCCCAATCCGTCTGAGCTACACGCTAAACCTTGTCACCACAATAAACAGAACATGCCAGAGGGATAGATTCCTGTCCCAGAGACTTCCCATACTCTGGACAAACTACCTATCTATATCAAACAAAGCTCCTCATTAGCACTCTTCAAGAAAAATCTTGATGATTGGGTGGGAAATAGGAAATTCACCCCAGGGATCACTTCTGTGCCTCTGCTCGACAGTGGAACAGGAAAATAAATTTCTTGGGTGGCAAAAGCCAGGGTACCTCTTTGGCTGGGCTTGTATAGGCCCTAGGGCAGATAACCTAGTACCTACCTATGAACCTATGAACCATTGAGCCGTGCCTAAAAAAGGTAATATGGTGACAGCAAGAGCCTTGGCCAGTATTCAGAAGCATAGGGGTGACAGGTGCAAACCATCTCTAGTGAAGCAATGAGGCTTGTCTATCATGTCATCACAGGCAGCCAGAGACTATATCCCCTTTGAATCACACCAGAAGCTCAGCCAATTGTTAAAGTTTATCATCTTTCTGTTATATTGCAGTATCATATAGGTGAAGGTAAGATGCTACTCAAGGTCAGGGTCATACCAGCATGGGCTACATGATCATAAAGCTACTATATATCTCTTGTCTTGTTGTCCTGGGAGGTATGTCTCAGATCATTCACACTGACATGTACAAAGAACACGTCATATATGTACATGTTCTGGAGTGATGTAAGTGCGTGTATTATGTGGCGGATCATAACACCTGACAGACAACTGACAGTAACCTTCCCCTTGTCCAGCCGAGTGAGTGGAACATCTGTGTGCCTGACTATGGAGTCACCTATTACTAGTGTGTTGGGTATGTTGTTTTGCCTTTAGGCCTGTTGTGAGGCACACTGCTTTGGTGTTTTATGTGTTTTCTGGCGTGTGCTTGGAGGTGCATGTTGCTTGCTTGTCTGCTTAGGAGGACACTCTCTCTTTTTCAGATTAATATTTGTATTCTCCGAGTGTGGTAATGGGTATTTATGTATGTGTTTTGCTGGTGCTTATATTGTAGGTCTATGTGAGACTGTTGGTGTTGTGGTTGTATGACCCTACTCCTCTTGACTGTATTGTCCAGTATTGGGTTGACAGAGCTTAGCCACCGGTTTGACCCTGTGTGTGCCAGCATGTGGTGCATCAACCCATATATGATATGGTCATGGCCTACGCATACAATACACTCACAATACACCTAGTATGATAAGCCTGCTGAGGTTAGCAAATGTGAATAAAACCTTTGGGCAAACTGTCAGCGAGTAATGTCTGTATTGCACCCTGTGACTCCATATTGCTGGCTGAAGTGTAAAGACATACTTAGTTTGGATTAAGAACCCCGCACTTGCCAACTGTGAGTGTGTGTGTCTGTCTCTCCCTGGGGAGAGAGCAACCTTTTTGGAAACTGCTCACACCCCTTAAAAGTGGTATACTCATCTTTGCCATCTGATGATGTCACCATCCTACAAATATACCTGTGGAAAGGTGAAATTCCAATAATGTGTATAGTATGTTGTGTAAATGCATACTACTATAGTATCATAATGTAATAAGGTAAGGGTTTGAATCTTGCACTTGTCAAGCATGTGTGTGTCTCCCTGGGGAAGAGTAACCTTTTTTGGAGACTACACACACCCCTTAAAAGTGGTATACTCATCTTTGTCAAGTCTGATGATGTCACCATCCTACAAATATAACTGTGGAAAGCTGAAATCACAGTACTTTGTATAGTGTGTTGTGGAAATGCATGTTACTATAGTATCATAGTGTAGTTAGGTAGGGGGTTTAAATCCTGCACCTGCCAACTGTGAGTGTGTGTATCTCCTTGGGGAAGAGTAAACTTTTTGGGGACTATTCACACCCCTTAAAAGTGGTATACTCATCTTTGTCATGTCTGTTGATGTCACCATCCTACAAATATACCTGTGGAAAGGTGAAATCCCAGTAATGTGTATAACACGTTGTGTAGATGTGTACTGTTGTAGTATCGTAATGTAGTTAGGTAGGGGTTTGAATCCTATGCTTGTCAATTGTGTGTGTGTGTCTTCCTGGAGAGGAGCAACCATTTTAGATACTACTCAAACCCCTTAAAAGGGGTATACTCATCTTTGTCAAGTCTGATGATGTCACCATCCTACAAATATACCTGTGGAAAAATTAAATCCCAGTAATGTGTATAATGTGTCATGGAAATGTGTACTGCTGTAGTATCAGAATGTAATTAAGTAGGGGTTAGAATCCTGCACTTGCTAACTGTGTGTGTCCCCTGGGGAGGAGCAACCTTTTTGGAGACTACTCACACCCCTTAAAAGTGGTATACTCATCTTTGTCAAGTCTGATGATGTCACTATCCTACAAATAAACCTGTGGAAAGAAGAATTCAGAGTAATGTGTATAGCATGTTGTGTAAATGTGTACTGCTGTAGTATCATAATGTAGTTAGGAAGGAGTTTGAATCTCGCACTTGCTGAGAGTGTGTGTCAATGTGGAGGGGTTTTTGATTTTTCTAGTGTATGACATATCACAATGACAGCTGTATGTGCATTACACATGTAAAGTAGCTGTGGGGCAAAGCCATATACATACATGTGACCTCATTTGTTTCATAGGTGGGTACTCTGATTTCTCCATGAAAGTATCTGTTATCTTTGCCAGAGCGTCCTGGCGCTTTCCAGACCTTAGGTCACTTCTGTATGCTTGTGACAAGCTTAGCTACTGCAGTGATCCCTGGGCTACGTCTTCTGTTTCGCATCCACTCATCACGGTTTCTATTGAAGAGTGTGAGTGAGGGTTTATGCTTGAGGTATATTTGAATCCTGTTCCAAAGCACGCAAAATCTGTTAAAGATGACTAATCATTATAGGTGTGCAACAACCTCTGTGGATCTGCATGCAAACCCTTTATTGCTTATGTGCTCCACAGAGGAATTTCCAAAACCCTTTGGTAATGTGATTATCAAAGGAGAGATGACTAAACACATGGCTCTATGTATACATTAGTACCTGTTCCACATTTTGGGGGCTACTACCTATGTTGTACTCTGGGGATACTTTGTTTTCTAAAAGTGGCTAACTATGCTTTCTTTGGCTTATAGCTTTACAGCATTAGTTGGACACCAGGTATCTGTCTCTATGATACTCTTTTGGAGGATGTGTGTGTCATCTGGAGAATAAAGTATAGCCCACAGTATGCATGTTCATCAGACATGGGCAGACATATCCCTACTGTGTTTGCTTGTACCTAAGAAAGATATATGCCAAACAGGAGTGGTCCCAGGACTGAGTGCAGGTGAATACCAGTTGTTACTGGCATAGAATAGTACATGAAGGCTGCAAATGTTACTGTGTGTCCTACATCTGTGCATCAGTTGTCAAGCTATCAACTAACAATTGTTTATGGGCAGGCTGTTGAGGTTATGTATAATACCAGAATGTGGGATGGGTATGAATTGCTGGTGAGCTATAGCTTGGCTGTGTTGACCTCCCCTCCCTCACCTATAGCCTTGTTGACTGGCTTGAAGTCTACTAGGTGTAGGAGCCATGATCTGGCCTTTAGAGAACCTAAGTGGGTATGGTACAGTGTTTGCAGTCTCTGTTAATGAGTTCCATAATGCTGTGCTCCATAACCTCCCAGATAACATTTGTCTGGCTTATAGGGTGAGAGTTTCCAGGACTTGTTGTAGTTCCACCCTTAATCAATTTATGTTAACATTTGCACTGGGTGTGATGAGGGTGAACACATTTAAGAATAAAGTATATTAGAGTGTCAGGCAAGGTTTGAAGGTTAGTAGACCAAGACAGATAGGCAGAATTAAGTTGGTTTGTACATGTGCTGAGGAGGGATGCAGAGTATATTGTGAAATCGATGCTAAGGATGAAGCCGCCAGGTAACAGGAAAAGAGGAAAGTCTAAGATGAGGTTTATGGCTGTGGTGAGAGAGGACATGCAGGTGGATGGTGTGACAGCACAAGGTGCAGAGGGCAAGAAGACATGGAAACAGATGATATACTGTGGCAACCCCTAATGGGAGCATCCAAAAGGAGGAGAAGAAGATGTTGTAGCTCAACCCTTGTGGACTGTGAACACCATTACCGTGCATCATTCCACAAGTATGTAACCTATATAGAGGCTGTATCTGGACAGAGTGTTTAGGTGAGTGGTAACTTCATATGTCAGCTTGTGTATGACACAGCCAGGGACACTGTCCAGTACCATTGCCATTGTGGTTTGGACTTTGGTAAAGAGATGTTTTAACTAGAGTGTCTGTGAATCATCAGGTTTTACATTCTTCAGGTCTGGAAATGTGGCCCTTGTTTAATGACAGGGTGGTGAAATCAGCATTCAAACTGTCTGACAAGAAATTGGTAATGTCAGTCAGATAAGTGTACTTTGTGACCATCTACATTAACTGTGACCCAATATGAGATTTCCACTGTAGATTATAAACAACACTAAAGAAAGCTTTAGTGTTGTCTTTGGAATCCTTGCCATTTTGTATTTTGAAGCTTCCATTGTATGTTTAATGAGGGCTTGTATTTTCCCAATGATACTGACCAGAGAGGTTATCCCTTCTTGGTATGTAACTCTTTTTTGGTACAACTTCTCACCTTCTATAATATATTTAGTTTATAGCAGGGGTCCATGAGACTAATGCACTTTTACTGTATAAGTGAGAATTTCTTGCGTTTGTGATAGCACGGCCCATGCAACCCTGTAGGTGAACAGTGTGCATTACAAAAGGATTATGCAGCTGGGACAGTGTTAACCTTAGTAATGCAAACCAATGACAGATAGCAACAACAGTATCACCCACAGAACAGTGTCAACCCGTGTCATACATACACATGCATACTCGAGTTCCAAATTGTGTGTAGTACAATGCATACTGGCCACCAATAGAAACTATGGAGTGTTAACTCTGGCCAATACAGGGCATGTCACCCTGCCCATGTGTCCAATATGCATGTACATGCATACAGTGCACCTCCACCATGTTCACAAATGGACACCTGTAAATGTGTGTTGCACGTACCCCACACTTACCGTACACTGTATAATGCATGCTGACACAACTACACACATCAGCCAAGTGGCACATGGGCAAACAAAACACAATTGGAATAAACACTGGTGAAAACAATACAACATTGCTAATTACAGCTTTAATGCATCATGCCTGCTCAGCTACACCTTTAAGGATATCATTACACTTTACTGCTGACAACATGCTACACATCCAACCATTGCTATACTTTATTAAAGTCACCCTGTGCATCAGCACCATGTTAGCCTGTTCCTGCATCAATGTTACAGATGACAGGAGGTGACACAGGTTTCATCATATGCACAGGGTGTGTTGTTGGTTTGCCAGAGGCCTACACTGAACCATACAATCGACATGTGTGTGTGAGTATGTGTGTGAGGGCCATGAGTACTGTTATGGGCCAATGTTGATGTCATGTGTGCGGGTATGTGTTTGCCCTAGGTTTCTGGTTTATGTGTGTGTGCGTCTGCATGCACACAGTTCCACCATGTGGCTGCCATATACTGGGATTTGTGAGACAGCTACAGACTGTACCTGGCAGGCTTTACAGATCACCATCTATGGTCATGGATACGGAACCTGTGCCTGGCAGGAGTGCTACAGACAGTAACAGGTACTAATCCAGATTGGGTACTATCTGAAGAGGTTGACAAATATCCACTGGATCCAGGTCCCTGTTGGGACTGGCCAGAGCCATGTGCACATGGTCTGCTAGGATGGTCTATGGACAACCCCCCCCCAACATTGCCGGGGCTGGTACTGGCACTACTGGAGCAGCTGGGACTTGCTGGACATCCACGGTGACCTCCAGCTGGTGATGTTGCTGGCATACATCTACGTCAACATCTCAACCATCCCGCACTGTCCCGACACATGGACATGACATTGTGGAGGGAATCAAATGTCTCATCCCAATGTCTATCAATGACCTCAGTGTAGTTACATATGACACCTGCTAGGTCATGAATACTGTCATTTACAGAGGTGTAATGAGCCCTCTGTGCCCTTAGCCCCTGTCTGGTGTATTGCTCTATTCATGTCTGTGCCTCCATGACAGCCTGGAACATGCGTGTGGTTGAAAGAGGTGTGGCATGTCTGCCAGGAGCATGATGATCAGCAGTGCTCTGATGAGAACCCCTGGGCATCTGCCTATGTGGTACCATTCCAGACATCTGGCTATGGCTGCTGTGTCCTGATACATGTGCCATAGATACCATACTGTTCTGGCCAGTGCCTACCGTACACTGTCCCTCAGCTAAGGGCAATGGTGATGATGGATGTACAGGCAGTATGACTGTGTGCATGGATGTGGTGGAGACTTGTGTACTGTCAGTTGATGGCCCAACAATAGACCCTGACAACCCTGCCTGTGCCTCAACACACCTATCCTCATGATCACTGTCTGTCTCAGTGACATCAGGTTCCCCACTGTACTGAACCTGCCCCACCTCACCACCTGTGAGAGGAAAACAGGAAACACACTTTAAGACCTGAACATTACTTCAACCACATGCTCAAATGTGCACATGCACACATGCACACTTGCACACATGCATACATGCACACACACAAAAGTACACTCCTCCCAAAAACTGACACACACAACACCAGCAATCACAGAACATACACAATAGCAGGTGATGGTGGGGTACAGTATCACAAGCAAAACAGTCATATCACACATGTCAGCATGCAGGACATGTGTTGCTCAACAGCATGCAGTGCAAGTGTAGTCAGTCCTTGTTACTAACAGTATACATGGCTTTGATGCATGTGTTTTGTTATTAGGTGATGGTCCTCCCCCTGGCACACAATGCATACATGGACACAACATTGCTGTGCAGGTACTCATAACCCTGTAATGTACTGTGCACCATAACTTCCAGTTGTACATACCATTGCTGGATGTTTATCTGTGTGTCAGATAGGTATCTAATGCTGATTACAGCCTCTGTGTCTTTAGCAAATAATTGTGGACACATTTTTAGCACATGCATGATGAGTATTCACACAACATCATCAGTGGTGCATGGATAATTGATGGAATACCATTCGGCCACATACCCAATGTACAGTACTTATGGTGAGTGTAGATCATATTGTGGACATGCCAGTCTCATCCATGACATGGCATGCTAAAACACAACTGCATATTTAAACACTACACATACCCAATATGTGTCATATGACCTAGCCACTCAATAGCATCACAAGACATATATGTGTCAGTTGTGCAAATGGTGATTGGTATGCATACTGTTTAGAGGTGCATGTGTGCACACACACATCATTATGGTGTGTAGAAATGACAGCTATGTGTAGTACTGTAGTTACAATAACTGGATGAGGTATAGTACCATAGGCCATCATCATGAAGCATCAGGTGGTCACTCAAGGCTACAAATGTTTCACAAACCAGCACTAATCATGCTGTGCCGGAACTGTACTACCTTGGCTAAATTCACCATTTCACAACCAGTTGTTACGTGAGTTTGTAAGGAGGCCAATAAGGAGCATTCCCTGACATGAATGTGTAGTGTGTTGCAGAGTGTTTAAATGCCCCAGGATAGGCTCTACACCTCAGGTATATTATGTGTAATGTGTGGATGAGATTTTGGATACTGGAGTGTGTCTTTACAGAGGGTTTGGGAATCCTTTATGTGTAGCATGCTAAAATGATCTGTGTATGACATAGATGTGTATGTTATGTGCATGTTGAGTATCAGCTGCGCCTATCCAATGGTCACTACAGTCTAGCCACATTTGTTTGAGATGGTCTGGGTATTGCATGTGTTTGAGGCAGCTAATCACATTAGTGAGATGTGCGTGCTCTTACACCAAACATGCACAGCATGCATTATGGGTAGGTGTGTTACATGTGTACATGGCCTACACCTTAACTATGACATGCACTTTTTATTTACAATAATAAATGTAGAACACACTCACCAGCATCTGTCCGCTGCTTTGATGTCACCCCAGAGGTACCTACATAGAGATGAGACAGTTTGTCAGTGGCCATAACTGTGCATTGCTACTGTGTGTTTGCGATCTTACAGTACAACAGTTTACATTCACAGGGCTACATATTATGTTCCAAATGATCAGTATTGCACAACAACAGGCTCCACATCTTTGAACGACACACTCCACATCTTACATATGCATGATCTACCAATACAGATAACACTAGTCTACAGATATGCCATTTTACCTGCATGCTCCATGTGTGCTTGCTGGGTGGCTCCAACCTCCATCATGGTATATGTCTGCTACTGTTGTTGTTGGGCAGGTGCCACTAGGCTCATGAAAAGCTCCTCCACTCTGGTGAGGGGGGGATAGATATTAACACCGCCCCCTGTTGCAAGCTGTTCTCCATGCACATCAGTGGCACGCTGACGGACATGTTTGAGAAGATCACTGCAGTGGTGGCATACCTGCTCATATGTGCAGTTATGCAGGTCCACCTCTTTGACCCTGCAGACAAGATCTTGCCACATTGCAGTATGCTCCTGGCTGATTCATGAAAACATTAAATGGTAGTGCTGAATCAGACTGCTAGTGATGATATCATCTTCAGCACTACTGTAACTCAGGTTCCTGTGGTGGGCCATGATCCCTGGAAGACATAAATACAAAAATATGTCTGAGCAAGTCATATGGCACATTTAACATTATAGAGTACAGATATCACTGAACTGACATATATAGCAACCTATAAGCTAATCGACAGTGAAACACTGTAATTGCCACTTATCCCTGCTCACCCCACAACTGCTTGAAAGTGCCTTGCTCACTCTCTATCTAATGAACCATGTTCTGCACAGCAACAAAATAAAATCATTATATAAGGCTATACAAGAGTACCTGGCACACTGTATGCAACAGGATGCACCACCTAGCCACAGCAGATATACATCAAGCTAATGTGTAAAGAAATATATCATCCATCACAATCAGTGTAAGGTCCAGTAAATGCATTACTATTATACCACACAACTTGTTAATGCCAAACCCGTGGCCAAAATGTGTGTACAATTGGGAATATAGGTCATATACTGCTGTAGTACACTATGACTGTTGCTAGATACGCAGATATATGTATTTCCAGTCAAAGGACATGTTACAGACATACCCACACACACACATTAGACATAATTACAGGACACAAACGTATGACAACCCAGATAAGCTTTCAGTGTGTACTATACAGTACTGTGTGTCAGTACTGTATAGTACTGACACACAGTACTGTATAGTACAGTACTGTGTGTCAGTACTTACACAACCTTAATCTTAAGAAATGTAATTTGTGATGAATACAGGGACCACACCAAACAATGGAGGCAAGCAATGTGGACATACACCATACTTTGCTGTACAGGCCCAGAGCTTCAATTAGTACTACAGTACACACAGGATTTGCATTCAACATCGGTACCAATCAATAATCATAGATGTAGTGCTTTAGCCTCCAATGACACACCCTAGTTAAAACCAAGGGACTTAATCACACTGTATGCAATAGCACTTGTTTTGCCTAGCAACAGCATACACAACTTTTGCTAGGATCAAAGCAAGGACCCATAATAGCATAACATAAACAGTTTCCCACTAAGCTATCCCACAGATACATATCTTTGACGTATTCATAAACATATTGACCATCACAGTCAGTCAACAGTACAGAGAATCTATTGCAACAAGTAGATGTAGGTGTGTATGAGTATATATATATATATATTTATATATATATATATATATATATATATATATATATATATATATATATATATATATATATATATATATATATATATATATATATATATATATATATATATATATATATATATATATATATATATATATATATATATATATATATATATATATATATATATATATATATATATATATATAAAGAACTAAACTTGACAATAAAGCATTTAAAAAATAGTAAATCACACCAACAACTCTTGTAGAACTTTGCTTTGTCTTATTTATTATCAAGACTTCTTCAGAAAGACATGTTTCATAAGTATGAGCAACCATTTTCACTTCCTTTATATACATTAGTTCAAGCAGGTCATTTAAAATAACAACAGTTCCTGTTGTTAATTTAAATGGCCTGCTTGAACTAATGTATATAAAGGAAGTGGAAATGGTTGCTCATACTTATGAAACGTCTTTCTGAAGAAGTCTTGATAATAAATAAGACGAAAGCGCTAAAGTTCTACCAGAGTTGTTGGTGTGATTTACTATTTTTTTGAATGCTTTTATTGTCACGAAGTTCAGTTCTTAGTTAAAATTTCTTCTCTTCGTTCAATTTTTTTTAGTGCGGTTAATTATATATATATATATATATATATATATATATATATATATATATATACACACATATACATTTTACCTTTCATAGTGAGAATATCAATTATACAAAGGATGTAAGGTGTACAGTAATGTAATAAAATCGCACAGTCTTGGGATAAATGCATTGAAGGTGTTCACAGCCCAGGTAGCTTTAGCAGGCCTTACTGGCTTCAACATTCCAAACTGAACAAACCACCCACAGTGTTTAACCACCACATGTCAAATACCAGCACTGTATGCTGTCTTGTTTGTCACACACTAAAACCTACATACAAATATGTGCATACTAACCTTCACCAACATATATATCTCCCCCCTTCACAAACAGTTGCAATATGTCCCCTGCACATATACAGATGTGAATATATATGACACATATATATTTTTCCATATGTGTGTGGCATAAACACACATGGTCCACACTGTTGTAAGTCCCTGGACCTCACAGCTGAACTGTTGGACCTTGCTGCAACACAAACAGGTGTCACATATGAACACAGACTAACATTAGGGGGGTATATATGGCAACAGATGCTAGATAAACATACTAGACTGCTACAGCCTCTCTTCCCATGCTTGCACGAGGGGGGCCAAGCCCCATCCCCTGCAACGTTTCCACCCGAGGTGGCACAGGGCCAGTGGAGGAGGAGGTCCCAGGCTGGGCACCAGATCTGCTGGTGCCAGGTGCCATGGCCAGCTGAGGTGGGACAGGTGGGTCCGCTGGGACCGGCCTTCCCATACAAACTATGTTTTGGAGAGTTTAATAAAGATATGGGTTAGTAACAGTCAACAGCATTGCCAATTAGTTATAACAGCATGCAGAAGTATTCCCATTAACCCAACACACCAGATTTTCAAGAGTTGAAAAGCAAGCATGACACATGCATTTTCGTACAATAGTGGACATTACAACAACATGCAGGTTCAGTTGAGGGCAACAGGCCACCAATATTGTAGTATTTTAACAGGGCACATGCATAGAAATAAATGCAAATATTTATAAACCAATAGGACATATGTCCAAACAAATGTTTTGAGATTAGATACACCGTTTGAGGTGTGGAATTGCATTTTTTATGCACATACAGTAGTGTGGAAAAAGATAGTTCAATTAACAACTTATATATCCTTCTTGTTTTCACTACATTTTTATTAACTGCAGTTATATGTCCCTTGCATGTATTATTACACTACCCAATGTCCTTATATTGTGCAATTGGATTTTGCTAGATCATTATATACATGAGCTTTATCTTACATACAAACTGTCCAAGATGCAGATGCTACTACAACATATTTTGAGAGCTGCTCACACACACTACTGCTAAGATGGTACACTGACAGATCTACTTTCATATAATTATCTAGATATGTTCAGGTGAAAGTATCAGTTATATGTTAACAGCTCCCTACATTTCTGGCAGCACACTGACATTTCTGGGTAACAGAATACCAAACTACTCATGTGCCAGATTAACCTGTACATGCTGGCCATGAACCAACAGTTGAGGGCTGTAAATATGCATAAAAGCTACTGGCACTCCCTTCATCCACATTATATGGGCCTACCCAAGTGTGGGTTGACACTGCTTAATACAACACTACTATTTGTAGAATGCAACAGTACAACAACATATCAAAGAAAATGACACAGACGCACTCCATGAATCATACATTTATTAAAGGATTATTACACCTTTACTTATTGGGTTAAAAGACTTTTTGAAGGCTTTCTCATTTATTTTATATAAGAGTACATGCAGAATAATTACTAACCTGCCTCATGACGCAGCCTTTGCAGCCTATCTTCATGGGCTTGCAGGTTCATAGCCTGGTCACCTGCAGCTGTGAAGTAAATGCAGTGATATTGAGACATACCTATCCATAGTATAGACAAGCATAGCAATTCTTAACTACTTAATACAATGGCTACTTACTCAGTACTTGGACATTAGGCATCCTACGGGATTCCTGGATCCACTGGTCCAGTTCATCCCCCCAACGTTGCTTCAGGTCAGAATAATGGTGCCTGATCTGCTCACCAGTCTGAGGAACACCAGTGGCACTAGCAAGATCATGGGAAAGACTGTTCCAGGCCTCCATTTTATATTGGGTACCTTGGTACTGGCCCCGCAGGAGTCTTTCCTCATGTTTGTGGACAAGGAGCCAAACCATAATTCTGGTCTCCTGGATGCCTCAGCGTTGAACTCTAAATATAGTGCTTTCACCAACACCAGTCATGCTGACTGCAGAAGGAAGCTACAACCAGTTATAGCAAGTATTCCCGCCTGTGGAGCTTAAATATGCCTCATTTCCCACACTTATTTGTGATTGGCCAGTTTTGGAAAAACTCAGCTGTAGGCATGCCTGCTTAGCTGATGCTGGCAATGTTTAAAATTATTTTTATAAATATGTGCCTGTTGAAAGTGCATGCTTATGAAATGGTGTCATGACTTAGTGGTTAAGTACTGTGACTATAGTGCACAGTATCCTGAGTTCAAGCCCTGTCACTGCTTTTTATTTTCCTGCAGGGCAGACCTGACTGGTTAAGGAACAGTAAAGCAGCTGTGAGCGTGTTTACCCGACTTTGCCCGACGTTGCGCTAGTTAGCACGGTGCGCAGCTACTTGCAAATACGTTGCGGTTGCGCTGATTAGCGTGGTGCACAGCTATGCGCAATTGTATTTAAATATGCTCAATAATGTTAAAATGTGCTTAGCAGTGCTTTATATTGCTTAAAATAGTGTACTCATGCCTCGGAATGCATAACCATTTCACCTTCATGTGTGTATATATATATATATATATATATATGGGTCTACCTGACATGGTCGATAGTTCATATGATCGACACTCATTTGGTCGACAGTCCATTTGGTCGACAAGCAGATTTGCCCCCTTCCCCAATGTTGTGCAACCCTGGAGTTAATATATATAGTTAGAGGGGGTGTGGGGGGCGAAGCCCCCCACCTACAATGCTTGTCGATCAAATGAACTGTCGACCAAATAAACTGTCGACCATATGAACTGTCGACCATGTCAGGTAGACCCATATATATATATATATATATATATATATATATATATATATAAAATTCGTTCACTACTACATTTAACATTTCAATGCTTTTTACAAAACATATACATAAAAAATGTCAGGAAATATTTTTGCATACAGATTTCCCACAGAGAATGGAACGTGCAGTAGGGGGATTTGAACCAGGAATGCCTTCTCTTTGTGCGAAGGCTCTAACCACTACACTATCACTGTCTTACTTAATTTGCATGTATTTTTCTTATTATCCTCTTCTGTTGTCTAAGCTCCTAACTGTAGCTAAGCAATGGGCAAACTCGCGCAAACCTTCGCAACTATGAGCAGCTATATTGGAAGAAAAAAAATTGTTATTTTTAATTTTGTAAGTTGTTTAACATGTGGGGGAGTGTAGTGTTACATTGTATACATGTGAGCAGACTCTCTCATATAACTGGAAGTTGCAGCATTTCTTCATTGCAGGGGTGTGGATTTTTGGACTGCTCGGCAGTCCAACACGCCCCTTACACTCATCCACGCTCTGTGTAAGCTTTAGAGTTGAGGTAGTGCACCCTCATTAATATGCATGGTGCGCTGCCATCATACTCTTACACTGGCGCTTCCATGTAAGACTAATCTAGTCTTACACGGAACATTAATAAATCCGAGGGATTATTGTTTAAATGTTTCATGACATCTATTTATCTATTATTATTGCATTTTCACTGAATGAAAATAGATGATTCAGGAAGGAAATTGATCTTTTTGTGAGGCACATATAAGGAATCTTTAACTGCGCTACAGCAATTTTTTACCTTTTCAAGATGACAGTAGATGAGATTCAAGATTGCATATAGTTATTGAACAAAAATAAGACATTTTATTTATCTCTTAGTGTTTTAATGAACGTATAAAAATGAGAAATATGTAAGTTAAACATCAACTTTTGGACATATAATACTTCTCTTATTTTTTCAGACATACATACCGGTTTTAAAGGATATAGACTTGTGTTCACTTTGCTGTTAATGACAATTTTGTTTAATCGAAGAAGAGGGGTTTGGGCTTTATAGAATAGTAGATGGATGGGTTTGCTTGCATAGTTAGATTACTCAGGCAGGGAATGTTAGACTCCATGAGGGTTTTGAAGGATTTTAGTAAGTGTTTAGTTACAGTAAAAGTTTTTTTTTTTTTTTTTGTGAATGTCCACAATAACAATCATCATGTATCTAATTAAACTTCTAAGTATAAATGTCAGTAAGGCTATTAATAAGCAGTTCTTTAACAAAGAAGAAATATTGGGTCTATTCTCTTCATTGAAAGTACATCACTTTGAAAAAAAGAAGTAGATCCACACTTACGCAAAAGTGCACTTAACTGAAAGTGCACTTCTGCGAAGAATGGTTCAATGAACCCTTGAGGAACACTGAGACACTGAAACACACTACTGTGGGGAAAAGGGAGTTTACCTTTTTCCCCACTGTACTGTAATCTCGGAGTTGGGATATTTAAGTAGGGGGGTGTGGGGGCACAACTCCCCCACATGAGGGTGCAGGAGGCCTTGCACCCCTGGAAAAACATTGTTTTGATGTTTTTTAATGGTTTGTTGAACTGTTCTTTGCAAAAGTGCACTTTCAGTTAAGTGCACTTTCGCGTAAGTATGGGTCTACTATTCTTTTTCGAAGAAGTGTTTTTTCGATGAAGTACAGTAGACCCATGATATTACACCGGGTCCATATAGTTAATTGTAGGATAGTTAGAACTACACTGTTGACCTGTATGACAAATGACGTTTATTAACTGTATTTCCATAAACTGTAATGGATTGAATAAGGGTTGCAAGAGGGGAAGTCTAAACATATATTAGATTTTATTTAACTCTCAAGTTATTTACTTTTTACAAGAAAGACACCTGTTGACAGAAGATAAAGACAGACTTAATATTAAGTATTACTCGATATTATGTAGTTCACAATATAAGTTAAAAAAGAGGAGTTGTTATATTATGGAAAACATTTTTGCCCATGCTTAAAATCATTGACACATATACGGATGATAAAGTTATGCTTTGTTCTGTTACACAAGAATATATAAATGGTCTTTCAGCTTTTCCCAGTTAGGTTAGGGGTCGCAACAGCAGAACTCCAGTCCACTAATGATTGGCAGTGGGTTTTTACGGTGCCGAGTTGGCAGCCCAATGCCCAACCTTCAAAGAAGGCACACCCATTCACACACACACCTACCTGCATGTCTTTCAAATGTCACTCGACCATGGGGAGGACATGCAGCCTCCACACAGAAGGCACTCCAGCTGAGAATCGAATGGGATAACATCTTGCTGTGAGGCAACATCGCTAACCGCTACACCACCAAAACAAGAATATAATAAGAGAATATTAACCCTTATTAACTTATATTGGTTTCTTGAAATGAGATTTAAAACTATTGAACAAATTCTATAACTAGTAATTTAAATTTCAAAAGGCATCATACTAGCAGGATATTTTAATTCTATATTGTCACCAAAGGATACTAATACATCAGGTAAATGGAAAATACAGGCATCAGCAAAGGCACTGTTAAAGTTCACCAAACTATTTCACTTTAGGGATATAAATGATTTCTCAGATCCATAATCAGTTTTCTTTACTCATTACTCACATAGACATAAAACACAATCGAGAGTTGATAGATTATATGTCTGCAATGAGTTGACAGATAAACTAGGCAAAGTTAAAGTGGCATCTCACCCCTTTCAGATGACAATGCAGTCACTTTTGAGATGTTTTTAAAATCTAACAATAGCAGTAAAATGAGGAGGATACCAACATATATAACTTGCCTAAAGGATTTTAAGGACTTTTTATTAAAGAAATTCTTTATTTTATAGAAATTAACAATACAGGGGATATTTCAGAAATCTATCTGTGGGATGCACTAAAGTCATATCTTTTTCGTATAGTGACCAATTCGTTATCAATTAAAAAAAAAAAAAAAACAGGACAAAGAACTGTATAAGATGCAAGAGAAACTTGACAAATTAAAACTGGAAAACCAGATGGGTAACAATAATAACATAGAAGAGATTAATAATCTACATAAAAAGTATTTGGAAATTTTAAATCATAAAACTGGGATTGATCTAGAAAAGTTTAAGATAACGTCTATATTAACCCAAAATCTATGCATAAATTAGCTAAGCGAACAAAACTGCCTAGCAAGTCTTACCATTTAAAGGAGACTTATTCACATAAGAGAAAGAGAAGAATTAAGTGAAAAAACAGAAGATATTTTAACGGAATTCAGAAATTATTACAATCAAATCAATTAATATAATGTAATAACAGAACCAGAAGGGATAATCAAAACTTTTATAAAAATATAAAAAAATAATCTGATGACCAAGTGAAAATAATTGATAAATCTGTCTCAATGTCTGAATTTCAAACTCAAATTAACAAATTAAAACCTAACAAGGCACCAGGTAATGATGGAATTATACCAGAACTCTATAAGTTATTACATAAAGAAGCCTTAAACATATTGCACAACATTTTTTCCTATAGTTAAAGAGTTAACAAAAGTTCCTCCCTCCTCAAAATATACTATCTCTCCAATTTTAAAAACTAACAAATATCCAACTGAATGTTCTTCATACAGGCCAATTTCACTTTTAAATGTAAATTATAAATTATTCATGACAATTCATGCTAATAGATTAAGTTACATTCTACCTTCCATGACTAATGAGAATGAAACTTGTTTTATTCTAAATATAAATACTTATGACAATATCAGAAGAATAATCACAATAATTGACCATGTAAACAAAATAAAAGAGAATCTAACATTAGTGAGTCTAGATATTAATAGTGCTTTTGACTCTGTGAATTGGAAATATCTTTTGTTAGTCTTACTGGAATGTAATTTTCAAGTATTTTTTCACATCTTATAAATCTACTTTATGGCAATTGTTTTGCATATATTAAAATAGGTACTTTTACTTCTGATTCAATACAAATTTTGATGGGAAGTAAACAAGGATGTCCTCTTTTACCCTGCTTTTCACTCTAATTATAGAACCTTTTGCAAATTTTATTAGGTCAAATTTAGACATAAAAGGATTTAGCATAAATGTGAATTTGGTTTCTAAAATCCTATTATTTGTTGATGACAATCATCTGACATGGAGTGACAGTGATAGTTCCCTTTCTACTGTTTTAAGGCAGTGGATGAGTTCCAAAAAAAATCTGGTCTCTCCTTTAATGATAATAAAACAAAAATACTATGCATAAATACCAATATTGATAGGATAAATTATAGATTTACTAAATACATTGTCAAAGATAGAAAAATGAACTATTTAGAGATAATTATAACAGATAACATTTTAATATAATAAATTCCAATTATACTAACAGCATAACCAGTATAAAGAATCTAATAAATAAATGGAGCAAATTTTCTTCACAATGGAAAGACACTATCTATAACCAAATGATTATTTTACCCAAAATCATATATGTTATTCAATCGTTATCTTTACCTCCATCTACAGCATGTATTAAACAATTCAATACATTCATTTTAAAATGTATTTGGTTCCCCATCAAACTGCAATTTGCCTTAAATCATCAAATAAGGGACTAGACAGCTGAAAGGATTGGACCACCAGTTATATAATTATATTTTTATCATCAATTATAAAAACAATATGTCTTTGGATAAATAATATTTACAGAGTCAGGTGGAAAGAGTTTCTAGGATGCATTTTCATAAAATTTAAATATAACATAAACTCTAATCATAATCTTATATTACACAATAGTTTACATTGGTTGCTAAAAGAATTCTTTTCAGGAAGGGTCACCAGACAACTTTTTATTTTATTTCTACTATATTAAATACCTTTAGAAACTTAATTTGTAGAAACCCAATATATAAGGCATGTTTATTTCTTCTTTTCCCTATAGCATTCACTCAAAGTAATAGTTTAACTTTTAAGTTAAACACAATTATTACATTTAAAGAGAAAAACTCTAATATATTGGTTTCAGTTAATGAATAAAACTGCATTCTGTTGATTAAATCATTAGTAAATATGATTTAAGCAAATGTTTGCTTTGATGTGCAGTTTTGCAGACAATATGTAGAAGGTAAAATTAAGTTAATGCAACCAAGGGTAAGAGATCTTATCCCAAAATTAATTGAATGTTTAATATTATTAATACAACAAAACACATTGGGATAGGGTCTCTTATCTAAATTATATAGAGTGGTGAGAAAAGAAACAAAAAAGTTGCAGTGACTACTACTGGAACTATTTTACTCACATTAATAACAGACCTCTAGATGAAGAGGATAAAATGTCCTTTTTAATATCTTCCAGACTTCTTCTCTTTGTCAGAAACTTTTTACTTGATAATTCTTTCATAGATCTTTCTTCACACCTCATAAAATTGAATTAATGTTTAAAAAGAAGCAAGTTTGTTGGAGATGTAAACAAGCATTTAAAGCAGATTGGCAACACATGCTCTTTGATTGTGTTGTATTTGCACTTTACTGGAATACAATTAATCTTTTGTTACAGGCTTTAGTTGGGGACAATTTTTGTTTTATCTAAGTCATTAAGTCATTTTAATACCCTATTCCTGTTTGCATTAAAAGAATAAAATACCCTCTTTATAGTTCGTTTTATCAATTTGCAAGGAAAGGTATAACCAAG
Organism: Protopterus annectens; assembly: GCF_019279795.1. Classification (NCBI taxonomy): domain Eukaryota; kingdom Metazoa; phylum Chordata; order Ceratodontiformes; family Protopteridae; genus Protopterus; species Protopterus annectens. The sequence continues at coordinate 1,657,694,228 of NC_056733.1, read as the reverse complement.
AACTGGAAGAATTAAGCTACACCCTCTTTCAAAGAATTCATAAATATTGTAACTGAAGTATGTCATCTGGAAATTATCACTATTAAATCAAGGTCTACCAGAATCACCTCCTACTATAATAAGTGGACAAATTTCAAGGAACTGCTTGATAAACAAAAATAGCTATACTCATATCAATTGTAATGTATAAGAATTTTTTGAGAATGCTCATCATTAGTAGACACTTGTAAATAGATGTTCTTGTTTGTTCTTGTTCATATTGTTCTTTTTTTTATTCTCAGAAATATCTCAGTACAATTATTGTCATGATCAGTTTGTTTTGTTAATATAAAATAAAAACTTTTTCAAAAAAAAAAGCAACTGTGATAGCACTGTGATAATGCAATTATTATAATATGTATAAAGGTCTCCAAGATGAAATACCACCATATGGGATGCTTCATTATTAAGTATTGTTGTGAAGTCTGATGTTTGCATAGTCCCTTGCTTCATAATTTCCTCATGGTCCTTTCACCTGTGTGAGTTTCATTACCTGGAAGTATGAGTTGGTTTGTGGTGTATTTGGATAATGGTCATGTCTAAAGAATATTGATGCAGATGGACAAGTATTTGAATCCAACAGTACGTCAAACACTAGTTAAAGTTATCTTTCCTATAACATTTTATGTTTTGAAGTATTGGCTACATATGTTACTTCTCTATCACTATCCTTACTTCTTAATTAATGTTCTAGTATCCTTGCCCTGCTTGCTCCCTATTTTGAACACAGTATTGTACTGAAAATGACAGGACTGTATTGATGACAAGATATAAACATCACACAAATGGACAGATATAGCCCATAAACAAACATCTTTAAGTACTCAGCATTTGCAGGAAGCAATAATGATTGCTGTATAAGGAAACTGTATATGCTATATGTAAAACACACACCAGGATTTAATTTACAACACACCAGATGTTTCAGTTTTCATGACTGTTATGAAGTGTGCTGCAAACAACCTCTTTTGTCATACTTTTTCTTGTTGTCCCGCCAACTATATGAGTTTTACAAGCTGAGATTAGGCTTCCACTGTGGAGTGCTCAGATAATGCTCCAGTCTAGAAAAAAGTTGATAAACAATGGCATGCATTCAAACCCAGTATTATATGCAACTTTAGTTAAATCTGTCTTTCATATAACATTTTACCTGAAGTACTATGCATATACATCTCACCTACCACTATTCAGCTTATTCTTTACTTAATCTACCACTATCACACCTTTTGTTTTTTCCCTGTTTTGAGCACTATACTGCAGAAAGCATGACAGAAGTGTCAGTGATGACAAATTAGAGATTAACACATCATAAACATGCACAGGAGTGGTCCATAAACCAAACTCTCTATTTCTGTCCTCAGAATATGCATGAAGCTTGGCAATGGGAAATAATGCTTAATCACACTTTGCATCTTATAGCAAAAAGTGAAGATTTTACCTTTGGCCACATTCCCTTGTGTAAATAAGTTTAACCTTGAAGCACGATAGGAAGCAATAGTCATATCACTGTGAGGAGATGGTTATTCTTATATCTAAAACAGGGTGCAGGGTTTAATGTACATGATATGGGATGTTTCAATTCTCATTAGTGTTATAAGTCTGATGCATGCATAGACCCAGGCTTCTTACTTTTCTTATTGTTCATTCAAATGTATGTGTTTTACTAAGTAAAACATGACTTCCTTTCTGATGGGCTAAGAAAATGATTAGGTCCAGAGAATGTTGATGCAATGTGGCAAGTGTTCATCCCCATGATCAAGGCTTTTTTCTGATCATTTTACCAGTAGACTGTTTTTTTAAATGAACTTACCTATAGAAATGACATTAATATAACTATGACATTGTTTTATTCTTATTCTATCCCATCATTGACAATATACTAGTTTAATCTCCCGCAATATCTATGTAAATAACTGAACTTAGTTTGTTGTTTGTTTGTTTTTTGTCTGTTTTTTTGTCTGTTTTTATCTATATTGTTTGGAGCTTTTCTCCCCGGGCCTCCGCTGAAAATGGACATGTATCCAGTCGGATTTCTCCCGGTTAACAAATGTAAAATAAAATAAATAAAGTGTTTGAACCTAGGATTATGTGAAACATTGCATAACATTTTGTTTCTCATAACATTTTCCCTTGTTAAGGACTGGATAGCTAGGGTGGTCCCCCATAAGTAGTCTGCTTATTCTTTAATTTAGTGTACCAGTATCCATTTACCGCTCATAAATTTCTACCTCTAAGTGTAAGAATCTGGAAAAGTGAAAAAGGAATGGGGATGGGGGGGGGCAAAGGGTCAACAATCAGAACATATTATAATTATTGGACTTACAAAATTAGAAAGTTGCTTGAATAATAGGTTTAACAAAAAAACATGTATTTCTTGATGGATATGAAGTCTGACACATATATATGTTACTATGTGGTGCTCTGCTTGCTCAATATTATGAACACTTTACATTAATGATCATGACACAGGGTGTAATAACGACACACAAAACACTGATATTAACACACACAAGTTCTGAAATGGCATAGACACAGAAATGTCTATATGTCTGTATTCATCCATTGAGTGTTACTTGTCATCAAGGATCATAGACTACTGCTACTTCCCATTCTTACTTACAAAACTCAAAAAAAATAACTATATTCTGTCATCAGCTTCACAAATGTGTTTGACAGCAAAATGCTTCAGTAAGCAGTTTTAGCAGAAGCAAAGTGATGCTACTTGCTTCTGTTGCTTATTTATGGTTTATTGGCTTATTGTAGTCAAGATATTATGATTTCACTGAGCTGCTGTCTACTTACTGCAATAATGTAAATGATTTTTGCACTGAAACTCATTACCTTTCCAACTATGCTCCAATTATGTGGTATCATTGGACTTGAAGAACAGTACTGATGAGTGCACTGTCGTATGTTTTACATGTATGGGTTCTAGTTAAGTTAAACAATTTACATGCATCACTACATGCTGTCAGTGATCAGACAAATAAATCAATAATATCAGACAACAATCTCAAGATGAACATTTAGAAATGCACAGGTGACACTCCACTGGTTGATATATATATATATATATATATATATATATATATATATATATATATATATATATATATATATATACATTTTTTTTTTTTTTGACTGTCATATAACTAATCAATGAACTTTATGTGGCACACACAGATAGTCTTCATGACACAACACCTTCTATGAATGATGTGATGTATTACTTATTCTTACTGTATGATGATGTGAGCTGTGTTCCACACATTGCTGTTTTGTCTGACTGTCACAATACATTACTCCCAAACATATGTCATGTATACTACAACTGTGATCTGCAGACACTTGTAATAACAGTTTTCCTGTGGTGTTGATAGTTGATATATATTCTGTAAATTATGGACTTAGATAAACAAATGTTCAAATATAGCAAAAACTAAATGATGAGGATTTTTAACTGCAGTTACAGGTATGCCTGACTTATCCAGTAGATCTGCTGTGCACACTTCTACACAGGAGAACAATTTACACAGGGTAAGGGCTGCATGAAAAATGTCAGTCTATTTTAATGCAAACAACTGCTTTGCCATACAGTGAAGTCATGATTTCAAATCTTGTCTACCTCACCCTTGTTGCAAGATTTTTTGTGGCAGTGGCAGGTGATATAATGTTTTCTAGCATGCAAACTTAGATAGGCAGGTATTTGAATCTAGCAATGACTTGCCCATATGAATATATATGATTACTGTGATAGGTCGGAATGGCTTGTCCAGAAGATCTGCTGTGTACACTCTCAATTAAGAGAAACATTCACAAGGAGAAAGGGCTAACCCAACAATATCAACCCATTTTAGTACAAACACCTGTCTTGACAGATATTGATGTAGTCATTATTTTAATTGTGTTCTGTCTCACGCTTGCAGTGACACTTCTACTGTGATGTGTGCAGTTAATATATTGTTCTGTAGCTTGTACACATAGATAAGCAGTTGTTCAAGTCCAACAATAACTAAATAGTATGAATGTATGTGACTATAATAACAGGCAGGACTGGCATAGCCACTGTGATGTCATGAAAATTTAAAAATACACTACAAATTTTTTAACACTGCATACGTATAAAAACATGAAAATGTATGTATATAATAGTCAACAATAACAAACTACTACACATTGTTTCATCAAATAAAGCCCATTTTGTGAACAGCTTGGCTCACTACATCAAAGCCTTTGTAACTGAAGAAAACATGATGTTAATAATTTAATTTAGTCCTGGAGGGTAGTCTGCTCTTAAAGCTATCTGCCATTTAGTTCCCCTACATTCTAAGGCTTTAAATTTATCCACCAAAGGACCACAAATTACTTTGTCTAAAACAAAGAATGTAAATTTCTTAAAATTGTTACATAATAAAACATGTGCCAGTGCATTATTTCTGTCTTTGTTTCTCACTGCCAACACATGTTCATAAATCCTTTTACTTAGTGACCTGATGGTCTTGCCAACATAAAAACTGGTGCAAGAATTACATACTGCAAGATAAACAATGCCTATAGAATCACATGTAAACCTGTCCTTTGCCCAAGTAACTTTCTTAAAATGTTTCAACTCAATCGAACCTGAATTGGTTATGTATCTACATTGCCTGCAATGACCACAAGCAAAAGTCCCAACAGGGTATTTGACCCCATTGTGTGATGTCTTAGAAGTACATTCAAGTATACTCCTTATGTTACATACCTTTTCAAAAGTGAACAAAGGTTCATTACCCAGGACTTTCACCAATTCAGAATGTCTAAGTAACACCTCCCAATTTTCCTTAATAATATGCCTAATAATGTCCATTCCATCTGAAATGGGCAACGGGAAGACAAGCTTCTTGTTATTTTTATTCACCCTACTTGCTACACTGAAATTGCATCTCAAAATGGGGCTAGCTAAACTGTCTCTGAACAGTTCAGGTCTTGCAAGAATAACTGGAAACTGTCAAGGTTCCCTTGCCACAAAAAAAAAAATCATCAATGTAAAGCCTGTAAAATAAAATGTTCTTAGACAAAGGATGTGTCACAAGAAATTTTATCTCCCACATAGCCATAACTTAATTACTCTGGATCCAACGGCCCACGTTCTGCTCAGCAACAAAAAAAACTGCTTCTGCAAGGACCCTGTACACTATAGTCACAGTAGTTAACCACTAAGCCAACATAACAATAGATACGTGCAATTAAGGCCATACATCCCATACATCCACATGGTTTTAGATATATATATATATATATATATATATATATATATATATATATATATATATATATATGTGTGTGTGTGTGTGTGTGTGTGTGTGTGTGTGTGTGTGTGTGTGCGTAGATATACACAGATATATAGCTATGATAGGAAATAGCACACAAGAATGACATATGTTCACAGGCTATGCCAATGGAAGTGAGGCGCCCAAGCAAGAATCATGTAACACGTAGCAGCATGACCCCCCCCCCCCCAGCTGGACAGAGGAAACACACGCAAAACCACAAACAATGTAAATAGTCCACTGTTCCCCAGACCACAGGAAGGATACAACCAGGGGGGTAGACAGTGGACCCGTGAAATCTAATCTTAAAACACAGACAGGAGCGTCCCTTGTGGGATGCCCCAAAATTTGACATATTATGGGTGGAAGCCAGTGCAACAACAATTCTGGCTGGGGTGGTACATACTCGGAACACAAGGGTGGCAAAGCCTGATGACCCGCGGGTTGAGACAATGTACGACATGGGCCCCATGAAGTAGAGAGTGTGCAGAGTGTAGTGGTGTGTTCAGACCCGACCTGCACCCAGAGTAAAGATGGGTGCTGAATAGGATGTGTGGGTGGGGGAACTATGGGCAGCTAGTTATGGATCTAGGTGTGCAGGTGTTGGCTGAAGTGGCTGAAGTGGGTCTATACGGACAGCCCAGGGATGTAAGCAAAAGTGTTCATTGGGCAGAGGTGTCACCCAATAAGCAGCCACACTCCTACGAGTCACACTGCAGCAAAGCCTAATCTACATGGCAAAGAATGGAATAACCAGGTGTAGATGTATATATGTAGAGGTATGTGTGTGTATATCTACCCATAGCTACATGAAGATATACCTCTCCCTCTCCATAGTACAAATGTATACATACAGAGACAGAATACATATACATCCCCACATATAGATATATACATATGCAGACACCCTTACACCCATATGTCCTTAGATATATATCTATATAGATATATATATCTATATATATATATATATATATATATATATATATATATATATATGTATACAGCAATATATGAATATATACATGTATGCATACATATACAGATATATCTGCATATAGTAATGTAGATGTATGTGTGTGTGTGTGTGTGTGTGTGTGTGTGTGTGTGTGTGTGTGTGTGTGTGTGTGTGTGTGTGTGTGTGTGTGTGAGTGTGTGTGTGTGTAAATATACACATATATATATAGCAAGTATATGACACAGCAGTTACGAATTGCATGTTCACAGGCCATGCAAATGGGATTGAGGGGTCCAGTCAACAAACGTGTAACGCGTAGCATCAACCCCCCCCCCCCGAGCTAGACTGATGAAACATACAGATGCACAATAAAAGAAAACACGCAACTGCTTCTTGGACTTCAAGCAGGATACTACAAGTGGGAGCGACCCGCCAAGTCTAATTTTGAAACAAAGACATGTATGTCCCTTGTGGGACACCCAAATAGTCAAATATATTTGGATTTCCTGCCATTACACTGATGTTGAACGGTAGGCCATGCATGTTCCCTGTGTACAAGGTAGTGGAAGCCTGATGATCTATGGGGCGAGACAACATACGTGATGGGTCCTGAGAAATGAGGAGTGGGTACAGTGTACAGGTGTGGCCAGACCCGACCTGCACCCAGGGTAAGGAAGAATGCCGAAGAGGATGTGAGGATTGGGAACTATGGATATGAAGTTATGGGCCTAGCTGAGCAGGTGTTGGCTGGAGTGGGTCTATGTGGACCGCCCCAGGGATGTAAACAATAGTGTACATTGGGCAGGGCCGCCACCCAGTGGACAGCCACTCCCGCTACGGGTCCCACTGTAACACAGTCTACTGTACATGGCAAAGAACGGAATAACCAGATGTAGATGTACAACTGTAGAGGCGTGTGTATGTGTGTGTGTGTGTGTGTGTGTGTGTGTGTGTGTGTGTGTGTGTGTGTGTGTGTGTATACCCATACCTACATGGAGTGAAACCTCCCCCTCTCCAAAGTACAAATGTGTACATACAGAGACAGAATATAATTAAATACCCACATATATATATATATATATATATATATATATATATATATATATATATATATATATATATATATATATATATATATATATATATATATATCTATATATATATATATATATATATATATATATATATATATATATATATATATATATATATATATATATATATATATATATATATATATATATATATATATATATATATATATATATATATATATATATATATATATATATATATATATATATATATATGTATATATATATATATATATATATATATATATATATATATATATATATATATATATATATATATATATATATATATATATATATATATATATATATATATATATATATATATATATATATATATATATATATATATATATATATATACATATATATATATATATATATATATATATATATATATATATATATATATATATATATAGATATGATACACCAGTTAAGGATTACATATGTTCACAGGCCATGCCAATGGGAGTGAGGGGTCCAATCAACAAATGTGTAACATGTAGCATCAACCACCCCTACCTAGACAGGTGAAACATACAAACACACGATACAAGTAAACACACCTCTGCTTCCCAGACCACAGGCAGGATACTACCAGTGGGAGAGAACTGCCAAGTCTAATCTTAAAGCAAAGACATCAATGTCCCTTGTGGGACACCCCAAAAATTAATGATCATCGGAGTATGTCCCTGTAACAATTTATCTACCCAGGCTGTATACGTACATGAACCAGTAGGTTGTGCAAGCCTGATGACACATGGGTTGAGACAACATACCACATGGGTCCTGACATGTGGAGAGTGGGCAGTGTGTAGTGGTGTGGTTAGATCCCATCTGCACCTGCAGTAAGGATGAGTGCTGTAGAGGAGGGGCAAGTGGGGGAACTATGGGTATGCAATTATGGGCCTAGGTGTGCAGGTGTTGGCTGGTGCAGTTGTATTCAGACCACCCCAGGGATGTAAGTAATATTGCGAATTGGGCAGAGTTCACGTCCATACCTCTCAACCTCTAAGAGCAAAATCACTGGACAGAACCTAAACATTGGGGGGACAAATAGAGACAGAAAGCACATATTCCACTTACAACCTTAGAAAGATGATAGAATAATAGGTTATGCATTATCATGACTCGTCTGAAGGATGTGGTGTCTTAAACTCAATTATGTGTCTGTATTTAATGTCATCAGTTCCCAGGTATTTGCCAGAGAGGTGGAGACTGTAAGAGGAACACACCAATATTATGAAGCAAACTTTGGACAGGCCACGGATTCTGTACAGTCGACAGGCATGCTTACGCCTAACGGGTAGCTATGCCCCGATATGGGTCCCACCGCAGCACAATCCAGTTTACATGGCAAAGTACAGTATAACCATATGTGTTGCTGCATAACCCACTACACAACATATACGGACACATGGTTGCAACACCCCAATGTAGGCATGTAAGCTGATGTAATAGGCATCACAAGGTATTATTGTAGTCCTCACCCCCATCCAGGGGTGTGAGCATCCAACGCAAACTCCAAATGCGGTACATATGCACAGCTGTTGTCATAGACAACATAGCCAGCTGTGGACCTTCTCTGCAGCCATCCTGCACATCTCTGGATAATCCCCCTACTAACACCCCCTTTGTGCTCCATACACACCACATACCTATCAGCCTCTGTACCATTTCTGTTAATGTCTACGGGTACACATAGGTGACACCCACATCCCCCACTATAGTGCCAGTATCTGGAACCCCAACTCACATGTAGTATCACAGCTGTCCCACAGGACACATGTAACTAACACGTGAAAAAACACCACAAGCACACCTGGAACAGCACAGGCTCACTACCTTGCAAAACCCTCCCCCCAACTCACACTCTATACCACTACATCAACTAATGATACCGATACCTCTTGTCCTGCCTCGCATACAGATCCCAACATCTGACAGACCTTCCCTATTGCTCCCCATCTAATTATACCTATGGGCTACTATACAGTTACAATGTCAACACCACTACCTACCTGCCTACTCCTTAGCTATTCGCCGCTACTGTACCACACAGGTATGGAATAACTACACCTACCCCGAATACCTGCATGTAACCTATCCAGACCTGTGAAACAGCAATCCAACCTCACCTTAAACTGACCTTTGTCAACAGTCATACCTGACATGTAAACCTGACCTAAGCACCACCATTGACAATGGACAAGCATACAGTCTGAGTGTCCCGGTTGACAGATGTGAACAAAATGCATGACGTTGCGCATGTGTATGCAGGAGCAAGTGGGTGTAAGCCTTTTTGGCCACCAGTATGCGAGTACCACACTGGTGAAGCAACGTAGAGGCTAACTGAGTGCAAGACACCACAACCAGAGGTCAGTAATGCTGTGCTTCACTCAAACAAGTGCAGACTCTGCTACAAATGTTCTACAGTGCCTTAGTAGCTCTGCAGCCAACAGCTGTTGTTGTGTCCATTAACAAAATAATCTGCAGAGCCAGGTTGCAAACCCCCAACCCTGCATACTATAGTAGACATGCCATGGCAGATACACATTCAGCTGCTGTGATCACAGACACATCATCCAGCACAGGCATGCAACAGTATAGGAAATGTATATAAGTGTGTAGATTAATACCAGAACACGTGTCCATTTCTCAGTCACAGTATTATGAACAGTCTATTTGCAGCACAGAACAGTGCCTGTCCAATCATACTGTGAGAACAGTAGTCCTGTATAATACTGAAGGGAATAATGATATGTGGTGCACACCATGGGGGTGTGTGAGCATGCTTCATGCACAGTATGTCACACCTGGGGCGTTGGTTCCTTGGAACCGGAAGATGAGGCTGGCCAGGTGTGTGAGCAAACCACTGCAACACAATACCCTGGCAGGATGCTAACAGTTGAAGAAACACTGTAGACCAGCTAGGTCTACTCTTGACACAATGACAGGTCCATCCCTGGCAGGATGAACCAACAGTTGTGGGTCACATTGATGTCACCACTGGAGGAGGATCAAGGGAAGGCTGGTACATACTTGGACTAAATGGATGAAGAGCCTGCAGAAGCTTAGGTGGGGACAGTATACTGGAGGTGTACCGAGACTTGCAGAGATGAAAATGTGTGGAG